>NC_141138.1:138009370-138318398 GCF_053477565.2 Lygodium microphyllum
ACATTGGCCTTTTAGTGGGAGGTTGTTGGGGTAAAAGGCCTTTGAGCCTACCTGTGTATACTGTGACTGCCCATTCTTTATTCATATATAATATGATAGTGTAATAAGGCTATCAGTTCAGTTGGACAACACCTACATTGTGTGTGCTCTTCTCTCCCGCATCTTCCTCTTCTCCTTCTCCACTACCATTGCATCCCCTTCAATGCATCGCAATGGTCACCTAGATGGTATCAATGCTGCCATGAATTATCTCAAAAGAAATGAAAGGGAGAGGAAACAAAAGGAAGTAGAGAAACTGAGAGGGGAGGATGAGAGATTAGTAGCCTCTTGTAAGGCTATATAAGCCTTAGCTTAAGGCTTAATAGGTTAGCCTTTTGTGGAGCTAAGGGGACATTGCATCACTGAGAGAGAGAGAGAGAGAGAGAGAGAGAAGAAGAAGAAGAAGAAGAAGAAGAAGAAGAAGAAGAAGAAGAGGAGGAGGAGGAGGAGAGATCTTTTGTTTGAGGGCTCGATAGCAAGTTCCATTACATTGTGGGTTCTTCCATTGAACCTTGTGCATTGGTTGGTCCAACTATCAAATCTTGGCAAGTGGCAATACCACTAAGTCGAATAGTACCAAGCTGGAGGGTGATCCTGTTGAGATATCGAGCTCCACTCGTGATATGCCAGGGTGACCGTTGTGCATTTATGTCACCGACTTGTTAGCTGCAGATGCGGTTGGTACACCGCCCATGAATAATAGCTAGATGATAGCTATCCTTATCTACTCTAGTTTGTGGCTCAGTTAGTATGCCACCTTAGTTAGTTGAGTTTGGTTTGAGACCCATACATAGGGTTCTTCTATTTCTATGTACTAGAGTTCTTTTGGCTTACACAACTAGGAAGAGAAAAACAGTTTTCAGCCTCCACCTTTGTGTGTATTCCCCCATTGTGCAAGCGAGAAAGCTACAAGTGAGACTCCTTCCATCTCTCCCACAATCTTGACATGGCATTAGAGCCTTGTTCATGGTAAGGAGCTCAAGAAAGCAAACCAAGTTCGTGGTGTTCTAGTAAGAGGACCAGTGTTGCTTTCATTTTTCTGTTTTGGGAGCAAGTCTCTGTAGGTAGCACAGCCAGAAAATGCAAGAGTGCATTGTCTCAGATTGAGACGCCCTTTGCGGTGTAGCAAGAGGGCAGTATATGCTGCGGGTGAAGGCTTTAGCCCTCGGTTGCCCTGTTTTTCTGATTTGAGGCCATTTTGGGGCCTATTTTGGAGGTGAAGTTTTCCGCAAAGCACTAAGGAAAAGGCCTTGTTTTTTACTACGCAACCATTGTTCTACAGGTCGGTGAAAAGTTACCGTAAAAATTGCATTGTACACCTGTGCGCAGAGACATTGGGAGGTACAGAATCATCCTCGTTGCCTGTTGATGCAAAATCGTCACTAGGAAGTGACTGTATGGTCAAATACCACTTTCGTCAGTTTTGCAGATTTGCCCTTGTGAGGCTGAAGTTGTGTTTTTTGCAGTGACAGAATTCTTTGCAGTGTTCTGTAATGGCGTCTGATTCTCTTTCACAGAAGATTGTCACTGAAAAGCTTGACAAGAACAACTTCCAAGCATGGAAGTTTAGAATGAAGAATTTCCTTATGGGAAAAGGATATTGGGAATTCGTTGCAGGAAATGAAGAAGAACCAGTTCTTCCTGATGTTCCAAATCAACAGCAAATGCAGGCATTTAAAGGATGGCATGAGAGAGCCAGAAAAGTTATGTACTGGCTATCTATCAGTATTTTAGACACTATGATTGTGCATCTTCAGGATGCAAGTACGCCAAAGGAGGCATGGGATACTTTGTCAAAAATGTATAGCACAAATACGCAAGCCAGGAAAATGTAGTTCAATAAAGAGTTGCACAATGTGCAAAGAGAAAGTATGAGCATCAATGACTACCACATGAAGGTGAAGAAGATTGTAGATGCACTTGCTTCCATTGGGTCGCCAGTGGAAGATGATGATTTAGTTTCTGTGACCTTGAATGGTCTAGGAAAGGATTATGCACAGTTCCGAATATCCATTTCCGTCCATGAAAGCTTTCCTGATTTTGAGGAGTTGATTGCTCTTCTAATTTCTGAGGAGAAGGGAAATGGTGGTGCATCTTCTTCAGGAGGAACTTCAAAAGAAATTGCCTTCTACTCAAATGCTGGAAGAGGCAGAGGCAGAGGTAGAGGAGGCCGATCTGGAGGCCGTGGTAGAAATCAGAATATGCAGCAAACTCAAGAAAACCAGTCCTATGGAGGAGGACGTGGTAACTCTAGAGACAGGGGGAGCCAAAGAGGTCGTGGTGGATGGCAAAGAGGCCAAAATGCAAACAGCAATGTTGAATGCTACTACTGTGGTAAAATGGGTCATATGGCTAAAGACTGCTATAAAAAACAGAATGACATCATGAATGGAAAATTGCAACAAGGGAATTAGGCATCTTCTAGTAGACAGGGTGATGACAGAAATGAGGATTTGTTTATGGTGCAGCACATGAACAATTCTGTGACAAGTGCAGAAGAAAGCAATGAAGTGTGGTATGTTGACTCAGGTGCGTCAAACCACATGACAGGTCATGCAGAATGGATGCAGGATGCAAGGAAAGTGGAAAAACCAGGAGTTGTGGAGACTAGTGATGATACTGCACATCCTATTGTGCAGATTGGAAAAATTCATTTGTCTATGCAGGATGGGAAAAAGAAATACCTATCGGATGTATTTCATGTCCCGAATATCACCAAGAACCCGGTTTCTGTTGGTCAAATGGTTGAGTAGGGCTTGCAGGTCAGATTTAATCCTCATGGATGCTTTGTTGAGGATATGAAAAATAAAGGTTGCCTAATATCAAAAGGAAAGAAAAAGGGCATAATGTTTACGTTGGATGCAGACATGCCTAAATTGAGTGCAACAATGTTTGCACATGGGACTGGTGTAGTTGTAAATATTGATATCTGGCATAAACGCATTGGTCATGTTAATGTACAGCAACTTAAATCAATGCAGGCCCAAAATATTGTTGCAGGATTGCCTAAATTCAAGGTTGCAGAAATGCATAACGTATGTGAAGCCTGTCAATTTGGAAAAAAAGCAAGGAAACCATTTCCTAAACATGTTCAAGAGAGTAAGAAGCCATTGGAATTAATCCACTCTGATGTGTGGACTACTAAAGCTGCATCTATTGGAGGCTGTCATTATTTTGTCACTTTTATTGATGACTATAGCAGAAAAGTTTGGGTGTATTTTATGAAAAAGAAAAGTGAAGTGTTTGGGCATTTCAAAACTCTTAAAGTTATGGTTGAAAAAGAAACATGCCTGCAAATGAAATGCCTAAGGTCAGATGGAGGGGGAGAGTACCTCTCAAACGAGTTTGCAAGGTTCTTGCAGGAGCATGGCATAAAGTAACAATATTTATGCAGTCATACCCCACAACAAAATGGAATTGCAGAAAGGAAAAACAGGCACATTGGAGAGGTATCTCATGCCATGCTCAATGAAAAAGACCTGCCAGATTTTTATTGGGCTGAAGCAGTTGCTACAACAGTCTACATAATGAACAGGAGACGCCCACTGCAGCAATACATGGCATGACTCCAGAGGAGAGGTATACTGGTAGGAAACCTGATATTTCTCATTTGAAAATTTTTGGTTGCATTGCCTATGTTCATGTGCCAGATGAGTTGAGATCCAAGTTGGATCCAAAAGCTGAGAAGTGCATCTTTATTGGTTACTCTCTGCAGCAGCTGAAAGGGTATAGATGCAATAACCCTTCTACTCGTAAGTTTACAGTGAGCAGAGGTGTTGTTTTTGATGAGATGAGTAGCTGGTATTAACTAGTAAATGTGATTGATAATGTAGATGCACAAAATGGTAATGCTGCACAGAACTCATAGCAGTAGCAGTCACAAGATATTAGTGGACCTGGAGTGTCCTCTAGTAGTGGTTCACATTCTTTGCCATGGACAGGCAGATTGAGATCATGAGAATGCCCTGTTTGATGTGAATGCAGGTCACTCTTATGTGAATGGTGAATCCAGTGGCTCAGAACAGAGCATTGATGATGGGTATTCCTTCTGTTGTTCCACCTGGAGTAAGGAAGACCAGGGATGTTTTGAGAGCATCTGGAAGTGAGACTACTTTGCATAGGTCTACCAAAGCTAAGTATCCTGTGGATAGGCCGAAATATGATGGATTTACAGCCATTCACTATGCGTATATAGTCAAAGTGATACAGGAACCAGAACCCACTTCTTTTGAGCAAGCCATGGGAAAAGAAAAATGGGAGAAAGCCATGGATGCTTTGGAAGCAAATGCTACATGGGAATTGGTACCTTTGCCTAAAGATAAGAATACAATTGGTTGTAAGTGGGTTTATAAGGTGAAGCACAATGCAGATGGTTCTGTGAACAGATACAAGGCAAGATTAGTAGTCAAGGGGTATGCACAAACATATGGCATTGATTATGAAGAAACATTCAGTCCGGTTGCGAGGATGGCAACCGTAAGAGCAGTCATTGCTATGGCTGCATCAAAGAGATGGTCTTTACATCAGATGGATGTAAAGAATGCCTTCTTGCATGGTGATTTGCAAGAAGAGGTCTATATGGAGCAGCCACCAGGTTATGTGCATGCTGTTCATCCTAAGTTTGTTTGCAGGTTGAAGAAAGCCTTGTATGGCTTGAAGCAAGCACCTAGAGCATGGTCTGACAAGATAGGATAGTATCTTGTCACTATTGGCTTTCATATTTCCAAGGCAGATTTCTCACTTTATGTGAGAAAAACAGAGAAAGGTATTATGTTGCTTGTCATTTATGTTGATGATTTGATTATCACAGGTGATAGTGATGAAGATATCCTTCATGTGAAAATGCTATTGAAGGAGAAGTTTGAGATGAAGGATTTGGGAGAGCTGCGTTATTTCTTGGGCATTGAGGTGATTAGATCACCAAGTGAGATATGGCTCTTGCAGAGGCAGTATGGATTGGACATGCTGTCCAAATATGGGATGACAGGCTGTAAGCCTATTTCAGTTTCTTTGGAGCAGAATGTGAAGTTGAGCGCAGATGCATGTGAGCTTCTCAAAGACCCTACTATGTATAGACGCATAGTAGGAAGTTTGATTTATATGACTATTACCAGGCCACATTTGAGCTATGTTGTTGGATTGGTAAGTCAGTTTATGGAGGCTCCAAGGAAACCACATTTGGATGCGGCTAGACGCATACTCAGGTATGTGAAGTCCATATTACAGTATGGACTATTTTATGAGACTGGGGTTCAGATACAGTTGCATGGATACACTGATGCTGATTGGGCTGGTAGTATTTCTGATAGACGATCTACCAGTAGATATGTGTTCTCTTTTGGGAGTGCTGCAGTCACTTGGAGCAGCAAGAAACAACCTACAGTTGCCTTGTCGAGCATAGAGGCTGAGTATAGGGGTGCAGCAATGGCTGCATGCGAGGTAGCTTGGTTGCATAAGCTACTTTATGATATGCATCAGTCTACAGATGGGCCAGTTGTCATTTATTGTGACCACATGAGTAGTATACACTTGGCAAATAACCCAGTCTATCATGCTAGAACAAAGCACATTGAGGTGCATTATCACTATGTGCGAGAGAGAGTTTTACTAGGTCTTATTGATCTAGTTTATGTCGGCAACAGAGGATCGGGGAGCTGACATATTTACGAAGGCATTGGGTGTAGAGAAGTTGCGCAAGTTCAGAGACCTGCTTGGTGTGCAGGAATTGGGATTGAGCTCGAGGGGGAGTGTTGAGATATCGAGCTCCACTCGTGATATGCCAGGGTGACCGTTGTGCATTTATGTCACTGACTTGTTAGCTGCAGATGTGGTTGGTACACCGCCCATGAATAATAGCTAGATGATAGCTATCCTTATCTACTCTAGTTTGTGGCTCAGTTAGTATGCCACCTTAGTTAGTTGAGTTTGGTTTGAGACCCATATATAGGGTTCTTCTATTTCTATGTACTAGAGTTCTTTTGGCTTACACAACTAAGAAGAGAAAAACAGTTTTCAGCCTCCACCTTTGTGTGTATTCCCCCATTGTGCAAGCGAGAAAGCTACAAGTGAGACTCCTTCCATCTCTCCCACAATCTTGACAGATCCCTCAACCCCACTTTGATCTTGTTATTACGAGCACGAGAGTACATCAAGTCCACAATTTGAAAAGGGCTCCAAGTGCTTCGCTATGCTTCTCTTTTTACTTCTCTTAGGCTAATCGTAATGGGTTTTGCCATCCTTGAGTTGAGACTATGAACAAAGTATGGTGCTCTCTCAAGAATCTTTTATCTTGTGAACCTTAGCTCAAGCTCATCAATACAAAATCTTATATATCCTTGCATGGAATTGATGGGATGAGCATTCATTGAAGTAAAGGTTAGGCATGGGAATGGAATGAAAAAACATTGTGCAAAGACTATATGCATGATAAAGTATTGACTCATGTGGAAAAATAGATTGCAATGCAAGAAAAGGATTAGGACATATTATGTTAACGTGTGATTGAAGTATTGGGAGAGGCATGCATCACTTTATACATTTGCACTTAAAGGATGAATAAGTTATTGGGAATTGCATATTCTTTTGCAAAGCCTCCAAAAGAAGTTGTTTGGATTGCTAATATTGTCATTTTAAGAAAGGTTGTTTTTAATGGAATATTCAAAAGGTAGTTGTGTTTCTTGGTAAAGTATGAAGGCACATCTAACAAATCTATTGAGGGACTAGGTTAAGAAAGTGAAAATTATAGTGCATGTGGAATCCCCTAAGCCTATATAAATTGTTGAGAACCTGAGTGCTATAGAGGATGAGGAACCATTGATTAACTTGTTGAAAGAATACCATGACGTTTTTTTCCTGGAACTACTCTACTTTTAAGGGTATACCATGATAAGCTCTCACCCACAAAATTTCTCTTAATGATAATACCAAGCCTTTCAAGGAGTGATCCTAGTAGGTGAATCCTTGTTATGCCCATCATGTCAGAGAAGAAATCAATAACTTATAAAAAGTAGGATTCATCTACAAAATCGAGCATACCAGTTGGACATCACCAATCATTGTGGCACTAAAAAAGAATAGAAAAATCACATATGCATCAATTATAAGAAATTAAATGATGCAATCAAGAGAGATCACTATTTGCTATTGTACATTGATCATATGATCAAACAGGTAGCAAGAAAGGAAGTCTACCCATCCTTAGATGGGTTTTTAGGATATAATTAGATATAAGTCCACCAGAGGAATACTATATATAAACCAAGCAAATTTGGAGCGAGCAATGCAAGAAACCGAGCATGAATGGATCAAGTATGTACATGAATAAATGCAAGATATGCTACTTTCATAGTATAACTCTATTAAGAAGAGCATATTGAGTTTCCTACCTCTTTCAAAACTATAGTGCATCAACTTAAATTGAGTAACCAAAACTCGGGGACACTATCCTAGTCCAAATTAGAAAGAGAATATCTTGGCCTAGCAAGCTAGAATTCACATCCAAACACTATATGCAAATGAGATTTGATGCAATATTGACTATTTTCATACTACACTCTTCTTAAGAAGAATTCATTGACATGAAAAAACCAAACATACCAACCTACACTAACTAACAATATTTAGGCCACAATTAGGAGGATTCTATCCTTACCAAAATTGGGAAGAGACTATTCTAGCCTTCCAGGTTAGATCTCACATCCAAAACTAATAGTCTATAAATGAAACACAAAAAAATATAGTGTAGGCTTTTCCTTCAGCCCAAAATTCACTTCCAAATACAAAACATAACCTAAACACAATCACAAAGGGTACACTGTGATGCCCCAACAGTGCCTATGTGATCTCCAACTTTACTAAAGTTACTTACTGCACAAATTTATGTCATGAGGGATACAATCCAAGAACCCTAATAAATAAACAAAATTAATGTGCTCATTCTTTGATTCTCATAGAGCAAAATCCAAGTAGAAGAATCTTAAAAACCCATATAGGTTCACAATAGAGGCAATCCTTGTTTTCTCTTATTCCACTATTGCAACAAGAAGGAAAATGTGAGAGTCACCATGGATGCTACCACTCTTATGGAAAATTTTCCTTTGCAAAAGACAAGTATCATCAATGCATTCATTATTTTTTAACTTGATTTCTCTCTCCACCAAATACCATGACCATCTCCTCTTCTTGTTGGGTATACATTGTGAGGCATTGTCTAAGCATTTCATAATCTATGCTCTATACCCTCCAAAAGAAATGTATCATTTGCAACAATTAAACATGTCCTCTTGACTACCCTCTACAAAATTGATGTTGATCCATAGAAGCTCTAAATTTACTCATCAATCCTCAATGAGGAGACTATACTTGAGGGATAGAACTAGAACACTTACCAAATCTTCTTATCCTTGTATTGTCTTCTACCCTTGCAGCATGTTGTAGGCACACTCTTAACCCGCCCCAAGTCTACCATCATGAGCAAAGGCCCCTGCTCACTTTGCTTTCCCCTCCAACACTCCCTATGGAGAGAAAATCTGCTACTATCTAACAAATATCCCATTCCTTGATATCCAAATTAGTCTCTCTACAGATGCCTCTAGTAAGTATTGCTCCTCCCCTCCTAGACCTTGCATTATGAATAGTCATATTCTCGTTCTTAGGCCTATGAATATCATTGTTTGATACAATGCTTGTCTTCACCATCTCTCCTCTTTTGCATAATAGTTTGATGTTTGGTAGAGTTCGACCTTAGAGACTATGTGCATGGTGTCAATTTTGTACAAGGTTCTTTGGATGTGTTGTGTCCTCCTTAGGCATTAGCTCTTGAGATGGATTGTGGTATAGCCACATTGTTACATGCATGTGTCACTTCTAGGCATCCATGCTACTCATTTGATTGTGATCTTGATCCGTGGGTTGATCACATTGTGCACTCCATGGTGGAGAGACATTTTTCAGCTTCTTATAAGGTGACAATGAGGAAGGTAATATGGAGGGCTATCAAGAGGGTGATACCTCTTGTTATCCATTTGATTAGTATGACTTGTCTTACCATTGTCTTATTGAATGCCCATTTCTCTTATAGACCATTGATAATTAGTACTATTCATGCAATGCACATGATAGTTGTTTAGTATGTACATGAATTTTCCTACTTCCATTGCATCATTTCTTATTCGTGTGGGAATGCATCTTCTCATCCATGGATGCATTGGTAAGCTTGCTATTTTTGCAATAATCAATTTTCTTACAACTCTACATAAAGTTTATAACTTGCAAACTTTGCCAATATTCATGTAGTGCATTGCCATGCTATGATGAGATAGTTGCATCCATGACGAGCATGGATGCATGCTACAACATAGTCCAATAGGCATCTAGAAACTGACACAAGCTAGGCCAAAATTATATTCATGTTAAGAGCAAGGATGCTTCCTTCCATTAATGCATGGTGAGGAAAGGTATACAATGACAAGCTACATTGCAAAAAAAAAAAAAGGACATGTAATAAGCTTTGCAAAAAATAATACTTTGCAATCCACCTTGTCTTTGTTTTTGTGTTATTCCAATGCTTCTAGATATCTTCTTCCTTTTTTCTATCCATGGCACTGAAATGAAAAACAATTGCTCAATTTCTACTTTGGTTGCTCTTGCCGTGCTTGATTTAAAGTTAAACTTATCCACCCAAACAATAGACCGAAATTACATTTTCTACTAAATGGGGGATATTCACTTATAATTTCATGCCATTTGGAGATGAATAATGCACCAACCTTCTAAAGGCTCATATCTACAATCTTTAAGGATATATTGTGAAAGTGGCTCGACGTGTTTTGTAATGACTTGTGTGTCCACTCTAATCGGGAAGAATATCTTGATATTCTCCACTTAGTCTTTGAGAAACACAAGTAGTATAACTTCTCCTTGAACCCTCTCAAGTATCAATTCTATGCCAAGCATGGTATAACCTTGGGCCATACCGTATCCAAAAATGGTATCACAAAAATGGTACCACCACTTTCTACTAAACTATGTAACTATCACATGAATACTCTATAAGCTACTAAGAGTAACTAGGTGACTTAAACATAGGAATGCCAAGCTTCCTACAAAGTATTAAAAAAGGCTCTCATTTGATCCTATCTTAGGAGTCCTAGATGTTAGAATATCAAGCTCTTTCATGTGTGTTTGATCGACATGAGCTGGACACAGCTAGTCTGGCTAGATCAGTTAGGTACATTAAATAAGTTGGTTCTACTTCTAGTGTGAATGGTCTTTATGACCTTAGGTTGTATATGCACTAAAGTGTGTTGAATGAATAGTGAGAAGAATGGAGAGAGGAAGCATGTTGCTTCACTCTGTGTCTTGCTCACTACCTGCATCCCTGAAAGCTAACATGGTATCAGAGCCATGAATGGGCTCATTGGTGGAATGCACTGGAAAAGAAGACTTGAAGCTTGAAGATAGAGTGTATCTATGAAGTAGCAAGGCTGCCATTGTTACTCTATCAAGGTATGTGTCAGGGTCTATGCATTCTATCTATGCAAGAGCTTGTTATAGCTTGTTGGGCAGTCTCTCAGGGCATCATTAAGCACTAGAGTGTGTTCTATGGTCATCATTGTCATGGAATGCTGCTGCTGCACACTCCAGACTAGTCTGCGTGTTTGCGCCTGCTGTGGCTGAAGGCATATCTCACTGCAACACAAGGCATTGGGAGCTCATTAAGCAATCTATAGTTTGCTTATACACCTTGGAAGGTGGTTGAAGGTCTTGGCATGCTAATACTTGGATGTGTGCTTAGTTATCAGCTACATATCTGATCTACAGATCTGAAACAGTAGCAGTTCAGCTGTAAACAGTGATAGGGCAGCTTGTATCTGATCTTGGTTGGAGCTTGAAGCTCTCTGACATGCTTTATGGACCTCATTGGAGCACTTTGGAAGACATATGTATCAGTTCTCGTGCCTTTGAGATGAAATTTCTTGAAGGAAGTACTCAGACCTGGAAGTGTAAATAGGCTGGAAACCTGTCTCAAAACAGTGGGCAGC
Source organism: Lygodium microphyllum (assembly GCF_053477565.2). Taxonomy (NCBI): domain Eukaryota; kingdom Viridiplantae; phylum Streptophyta; class Polypodiopsida; order Schizaeales; family Lygodiaceae; genus Lygodium; species Lygodium microphyllum. The sequence goes on from NC_141138.1 coordinate 138,020,452, forward strand.
AAGCATTAGCTTCCATTGAAGCATTACATAACACTTGGCTGGCATTTATCATATGTATAACATGGGATATGTCTGTTGGAGGTTTGTGGATTGAGTTGAGCATTAAGTGATCATGGAAGTTGAAGTCTAAGGCTGGTAATTACTGCAGTGACATTGTCTCAGTGGTTGCGAGTAGTAAATGCAATCTATGAATTGGATTCATGAAGACAGGATGCCTATAGTTACTCGAATGCTCATGTATTGAACTTAACACTTCAAAGTGAATGTCTCACATGAGTTGAGGCTATTTTGGAGCTGGATAGACTTTGGTTTACTGAGAAATTGCTGATTGCAATCTGTAAGCGGAAGGTTTGATACTTATACCTGCTATCTATGCACTGACTTGTGCCCCGTTGGTTATGCTTGGATTGCTACATGTACTAGCAGATGTCTATGAAGGTTTGGGACATGTATGACATGTATATCACTCAGTTTTGGGCTTGAAATCACTGCTGGTCATTCATAGAATTACAGTTTTTAGACTGCATGTATGTATCCTGGCAGTGAGGTTGGAAGAGGTTCAACTGAAGTAAATACATTGCACTTGTACTGACTGTTTTGCCTACAAGTTAGGCCACTTGGTTGTGGGCTGTTTTGGATTGTCAGTGGGCTGAAATACCTTGTTTTTTACTACAATTAATTGCAGAAAACTGTCATAAACAGTTTCAGGCTGAAGAACTGTTAAGAAGATCTTGGTTTGTAGGTAGTCAGGCAAGGTCTACAACATGGCAAATGCTGATAGAACTGATAATGTAACCTAGATTGTGGGAGAAAATCTTGATAGCAACAATTATGCAATATGGAAGTTCCGCATGGAGAACTTTTTGATAGGCAAAGGATACTGGGACTTAGTGACATGTGTGTTGAGGCTGAACCTGAAGTTCCAGAAAGGAATCCTACAGGTGATCAAAGACGAGGGCATCGAGCTTGGACGGAAAGAGCTTGCAGGGTGTTACATTGGTTGTCATTATGTATCTCGGATGCTATGGTGATGCAGATCATGAACTGTAAATCCCTAGCAGATGCATGGAATATATTGGTCAAATACTATGGCACAACCACAAGTGCCAGGAAGATACAATTGAAGCGGAAATTCAATAGCATGGAGAGGAAGAACAGATCCATACAAGATTATGTCACAGAGGTTAAGACCATAGCAGATCAGCTGGCATCTGTTGGTTCACAGGTTGAAGATGAGGATATGGTTGCAGTGACCTTAAATGGCTTGGGTCCTGAGCACAAGTCTTTTGACACTTCAGTGTCTGTGCGGGCTGAAATGCCTGACTTTAATGAGCTGGTTGCATTATTGATTCATGAAGAGGTGAAGCTTGGCTTAGCTACAGGGTCAAGCAGTTCAAAGAATAAGGATGCAGTCTTTTACACAAATCAGCGTGGCCGTGGCAGCCGTGGTAGGGGCTATGGATCTGGCAGAGGAGACCAGCAGAATGCATCCTATGGTAATAGCAATCAGCAGTCATCAAATGCAAGAGGAGGTGAAAATTTTCGAGGCAGGGGGAGATCTAACTCCCGTGGCAGAGGTTCATGGCAGCAACAGCGTCAGTCAGACAATCCAAATAAGGATAAGGATTGTCACTACTGCGGAAAGTATAGGCATATTGCAAAGAACTGCTGGAAGAAGCAGGGAAACCAGAAAGGTAAACAGCATGGACACTATGCTACATCCAGTAAGGCAGATGACTCTGGTGATAGACTGTTTGCCATGCAATATGTCAAAGATAAGGCTGCTGAAAAATCATTTGATGATGCAGTGTGGTACATTGATTCAGGGGCATCAAACCACATGACCCCTCACGGTGACTGGTTCATTGATATGGTGGTTGAAAAGCATGGCTTTGTATGCACAGGTGATGACACGCAGCATAGCATTGAACGTAAAGGCAAAGTGCCTCTTGTGGTTCATGATGGCAGGAAGAAAAATTTGCATGATGTCTTGCATGTCCCTTTAATTACGAAGAACTTGTTGTCTGTCGAGCAGAACTTGCAGGTTAGATTCAATAAGCATGGCTGCTTTATTGAAGAGTTTGGCAATGGCTGCAAGTTGATAGCTCGTGGTCACAGGAATGGCAGAATGTTTACTCTTGATGCTTCTTTGCCAGAGCTGAATTCAGCTATGTTTGCCCATGGTTCTGGCACTGTTAGGGATTTGGAAATATGGCACAAGAGAGTGGGGCATGTCAATTTGCAAAGGCTGCAAATTATGCAAAAGAAACAGCTGGTTACAGGTTTACCCAAGTTCCAATATTCAAATATTGGTCATGTATACGAGGCTTGCCAGTTTGGTAAGCAGTCACGATTGCCATTTGTCAGGCATGTAAGACAGAGTACACGTCCATTACAGTTAGTGCACTCTGATGTTTGGGGGCCAGCTCATAATGTATCCATGGGAGGTTCCAGATATTATGTATCTTTCATTGACAACTACAGTCGCTATACCTGGCTTTACATATTGAAAACAAAAGATGAGGTCTTTGCTGTTTTTTAGCAATCTAAAGCATAGGTTGAGAAGGAGTTTGAATGCTACATCTCTTGCTTGAGATCTGATAGTGGTGGGGAGTATGTATCAAATGAATTTGATGATTTCTTGGCTGAAAACGGCATTCGTAGGTAGCTCACCTGCAGCTACACTCCGCAGCAGAACGGAGTAGCTGAAAGGAAGAATAGGGTTCTGATGAAAGCTGCTAGGGCCATGATGAATGAAAAGCATATGCCGCTTTACTACTGGGCAGAGGCTGTTATGATAGCCATATGCATTCTGAACAGGACTCCCACTGCAGGTATTCATGAGATGACACCGTTTGAGAAGTTGTATGGCTATAAGCCGGATGTAAGTCACATGAAAGTCTTTGGCTGTCTTGCTTATGTGCATATTCCAGATGAGAAAAGGAAGAAGCTGGATCCCAAAGCGCATAAGTGTGTTTTCATTGGATATTCGCAGGAGAAGAAGGCATACAAATTCTATGATCCCTCTACCAGGGAGACTTTGGTAAGCAGGGATGTTATCTTTGATGAGATGGGCTCTTGGTATGTATCACCAGTTGCAATGCCAGTGGATATGCCTTCCACTCATGCCTCTACAGTTGATTTACAGCAGAGCATTGCTATCACAGGACCTCATAGTCAGACAGTATCCCCATGGACAGGAAGATTGAGGAGCTCGCCATCCATTGACACCAGTATGTCAGTGAGGGGGAGACATGATGTCTTGGACAGCAAAGGAAAAGAGAAAGTTATTGAGGATGCATCTGGTATAATGACACCTGGCAGAATGACTTCTGGCTATGAGTCTGGTGATACTTTAGACATCGAACTTAGTATTCCGACTGTCTATACGCCTGGCACAAGGCAGAGCAGGTATATTCCACCTCATGAGAGAGGGGAATCGAGTAGTGCACCATAGCTTAGACGCTCGCAGAGGGTCAGATACCCTATTGACAGGTTGACATACAGTGGCTACTCCGCAAGGCATTATGCTTACATGACAAAAGTGATGGAGGTCAAAGAACCAGGTACATATGCTGAAGCAGTGAAAGATGAGAATTGGTGTGTAGCCATGGATGAAGAAATGAATGCCTTGGCTGAAAGTAAGACATGGGATTTAGTGCCACTGCCTGAAGGGAAAAAAACCATTGGCTGCAAATGGGTCTACAAAATCAAATGCAAGTCAGATGGCAGTGTGGAGAGATACAAAGCTAGGCTAGTTGCAAAAGGGTATGCCCAATAATATTGACTTGATTATGAGGAAACATTCAGCCTTGTTGCCAAGATGGCAACCATTCGCACTGTGATTGCCTTGGCTGCTGCTAAAGGCTGGAAATTGCAGCAGATGGACGTTAAGAATGCATTTCTTAACGGTGACCTAGCAGAGGATGTTTATATGGTTCAACCGAAAGGGTATGTTCACCCTGATTTTTAGCATTATGTATGCAGGCTAAAAAAGGCATTGTATAGGCTGAAGCAGGCTCCGAGAGCTTGGCATGCTAGGATCAGTAACTACTTGCAGAGATTGGGTCTTGCTGTTGGCAGGGCTGATCACAGCCTATTTACAAAGAAGACTGATAGTGGCTTGGTAGTGCTGGTCATATACGTTGATGATTTGATAATCATTGGTGATGATGACTTGGGCTTATAGCATGTAATGAAGATGCTGAAATCTAAATTTGACATGAAAGACCTAGGAGAACTGAAGTATTTCTTGGGCATTGAGCTAGTTCGAGTTGACAATGGGTTATGGCTGATGCAGAAGCAATGCCATGGAGATGCTAAAGAAGTATGGCATGGCTGAATGCAAACCGCTGGATACACCTCTTGATCAGAATGTCAAGTTAGACATGAACATTGGGGCTGAAGTAGAGGATGTGACTATGTATAGGCAGATGGTTGGCAGCTTGATTTACTTGACCATCACTAGACCTGACTTGAGCTATGCTGTAGGGCTTATAAGCCAGTTTATGCAGAAGCCTAGAAAGCCGCACTTGGATGTAGTTAGACGCATTATGAGATATGTTAAGTCCACTGTAGAGTATGGGCTGTTCTATGTCAGAGATAAGCCCTTGATATTGACTGGATCCATGGATGCAGATTGGGGGCAGGTTGCTCATATGACCGTAGATCTACGAGTGGATATGCATTTGGATTTGGTAGCGGCATGATTAGCTGGAGCAGCAAGAAGTAGCCTATGGTTGCTTTGTTGAGTATATTGAGGCAGAGTACAGGGGTGCTGCATTGGCAGCATGCGAGATTTCATGGCTGCTCAAGCTTATGGCTGATTTGGACATACAGGTAGATGCTCCAGTGAAGTTATTATGTGATAATCTGAGTAGTGTACTTCTGGCTATGAATCCAGTCTATCATGCCAGGATGAAACACATGGAGGTACACTACCATTTCATCAGAGAGATGGTTCTTGTAGGACGAGTTGATCTTATGCATGTAAAGACAGATGAACAGGTTGCGGATATCTTTACCAAGTCCTTGGGTAAAGATAAGTTCTGTGGTTTTAGACAACTGCTTGGAGTACAAATGCTATCTTGATCTTGAGGGGGAGTGTTAGAATATCAAGCTCTTTCATGTGTGTTTGACAAAGCTAGTCTGGCTAGATCAGTTAGGTACATTAAATAAGTTGGTTCTACTTCTGGTGTGAATGGTCTTTATGACCTTAGGTTGTATATGCACTAAAGTGTGTGGTGAATGAATAATGAGAAGAATGGAGAGAGGAAGCATGTTGCTTCACTCTGTGTCTTGCTCTCTACCTGTATCCCTGAAAGCTAACACTAGATTCGACAATAATGTTCCATGTACTATATCAATGCCTCTAAAATTGCAATTCAAGTGGTATTATGCCAATTCAGTGAGCATAATATAGATTTTCTAGTAAGCTTCACTAGTTCACAATTTACTAATGTTGAAATGAACTAATCCACTGTTAAGAGAGAGGGATTAGCGATATTTACGCTGTGAAAAAGTTTCAACATTATTTTCTTACTACTCCTTTCACATTCTTTGTTGAATCAACCATTGCTGTACCTTGTAAATGAGCATTGTCCCACATGATGCATTACTAGATGGCTCTTGCTATTGTTGGAATTTGTTTTTTCAGTAGTTGTGCATAAATGAGAACAACACTTCACTGATAGCCACTTATCATGAGTAACTAGTGGCAAAAGGGGCACATGAGTTGATGATCAACTTTGCCTCTTGAGCAAGATCCATCCTTATCAATTGATTGTTGCTGGTCAATTATATTGCCTAGGCTAGGATTGCCTCCTTTGGTGGTATGCTTGTGAGCATGAAATAAAGGATTGCTACAATAGGCACACTATGGTATTGTTAGAGAACACTTCGATACAAATACCATAATAAAAAAAGTGTTTCAATCCCAACTGTGGTGGACCACTTTCTTTAAGTATGTATCAAGATTTTTTAAGCATTGTGACAAGTGCTAAGGAGCAAAGTTACCCATCTAAAATGATATAAAAGTGGGCTTTAGACTTCATGGGACCCATTAGCCTGGTTGCACAATACTCTCAGGCTTGATACATCATCATAGCCATGTATTACATGAATAAATGGGATGAAACCAAGAAAACCCAAAAAAATGATTGCATGAACCATTGCATGTCTAGGAGCAAGTCATTTCATGTTTCCAATGCCCATCAAAATTATTGACCAAGGGACATACTTGATGATGTGATTGGTCACTTTCTACCTATGTTATTGGTCATCCCCATAAGAAGTCTAGTCCTTAATATCCTCAAGAGAATGGATAAGCAAACATATGCTCATGGCAACATTGTGGGCCAATCAGATAAGTTAGAAGACTATTAGAGGATGAACCCCATTTTGACTAGTATGCCCATTGAGTTCTTAGTGCGGTGTCTATGCATTGCTAGCCGAGAATAGTGGAAAGCCAAGAAAAATGGGAAGGTAGTAAAGCATGGCAACATCACATAGAAGAGCTCAAGATCTTGATTGAAACACACTTGCTAGCCACTTACAACATGCTTGTTGAAAAGCCTCAATGTAAAGCCTGCTTTGACAAACATGTTAAGAAACAATTGGAAAAACCTAGGCCAGCCATAGCTATAGCCCATAGATGCAAGTTTGAATCCATATGAGGGATTAGCCTTACTCCTTCCTAGGAAATTGTAAATTGATAGTCACACCATTGAGACTGAGAGCATCATACTCCTCTTTTATGTTCTTCTAAATTGAGGGTAGTGGAATTGAGATTCTTTTGGGAACAATCTGTCAAGTTATTAACTAAAATGAGATAATTATATCATTAAAGGAATTCCAAAATAGCCCATTCAATATCATCTTCTCAAAATCCATGAGAAGCCTCTAATGTGTAAAGAAATATCTATTGTCATCTTTCATGACTAAGTTTTCAACTAGGGTTTTATAAAAGCTCTTTTCAAGAAATGCAAATATTTCATGCAATTAAACTTGAGTTTTTTGGTGGTGTGATTAATCACATGTAAATTCTATAAAACTCTTTCAAGTATCTCCACCTCCAATCATTGTCTAGCTAGTAGGAAAATAATTTTTTTCTTAAGCAAGTAAGGCCTCCCTACTTCAATGGTAAGGGTCCCAAAATATCACATGACTCTATCTTACTAAAGAAGTTCATCTCTAGTGGAAAAAATGGTGCTGCGACAAGGCCATCTCATAAAGACATCCCAAACTAGGAAGTAGATTAATCAGCCATTTAATTAAAATGCTTATCCCCATCTTACCAAATCTAGAAGATAGATGAGTTCTAATGAAAATGCAAATCCTCCTTGTAATCCTCTAGCAAGGGGCAAATTCAACAAGTGTGGTCAAGGATGAGAAGTAAGATGGGGTGCAGGTGGTCATGCTTGCTTCTTGGTCATGGGAAAAAAAGAAGACCCTACTATATATGAAGAAATAGAAAGAGGTACCATCCACGCAGCCATCAACAATTAAGAGACTGGATGACAATATTTAAATGTGCAAGTTCTTGTAGATCACCAAGGTAAATCATTTCAAATCCTCATTGATTGTGTTTATTCCTTCATTTATCTCAAGTATATAAAGAAATTACAATTGGAACTTGAAGTCATTAGGAAACTAATAGTCAAATTGGCAAATGGGAAGAATGTTTTTTCAACACAAGCAATCAAAACATAGAACTTTGTTTACGAAATCAAGACACAAAGGTGATTTTTCAGGTTTTGTCCTTAGAACCTATAATTTTCTTCTAGGTTTAGATTGGCTGATTCCTAATCATGCAAGCATTCATTGTGGAGAAGGAAGATTACTTTTAATGACCTTGAAGGAACCTTAGTTTATGCCCATGGAAAGACAAGAAAACCTAGATTACAATTAGCCAATGCCAAGTGATTAATTAAGGGTCCAAGAAAAAGACTACTCATATATTTGATCAAGTTGAATAAAGTGGAACTTCTTGTGGACCCAAAAGAATCTTCATTGCTTAGGGAATAATCAATGTTTTCCCAAAAGACCTAATTGCGTTACCTCCTAGCTATTAAGTAGGCCTTAAAATTAATTTAAACTCGAGAGTTGTCCGGACCTAAAATGGGCCCAACACTGGCTCTAAGGCACTAGTCGGGCCCCTACTACACATCTCAAACCACCCCACACAGCCTTGCGGTAAGGAGAGTCTAAGGGATATACTACCCTAACCTTGAATACAGAACTTTGCGTTTGTATGGATTGTAATTCAACAGATAACCCTTCCCACACTCCTCAAAGGGAGTCCCTATACATATCAGTGTTAACCATGTGAGCACAAATAAAGGGAGTGCCTCTCAGCTGATTGCTATAGCCCCACTACGGCTCTCCTACACCTTAGGGATTGGCCCCCCCAAGATGCACCATGAACACATAAAGCACATTCGATACATACTCCACTCTTTAAATGAATTGATCTAGGATATAATAGATCGTCCTCATTGAATATTCCCCAAGGAATGAATCACTAATCCTAGAGCTTAGGGTGCCTTACACTCAATGTAAGTCATCGTCCATGAAAACAATTGCTATGCATCTAGGATGATACCATATGGTGCATGAAATGCAATTGTGTATGATGTATAGTGCTTAAACAAGTTTATTCATTGACAACCAGCACTGTGAAGGTGCAAAAATAATTCTTTTCATGCCTTTCTTCTAAATTGTGATTGCTGCATTGCTTTAGACCAACATCGAGTATTCTCGTGCTACTGAACCCTCTTAATTTTAAACCACACATATCCTGTATGCCATGAATCATAATAATATTAGAATTCAATATATTTTAAGCACTTAACACTCCCCATCTCCCTAATGCTCAAGATTGTGCATTCGGTGGTAGGTTTAGGGCGTATTTTTCATATATTTTTCCTTCATGAAAGCAATAAAAACCCACTTTAACATAGATATAGGGTTGAACCGAGGATAAACCTCATGCCTTAGTCCTACCATGCATTCCCAAACACAAATATATTTTTCTCTATTTTTGGGATACAAAAATCTATTTTAATTATTTTTCTTATTTTTTTCTATTTATTTATGGATAATTAGCTATATTTTTTGATTTACTAATTTATATTGATTGATGTTACTAAGAATTATTTTCTTATCGTATTTCATCGCATACGAACACTATACGCACGATAAAACCTAAAAAACGCATCATTTCCCTTAAACTACAATGTTGCAAGTTTTGTGTGTTTACAAATGAAGTATTAAACGAGTTATTTCGCTTGATTCCTTTAACATTGCTAATAAATGAGAGCATTTGCAACCAAATGCAACCATTTCCAACCAAAATTTATCATGAAATAATAAAATCCACGATGACTTACTTATGAAATCGTGCCTTATTACGTACATATCTCGTGATTGTAGGCCCGTTGATGCTTTTGAACAACTCCTGATGATCCTTCCGATCTCAATCTATGCTCCTTTACGCTCCCGCATTATCCCACGATCAAAATCTTTCATCTCATCCCACCCCCTTCTCTCGTACATTAATCCATGGAAACACACAATAAGAGGAGACAGGAGAGAGGAATACTAAAAACTGATCTCTTGATAGAATGTGTCAATTTCTAAATAGGTTGAAGCATTGGAAAGTGTGGAAATTTATCATCTTTCTGCCTTAAGCCTTTAAACAAGGCTTTCCAATGATAGGTCACATCATATGGTTTTGAGAAACTTATGGGCCGGGTGCCACCAGCTCAATGAATCAAAGCACTATGTATTGATAGAACTTGAAAAGATAAACAAAATCCTTGTGTGGGACTACTCGGAAGCAATCTCCAAGCATTATATCTCCTTGAGCTCCATGGTAGACCAAAAATGCGCACGAAACATTAACTTCTCTATTGCTCAAACGACAAAGCTGATGGTTCTGTTGGCTCCTAAAGGGGGATAAAACCCAGGACACTAGGACACCTGCTCAAAATTCTCCCAAATTGCTCCTTCTTCTCCTAGTTCGAAGTTATGTTTGGTGCTTATAAACTATGATCACATGTTGTGTGATTTCGGAATCCTTTCTTTTTGCATGAGATCTCCGAAACTAGTTGAAAAGCAACTTGCTTTTTGCATGTCACACTATTCTAGAAGTTTTCTACACATTTTTTAGATATTTACAAGAAATTATATTCAAAATATCAAAAATAGGCTAAACTTGTCCAAAAATATTGTATTTTGGATCTATTTATACTATGGACACTGATATTAATGACTAATATGGCATTGACTCTGTAGATCAATAAGAAAGCTGGATGATGATGTACTCCAAGTTTTTTCACATTGTGTCCACGTAGTGACACGACATCCACCCCCTTTGAACCTACACATCCTCTGATATGTGCCATCGATGCACTCATCATGCACATAAGAAGGCATCCCCCCGGATCATAGATCAAAATGAGACGTAGCATTGACACAACTCTTGAGCCACACCTAGCACCCCCCCTAGGGTCATAAGGCCTTGGGTATGCATCATACACTAGAGGTTATGGAACCTCTATATACATGCTCAAAATACACCCATCAACAAATACATAGCAACATGTTTGCTCTTTCAGAGTCCAACACATGGAAATATGCTTATATTTGTAATTGTGTACCACATCAAACATAAACTGAGCCTCACTTGCATTCAACACACTCTCACCATCACAAAAAATAGTGAAGCAGTCCATATCTTGAAGTATCTTAGAATTTCCTATCAAGGCCTTTGGCAAAGCATCTGAAACATTTTCCAGTTGTGAAACATTACATCTAACATCCTCTAAAGGCATATCCTCGAGCTCATAAATTGTCTCATAGATGATAATTGTATCCTGCAAATCATGTACATCCAACAAGTCATCAATCTCCCTTTGAGTCCTTGCATCAATTAAAACATGAGCTTCATAAACCTCTTTCGATGCATTAAGAAAATCTACATATGCATTGGCTGAATCTTCCATTACAAGATCTTCCAAGGCATCCATGGTTGTCTCAATATTAGGATGTAGCTTATATCCCAATTGCTTGCCCTCTTGTTTGTTTTCATGTTTTTGCTCCTATCCAACCTCTTCCATAAGATGCTCGGGAGATGGTTGATTTGCATCTTTAGGCTAATCCACACTTCTTCTTATCACTCTCTTAGATGTCCCTGCATTATCTTCATCTCCCTTTTGTTTCTCTTCCACAAGTATATTTGTGTTTTGCCCTTTTTCTAAATATGCATCCACTGAATATACATCTACCCGGTGATTCCTAGCTAGTTATGTCACTAATGTCTTGCCATGCATGAGACATTTCACTATCAATAATTTTTCTATTTTTGGTTGCATGCAAAGCATGTTTCTATATTGCGGCCTTTGGACCACAACCATCACTCATGCATTCTATCCAATTGTAGACCAAAAATAGAAGCATGTACAACTACATAAGCATTTCGAACAGCCAAGTCTTCCAAAAACTTTTGCATACCTCCCTTTTCAAAATTCAAAGCAAGGGGCAATCCCATTTCTTGTGCATGGATCTTGCCATATTTCCAAAAGATGAGATGTCGTGCCAAGGCTTCATGATAAGCATCACAATTCTTTCTTGCATGCTGCAAACTATCACACCACATATATCTTTTCCCTAGTTTAGGGGCTGCTATTGATCCCCTTTCCTCTTATCCTTTCTTGTCCAATTTTGTGACCTTCAATTGAAGATCCTACATGCCTTTAACCAATTTGTCTAATACATCTTCCCTATCAGTGGGAATATCAGGTGCAATCATAGGGTTAGCCACAAAAGTGGGTGGCTTACTGAATACATCAACTATTTTGCCTGTAACAGTGGGCAAGCTAGATACATGCAATATTTTTCTTCTTCTATGCTTTTTTACTAGTGTGGTAACATATTTTTTAGCATGCCTTCACTCTATTTTAAGCCCTGTCTGTGTAGTCTGATCCTCTAACAAATCATCAAGCTTCTCTTGAAGCTCAAGATCTGCTACTTGTAGAAACAATTCAATTTTTTGACTTGCAAAAGCTTGCTATTCTGCAAGATCTAATTGCTCAAATCGAATTTCAAATTCTCTCAATAACTCTATAGCCACAAGACCCTTATTAGGTTGTAGAGCTCACTCCTAAGACTTGCGGATAATCAAACTGGTGTCTTTAATGTAAAATTCTTCCCTCAGTGTGATCTTGAAAGCTATGCAGTCAACATCTTGCATGTACAATTCAGTAACTCAGGCTTTCAATTCATGTACAGTGACCCATACAAAATACTGGCTACATGCAAGTTGAGCCACCCCAAAGAACTCCATCTTTTGAGCATAGGTATTCAAATATGTAGATACATTTTTGCCATTAAACAACTTCATCTCACGCTTAATTGCCAATAGAGCATTTATTGCAACTGTTTCTGTTTGAGCAGAAGCTAGCATCACCTACTGTTGTAGTTGTACTTGCATAAGCATGTTCATATTCTACACTAACTACTACACTAGAAATTGTGTTTGAAGATTCTCCCATCCTGTATTTCCTTCTGATGACCTTTCATGTTAGGTTCACCAATGTTGGAGGGGTTTTAGTTGGGTCATATCCACTGCGGGTATCAGAGAGAAAATGAAGTAGAGAATAGGAGATAGACGAGAAGAAAAAGAATAGACAAGTGGTACACAACATAAAGAAAAAGTTCAATGAATCAAAGCACTATGTATTGATAGAACCTGAGAAGATAAACAAAATCCTTGTCTGGGACTACTCGGAAGCAATCTCCAAGCATTAGATCTCCTAGAGCTCCATGGTAGCCCAAAAATGCACACCAAACATTAACTTCTTCTTTCCTGCTCAGATCGCAAATTGATGGTTCTGTTGGCTTTGAAAGGGGGGTAAATCCCCAAGACACCTATTCAGAATTCTTTCGGATCGCTCCTTCTTCTTCTCCCAGTTTGGAGTGTTGTTTGTTGCTTATAAATTGTGATTGTGCATTGCGCAATTTTGGAAGCCCTTATTTTTGCATGAGATCTCCAAAACTAGTTGAAAAAGCAACTTGCTTTTTGCATGACATCTCCAAAACTGGTTGAAAAAGCGACTTGCTTTTTGCATGTCACCCTATTCTAGAAGTTTTCTACACCTTTTTGGATATTTACAAGAAATAATATCCAAAATAGGTTAAACTTGTCCAAAAATATCGTATTTTGGATCTATTTATAATATGGACATTGACACTAATGACTAATACGGCATTGACTCTTAGATAAATAAGAAAGACGGATGATGATGCACTCCAGGTTTTTTCACATTGTGTTTGCGCAGTGACATGATAGCGTTTGTGGCATGGAACTCCATCTAGGAAAGCTCTAGCTCATCGATCCACAATCGTTTCATTTTGTATAAAAAATTGGTCTTTACACCTCTTGGGCCACTTTTTAGCTTCAAAATAGGCTCTAAAAATCTTCTCTTAGGAGTTGAGCTTGATGTAAAAAGACACTATAAGATATCTATTAGTGAACCCATTGAATTAAAAGAAAAACTATAAAAACTATTGGAGCAAGGATTCATTTGACCTAGCAACTCAACTTAGGATGTCCTTATACTCTTCTAGAAGAAGAAAGATGGGAGTCTAAGGCTTTGCATTGACTATTATGGCATTGAACTAGGCAACAAAAAAAAAAAGTATCCCACTGTATAGATTGATTATGTGCTTAATATATTGCAAGGAGCAAAAATATTCTAAAAAATTGACTTAAGATCAGGATATTATCAAATGTGAATAAAAGATGATTTTATTCCAAAAACTACCATCAACACTAGGTATAGCCATTTTGAATTCAGAGTAATATCCTTTGGTTTTACTAATACTCTAGCTACTTTCAATAGGTTAGTATAAGATATTTTCAAGCTGTACCTCAACAAATTTGTTTTTCTATTCTTTGATGAGATCCTAGCTTATTCCAAAGAATAAGAAAGCTATCCTCGCCACCTCCAAATTGACCTTGAGACCTTAAGAATGAGTAAGCTCTATGTAAAATGTAGTAAGCTCTATGTAAAATGTAGTAAATGCACTTTCTTCCAAAAGAAGATTGAGTATCTAGGTTTTATTTTCTCAGCTGCCAAAGGTATCTAGATTGACCCAACCAAAGTAAAGGATGCCCATAACTAGCCAATATCAAAAATTGTTTGACAAATCATTGACCTTGAGACCTTAAGAATGAGTAAGCTCCATGTAAAATGTAGTAAATGCACTTTCTTCCAAAAGAAGATTGAGTATCTAGGTTTTATTTTCTCAGCTACCAAAGGTATCTAGATTGACCCAACCAAAGTAAAGGATGCCCATAACTAGCCAATATCACAAATTGTTTGACAAATCATGGGATTTTTAGAACTCATAGTATGATACTACATCTTTATCAAAAGGATTATGCTCTCATAATTGCCCCATTGATTGAGTTTTTGAAGAAACAAATCAAGATAGTATGGACTTTCAAGGAGTAAGAGAGATTTGACAAGATAAAGACACGTCTCACTATACCTCTAGTACTATAGATTCCTGAATTCTTATAGGAATTCAAAGTCGTTACAAATGATAGCATTGTAACATTGGGATGTGTACTATCACAAGTAGATCAACCCATAGCCTACTCTTCTCAAAAACTCAAACTATACAATCAGAATTATGCTACACATGATTTGAAGCTACTAGTAGTGATCATTCACACTCTCAAACTTTGGTGTCATTATCTACTTGGTCAAATATTTACTCTTATCACTCATCATAAGATCCTCAAGTGGATTTTCACCGAGCCAGATATCAACATGAGGCAAAGAACATTGATCAAAGTCTTGTAAGAATTTGACTTCGAGATCAAGTATCATGATAGCAAGAAAAATGTAGTGGGGTTGTAGGGTTCAAAAAGTAAATTGCAACATGCCATGTGATATGGCTTGCATTATCGAGATAGTTCAATGGCACAATATAGAAACTACATTTAATAAGTTTATAAACTTGAAGCTAGTTAAAAATATTATTCGAGGCTAAGAGGGGCTCATAATATACTCAAAAGGGTACTATTATGTAGTTCTTACAATTCGTCTTGTTTATCTTCTTGTCATGAAGAAGGTTTTGGAGGTCACTTTTGATTTGAGTTAACTAAAAGGAAAATCATGCTAGTAGGAATTACTTGGCCTAGTCCGAGTGCTAATATTGCCCATTCTTGTAAAAGCTATTATGTTTATTATTTATTTGCTGAGAGGATATTGATTTCAAAACTCACTAAAGCTATTGTTGCTTATGGACCATTTGAGAAGTGGAGTTTGGATCTCATTGGGACCTTTACCTGGTACTAAGATATGATGATCTTATATCCTCACTATAGTGGAGTACATGATTGAAGTTAAGGCTACTAGGAAATGAAAGAAAAGGTTGTAGTCTAATTTTTGATGGAGAATATATAGCGTAGGCGTGGGATACTATTGGAGATAGTGATAGATCAAGGTCCTCACTTCATGAATTAGATAGTAAAGGAATTAACAAGGAAGTTTTATTTGAAATGCAAGCCTATTATGCCTTATTACCCTCATTGTAATGGGTTGGTAGAAGCATTCAATGGGATTTTACAAAAAATTCTATTTAAAATGGTGGAAGAGTATCCCAAGGATTGGGATACATATTTGTATCATGCTTTATAGGCTTATAGAACCATTCCAATAACTAGTACAAGATTTACTCCTTTTCATCTAGTGTATGGTCAAGAGGCTAGAAATCCTATGATATCATGTTTCCTACTATGGAAATTATAAGAAGGCATCAACTAGATCAATCAGTGGTGGAAGTTGACATAGGATCAAAATTGCATATATTACATCTTGACAATAAGCAAGTAATGCTTTTTAATGAAAATTAGATTTTGAAAAGAAAAGAATGGATTAATGTGTAGCTAAAGAGGGAGGATCTTACTGAAACAATGTTGGTTATGAGATATGATAGAAGTTTGGATTTTTCCTCCTTGACTAAGTTTCAAGTTAGGAGGGATGAACCCTTTGTGATTAAGTAGAGGCTAAAAAATGATATGTCCATTATAAGATTTGGATGGGATAGTCCATAAGAACATGATTAATGGGTTTCATATCAAGAAATACATTTGTAAGATCATGCAAATAAGGGTGTTGTAAGTAATGTATACACAAGTCATAGAGTAGGTTATAGTAGATTGTAATTTTGGTTAGCTTTAGTGATTTGAAATTTGGCATAAGTCAAGGATTTTCTAATGATGAAACCATATCCAAGTACTTTGAAACCTTAAGAGCATCACTACCATGTTTGGTAGCAAACTGAGAAATCATAAGGGAGATATAAAATGTGGAGATTTGATTATTGTAGAAGACTCTATATAGAGTTTTTTGAGGCAAAAGCTTTGAGAATTTGACCTCATCTCTCAAAAGAAATTTTAAATTTCATTCTTTGTGTGTGATCATAAGGGATTTGTTTCATATTCTTTCTCCTTTTCTATTTATTAAGAGAGACCATTCATCATGGACGCATGCGTGCTTTATTACTTTCAGTGTGGTGGGTGAAACAATAGGAGAGATGTTGCTTTTTTTGGGTGTACATAATAATGCATGGCAGATGTCTTTTTAAGTTGTCGATGATGATGGAAAATGCCTTTTTAATTTTGAGGTTTTAACATTTTTACAAAACCCTAAAAACCCTAACTTGCAGTGGATTGTTATGTTGTTATTTTCTTGCTTTGAAAGCCAATAAAATGTGAACTCTTGTTAGTCTAGGAGTTCAAACCCTATTTTGATTTGAATTTCCTTAAGCATTTAACCTTTTTTTTTCAAAGTTGAAGTGTATGTACAAGTAAAAAGAGGAGATGGATCCTAAAAGCCTAGCTACACAAAGGAGGAGGTATATTTTCTAGAACCATGAATTCATGCACTTCTTGGGGAAAAAGGGGACACAAGCACCACCCTTTACAAGGTGTTGCACTAGGGCCCCTGAAATCCCAATTGATCAACTACTTCCATGCCATTGGGTTGATTCACTTACATAAACTTTTTTCAAGGCACTAAATGGTATGAGGCTCATTGAGGCTATACTCAATAGCCCTAGATGCATGTGCACATGAGGGTACACCATCAATGAGCACACACTACTTTGCACATCATTTTGGATTATTTGCCAAAAGTTAGGTACCCTCAGATTGAGGGAGATAGGGCTTATTGAACTGAGAACCATGTAAGGTCAACGACAACCTACGTTGGGGTTTTTTGGGATTGCCATATCTTTCATGAGTTGCTTGAGAGTGTGGGGGTAGAGAGGAGTTCCATCATTAATTAAGAAATGAGGAGATGAGTGCTAAAGAATGTAAAAATATCAAGGAAGCAATCATAACTTCCTCAAATGCATTCACTCTGCATATGTAAACATTGGATCAATGTGTGTGTGTGCGCTTGTGAATTTATCTATATGAATAGGAATTATCGAGGAGGGAGGCCAATTCTCAAGAAAAGATAAAAGAAGAACGAGAGAGGATGGCACATGGAAAATTATCGGGAAGAAGGTGGTGGTAGAAAAATTTTGCATGAAGGTGCCTATGTTGACTAATAAGAGGGTGGCCAACTCTCTAGAGGGGGGAAGGGAGAGGAAGCATATCGAAACAAGGAGGGGCATCCATTCTTGAGAGAGGGAGAGTATGGATCTCTAGAGCAAGAAAGGAAGATGATAGCTAACCCTAAGGATGAATTGGGGATGAGTATGATCAAAAGCATTAGAATGATTTGCAAAAGGTAGGAGATAGCTTCTTCTTTGAGGGTTCTTACTCGAATGGAGGATTATTGGAGCAACAAGGATCAAAGAAAAATCTTAGTCAATTAAGACATTCTGCATGAAGAAAGGAGGGGAGAAATAGCACAAGAAATCAAAGATAGGTGACTCGAGTAAGTTTTCTAGCCTTAGTGTGGGCATGAAACCACAAAAATGGAAGCTTCGCCGAAGATGAAGTAATATACATCATCAAGAGTGTTGAATAGGCATCAACCTTGATGCTTGACAAGGTGAGCAATTTCCTTGTTCATGGCATCATTATAGTGTTATTTACACTCAATGCCACACCCTCATAAGTTGCTACCAATGATTCATGTTGTTCTAAGTTGTAAGGCTCCTAATATGAGGAGAAGTCATGTGTGAGTCTAGACACTGGTTGGGTCCTAACTTGTATATTAGTTGAGGTTTATGTGATTGGATGGCAAAAAGGTAACCTTTGTGGATCTAACCTTTGGGTTAGAGAGAGTAGCTTTGTTGATACCAACTCAAGGCACAATGCATCAAGTTACGGGGTGTGAGAGTTATTAGGGACCCCTATTTGGGAGTCCAAGAGTTGCAAAAGTGGCCCACGGCTAGGGGATCTCAAGAAGTGATGCTAGGAGGCATATTCCATGGTAGATTTTGTGATTATATTTATTTACCAGGACTTGTATACAAGGTGTATTCCTTGTGCGAGAAGTTGATGGGGACACCTGTCGTTTTTGGACATTAGATTAATTGAATGTGCACGTGGGTGATTCCATAAAATACATGTTAAATTAATAGACATTTACGAGTTTAGGGTGCGCACTCAATTTAAATTAAGGCTAGGACAGAGTTCCAACTTATTTAATTATTTTGTAGCTAAAGAGTGCTAAGTATTCACTTTTGTTGGATTTTATTTTTAATTGAATGTGCACGTGGGTGATTCCATAAAATACATGTTAAATTAATAGACGTTTACGAGTTTAGGGTGTGCACTCAATTTAAATTAAGGCTAGGACAGAGTTTCAACTTATTTAATTATTTTGTAGCTAAAGAGTACTAAGTATTCACTTTTGTTGGATTTTATTAATTAATTGAATGTACACATGGGTGATTCCATAAAATACATGTTAGATTAATAGACATTTACGAGTTTAGGATGCGCACTCAATTTAAATTAAGGCTAGGACAGAGTTACAACTTATTTAATTATTTTGTAGCTAAAGAGTGCCAAGTATTCACTTTTGTTGGATTTTATTTAATTAATTTCTAACAATTGTGAATACTTCAGTTGATGTGTAGAGTAGGCGGCGGTGGCGTTGGGTAGCATTGGACGATGACATGAATCCAAATTCCTAGAAGAATTACTATTTTTGATGGACACACACCTTATCACTAAAGGCGTGGTACCAATATTTATTTAAGCGCACTTATTTATTAAAGCACTTGATAAAACATTTATTATCTTGTATGTGCATAGGCACTCAACTAAATATTTCATTATTTGTATTTGGGCACAACCTAGGATTTTTGGACACCCAAACGCCTTACTCTATATTGGGCAAAAGCAAACGCAAAAGCAAAAGCATGCTATTTGTAAAGTGGGTTATTTTTGGGCTTGAAGATAAAGAAATCTATAAATACATGCCTTGTGAAGTGCTCACACAAGGCATGGGGGAGATTGCACCCAATTTGCCTTTTTTGTCTCATGTTGTGCAAATTCTCTTTTGCTTTTATGAAGGTTTTGTAGAGTTCTTTGTTCTTGGGGACCTTCCAACATTCACTACCCACGCATACAACATCTGATTTGCGCCCCAGTGGTATTAGAGCGAAGCTGAGATCAAGAGCTTCCAATCGCTTATCATCTTGCACGAAGGCGAAGCTCCTAGAATGAAAGGGCCCTATAGGCTTGTCTCACGAAGAACTGACAACATAGGTATGTTTGTGGCAGTGAAGAACCCCGTGCTGTACCCTCTGATCGTGAAGGACCTCTCACAGCAGCAGGAGGAGGACCACTCGGGAAGCCCTTTTGTGAAGGCATTTTTTTCTCACAAATAAATTGTTAATTTTTATGGGAATTGTTAAGCTTAAAGAGAGCTTAAATTCTAATGCCTCATATCAGTAATTCGGCATGAACTTATCGCCGTCAATTCCATTCAAAATGTGCCATCGTCTTGCGTCAAATTCCTTAAATTCATTAAGATTTTTAAAAGCTTAAAGTTATTAAGCTTAATGTAAGGCTTAAAGTTCAATTATCAATCTCTTATCTAGTGGGTGTTCACACTGTGGTATTCTTAAACCGGTTTTGAAGCTTCAGCAAGCCCTTGTTTTCACTTGCAACTTGGCTGAATGGATTTACAACAAGAAGATTGTCACATGTAGTCTATGCGGAAGACTATTTTGCTTGGAAGAAGACCTTTATCAATTGCCGTACCTGAGAAAAGCAAGATAGTAAAAAGCAAAGACACACTAATAAACAAAGCAAGTTCGTGGTGAGCTTCTTCACATGTGACTAGAAGATGAGCGATGGATCTTCAATAAAATCGCAGATGTCTATCAATATATGGATGATTTTATGGGCGAAGGCGATTTGCAAGAGCTGACTATGGAGTAGAAATTGTATCTAATCATGATGCAACTTCAAGAAGAGCAAAAAGCATGTCAAAACTTGCAGGCACAATTGGCTACACTTCAACAATCCATTGTCGATCAAGATGGAGCACAACTTGAAGATGTTATTCGATGTACTATTGATGCGACACTCGATGCACAAGCTCTTAGGAAAGAGGCCAAGATAAGTAAAAGAAAATTTAAATTCCACACTTTTAATAGGCAACATGGTAGAAAAATTGTTCTTGCTTTCATTAGTCAGTTTGACGACTATTTTCATGAAGAGCAATATATTGAAAAAGATAAACTTAAATGCATCACTAACCATCTAGCAGATATAGTATCATTATGGTGGATTGTTGTCTGCAAAAGTGTTGATTGTTCCTCTACTTGGGAAGCCTTTCAAAAGAAATTTTTGCAAAATTTCCTTCCACCTCAATTCCATGAGAAAGCCATCAAATAGTGGGATCTCCTACAACAAAGAGATTGTGAATCCAGCCTACAATACACTGAACGTTTCTAGAGTGCCTTAGTTCAACTTCAAATGCTTGAAGATGTTTCTGAGGCGACCCACAAGCGCAAGTATATGTTCGGTTTGCTTGGTCACTTCTATGCTAAAGTGAATATGTTCAAGCCAAAGACTTTGGAATATGTGATTTCTTTAGCGCATGATGCAGAGGATAAAATTCATGGACGAGAAAAGTGACTGCAACAATTTTCACTTAATGGTAACTTTGGTACAAAGCAATTCAATTCTAACTTCCAACGAGTCAATTAAAATCACTTTGCTCCTTCTTCTTTTCGTAAACCCTAGACTCAACCTCCTGCTTTACCATCAAATACAAATTCAAACCCTAAGCCTTCCCTCCAGCCAAAACCCAATATACCCAAACTTCCAGCCCTTATTTACCAACAATGTCTCCAAAGCAAAGCCTATGGTTTGCTACAAGTGTCATAATCCTGGACACTTAGCAACAAACTGCCAGTCTAAGAAGAAACTTGTTTAAATCAATCACTTGGGAGCAACCGATGAACAAGGACCATGAATATATGCTAGACTTCACCAAAGATGATGATGATATCTGTAATGCCTCAAATACTTTACTAGGTATGCCAAATTCTCATTCATTATTAACAATGAAATGTTTTGTGCATGGTTAAGAAAAGATTGTTTGCATAATGATGGAAGCATGCATGATTTTATTTCCGCAAAGTTGGTAAAAGAATTGAAATTATTTACTATTCCAACTCATTATCGCATAAAGGATGCATTCTTAGGCACTAGATATAATGGTACACAAGAAGTACACGATTTAGAGATTAAAATTAGTGATTATATTGAGTGTAAAAATTTCTTCGTTGTGCCTTTGCAAGCTAGTGATATTATTTTAGGAATGCATTAGCATCACAAATATAATCCTGACATAGATTATTCTACACATTCCATGAAAATTCATTTTAACGAAAACCAAATTACATTACATGGATTGTACACCTTTGATAATTTTCCACTACTTAGTCACACACAGGCTAAATGTGCATTGAGAAAAGGTAGTAAATCATATTTAGTGTGGGTGAATGAAATCAAAGTTAAGGAAAAACAGATGCATCCTAGGCATGCACAATTTCTTTCACAATTTAAAGATTGTTTTGTTGCTGATTTACCACCTGGTTTACCACCTATACATCCTAAAGACCATAAAATAAATTTAATCCCAGGTTCTCAACCACCATGTAAAGGACCTTATAGACACAATCAGATTGAACAAAAATAAATTCAAACACAAGTTGAGGAACTATTGAATCGAGGACTCATTAAGTTGTCCAGTAATTCTCCTTTTGGTGCATGTGCCCTACTAGTTAAGAAGAAAAATAATACTTATAGGATGTGCGTTGACTATCGTATCCTAAACAAAATCACTGTTAAGAATAGATATCCGATCCCTAGATGATCCCTAAAATTGTGCATGAGTTATGTTCTTTCTTAGGCCTTGCCAACTTTTATAGAGAATTTGTGAGAAAGTTTTCATTGTTTGCATTGCCTTTGACAAAATTGTTAAAGAAAGGTGTTGTGTATCATTGATCTGACAACCAACAAAAGTCTTTTGATTTGTTGAAACATGCTTTAACATATGCACATGTCTTGCAATTACCTAATTTTAATCGACCATTCTTCCTGGTAGTCACTCATGCTAGCGGATCAGGAATAAGAGCTGTCCTCATGCAAGATTCACATCCCATTGCCTATTCTAGTTGCAAACTTAAACCTTCTGAGTTGAAGTATTCCACCTATGATAAAGAATTGTTAGTTGTAGTTCAAGCCTTACATCAAAGGAAATACTATCTGATGGAATTCGAATTTATGATTAAAATTGACCAGCAAAGTATCAAACATCTCCTTAGTCAGCCACGAATTTTTGACCATCATATTAAATGGGCTACTTTCATTCAAAGTTTTCATCCACTTATCTAATATCATCCCTAGGAAGAGAAAATGTTGTTGCCAATGCATCGAGTAGAAGACCAAGTATCCATAATATTTCCGTTCTATCCTTGATTCCCTTACTCCTATGAAGGATACCTATGACCATGACCCTAGTTTTCAAGCTGATTGAAACAAATTAGTTGCTAATAACTGGATTCCAATTGATTCTTTATCTTATTATGATGGATTTATGTTTTATGAGAAAAGATTGTGTGTCAGTGTTCAATTTAGATCATTTGTGTTGCATGAAATTCATTGTCCTCTATATGATATAGAGGTATTATTTCCACTTTAAGAACATTAGTTGAAGATTTTTATTGGTTGCAAATGGAATCTAATGTTTCTAACTTTTTTTTGAGTATTTAATTTGCCAAAGAGTCAAGCGACACCATGGTAAGCAATATGGTTTATTAATGTCTTTACCAATTCCTAAATGTCCATGGAAACATATTTCAATGGATTTTATAACTGGTTTGCCTAATACACAAGCTAATCATGATATAATTTGGACTATAGGAGATCAATTTAGTAAACAAGCATATTTTCTACCATGCAAGAAAGTATTAACTGCATCTCAAGCTGCACAATTGTTTTTGAAGAATATTTTCACTAATCATGGTTTGCCAAAAGTTATTATTTCTGATCATGATTCTAGATTTTGTAATAATTTTTGGACTACTTTGTTTGCTAATTTGGGTACTAAGATTGATTTCTCATCTGCATTCCATCCTAAAACCAATGGGCAAATAGAAGCTACTAATAGTACAATTCTAGATCTTCTGTGTGCATACACAATTTCAAAACCACAAACATGGGATACATATGATGCCAGGAGGCATATTTCACAGTGGATTCCATGATTATATTTATTTACCAAGACTCATACACAAGGTGGATTCCTTGTGCGAGAAGTTGACGGGGACGCCTGTCCTTTTTGGGTGTCAGATTAATTGAATGTGCACATGGATGATTCCACAACAGGTGATTCCATAAAATACATATTAAACTAATAAACGGTTACGAGTTTAGAATGCGCACTCAAATTAAATTAAGGTTAGGACAGAGTTTCAACCTATTTAATTATTTTGTAGCTAAATGCTACTAGGTATTCACTTTTTTTGGATTTTATTTAATTATTTTTTAACAATTGTGAATGCTTCAGTTGATGTGTAGAGCAGGCGACAGTGGTGTTGGGTAGCACCGGGCGATGACGTGAATCCAAATGCCTAGAAGAATTACTATTTTTGATGGGCGTATGCCTTATCACTAAAGGCGTGGCTCCAATATTTATTTAAGAGCGCTTATTTATTAAAGCACTTGATAAAATATTTATTATCTTGTATGCGCATAGGCGCTCGGTTAAATATTTCATTATTTGTATTTTGACATAACCTGACTTTTGGATGCCCAAATGCCTTACTCTATAATTGGGCAAAAGCAAACACAAAAGCAAAAAGCATGCTATTTGTAAAGTAGGCTATTTTTGAGCTTGAAGATAAATAAATCTATAAATACATGCCTTGTGAAGCGCTCATACAAGGCGTGGGGGGAGATTGCACCCAATTTGTCTTTTTTGTCTCATGTTGTGCACATTCTCTTTTGCTTTTATGAAGGTTTTGTAGAGTTCTTTGTTCTTGGGGACCTTCTAGCATTCACTATGCACACATACATCATCCAATCTACGCACCAAGAAGGCCAATGGCTCCCTTGACAGTGGTTTGAGGGCAATGCCCCAGCCTAATGGTAAAAGGAATATTCCTTGGCTAACTAGGAAAGGTTCATATAAATATGGTTGAGTAGGCGGACCAAATTACATTTTTGAGCTATAAAAGGAAGACCCCTCCAAAGCCATTGTCAATCTATCTTTCACCTAGTTAGAGTTCCTCAAGCTAGCCTTAAGCTTTTCATCTATCATTTGTCTCGATTTCCATCTAACCTTTATAGTGGAAGTGTATGTGTGGATAAAGCCATTTTTGTATCAATTTGTTTAAAATTAAAGTAGTTTCTATTCTTCTTGTATTTGTTATGTATTCTTTACTCTTTGCTCAAATTCTTTCCGCTGGGTAGTGTACTTTTTACATGGTATCAAAGCCTAGGGGTTTTAAAGGAACGAAGAATATGTGAGAGGCAAGGGCTTCAACAACAAAGAGGAGCAATACCGTATGGTGCATTAACTTGGTGCGCAGATCGGACGCAGATAGCTCACGTGGTGAATCTCGGAAGGTCCCCAAGAACAAAGTACTCTACTTTTTAGCACAAAAACCCATGTAAAAGCAAGCACGACATGAGACAAGAGACAAATTGGGTTCAATCTCCCCCATGCCTTGTGTGAGCGCTCCACAAAGCATGTATTTAATGTATATTTCCAATCTTTATGCTCAAAAATAGCCCAATTACAAAAATATGACAAGCTTTTAGCTTTTGAGTTTGCTTTCTACCAAAAATAGGAAAATAAAGCTAATGGACGGTGCCCATAGAGTCTGGCACGCCCAATCTCAATATCCAAATAGAAATAACATATCCAGGCGCATAAGCGCATACAAAATAACAATAAATAATCGATGTCTCTATAGACATAACAAAATATAGGCGTGGCGCCTATCAAAATCTAATCCAAAGGTCGAAAATTCGCTAGACTCCAATGCTTTCCTCCGCCACTGCTGCTATCTCTACACATCAACTGAAGCATTCACAATCATTAGTAAAATAACACAATTAAACCGACAAAAGTGAATACCTAGCAGTCTTCAGCTACATAAATAAATCAACTGGTTAGAAATAAATCCTAACCTTAATTTATTACGAGTGCGCACTCTAAACTCATAAACGTTTATTAATTTAATATGCATTTTGCGGAATCACCCGCTATGGAATCACCCATGTACACACTAAATTAATGAAACGCCCGAAAAGGACAGGCGTCCCCATCAACTTCTTGCACAAAGAATTCTCTTTGCGTATGAGCCCCGGTCATCTAAGTTTACGGAATCCACCGTAAAACCTCACGGAATCCACCGTGGAATATGCCTCCTGGCATCATACTGCTATCTCTACACATCAACTGAAGCATTCACAATCGTTAGTAAAATAACACAATTAAACCGACAAAAGTGAATACCTAGCAGTCTTCAGCTACATAAATAAATCAACTGGTTAGAAATAAATCCTAACCTTAATTTATTACGAGTGCGCACTCTAAACTCATAAACGTTTATTAATTTAATATGCATTTTGCGGAATCACCCGCTATGGAATCACCCATGTACACACTAAATTAATGAAACACCCGAAAAGGACAGGCGTCCCCATCAACTTCTCGCACAAAGAATTCTCTTTGCGTATGAGCCCCGGTCATCTAAGTTTACGGAATCCACCGTAAAACCTCACGGAATCCATCGTGGAATATGCCTCCTGGCATCATAACTAGTGGTACTATTGTACCAGTAATTCAATCATTGAGGATTCGTTCACCAACCTTTAGTGAAGGCAAGTTAGATGGTACAAACTACACTTTGTGGAAGTTTAAAATTATAACTATCTTTGATTCTTATGAGCTTTTGGAGACATTGGGACTAACCTAAAACCACTACCCATCTCCCACCCATAAAATTTGAGTGTTATGATTCCTCCAAATGTGGATCTTCTACAACCTTGGAAATGAAGGAACATAGATGTGCTGTGTGCCTTAGTTACAAGCTATTTTGATAATGTTTTGACCTTGATTTAGTATACAACCAAGGCATAAAAGGCTTGGAATGTATTGAGGAGTTAGTGTAGAAGACAAAATCAAACAAGGATTAAGAATGTGGAGAATCAACTAGTAGTAGAGAAGTTTGAGAAAGGAAGAATAACTAAAGCATTCATCACTTGAATCAAGAATATGTGTGACCAAATGGCTAGCACTAAGATACAAAAGACTAGTGAGGAGCTAGCTTAGAGGTGTCTTCGAATTTGTCCACCAAAGTTTGATGGATTGGTAACTTTCCTAAACACTTAGGTGACCCTAAACTTTGCCATTTGAGAAACTTTATACAGGTTTAATGGAGAGATGAGGAGTTTATTATTCCAATTGTTCATAGCCTGGTGTAAGGAAAATGAAGGCTTATGCAAAAGGATCACAGAGTGCTCTGTAAGTGTGGAGATCAATGAGTTGACATATGATGGTTATGTTGCTCACCATTATGCATATATGGTAAAGGCTATAAAATCAGTTGAGTCCACTTGTTTTGAGGAAGCTATTGGTCATGTACATTGGGAGAAATCCATGGATTAAAAAAAAGGCTACATTGGATGTAAATCAAACTTGGAATTTGGTGTCACTACCTGAGGAGAAGAAAGCTATAGGTTGCAAGTGGATTTACAAAGTAAAACATAGTGTAGATGGTAGTGTGAGTAGTTATAAGGCAATATTGCTTGCCAAAGTTTATGCATAGAATTATCGGATTGATTATGAGTAGACATTTGCTCGAGTAACAAAGATGGCAACTGTAAGAACTGTCATTGTAGTGGCTATAAAAAAAGGTTGGTTTTTTTAATCAAATGGATGTAAAAAATACACTTGCGTGGTGAGTTGCAAGAAAAAGTGTACATGGAACACCCTCAAGGATATGAGAGCATGGTTCACCCCGATTACATGTATAGGCTATGTAAAGCCTTGTATGGGCTGAAAGAGACACCAAGAGCATGCTGTGACAAGATAGAGCAATCTCTTTTATCTATTGGCTTCCATGTTGGAAATTCAAATAACTTGCTTAATGGTCTTTAGAGTGACAATGGAATTGTTGTGATTACCTTTCATGTGGATGATTTGATTATTGGGGTGACAATGTGCAAGAGGTGACACATGTGAAGAGTCTTCTCAAGCAAAACTTGACATGAAAGATTTGGGAGAGTTAAAGTAATTTGTTGGCATTGAGGTGATATGAACATCTAAGGGGTTATGACTCTCACAAAGGCAGTACATTTTAGATATATTGATAAAGTATGGTATGACTGATTGTAAGCCAATCTCAGTGCCATTGGATTAGAGTGTGAAACTAAGTACTGATGTGGATGAGATATTGGAGCATCCCATAATGTGCAATAAGATGGTGGAAATTTTGATCTTCACTACTATTAATGGCCCAAATTGTAACTACATAGTTGGCGAGAGTTAATTTATGCAAGTGTCTCGTAACTTCACTTGGATGATAGTATGAGACATATGTTACAGTATCTTAAGGACACATTGGATTATGATATCTTTTATCAGGCTGACTTGGTGGAAGTTATTTAATTATTCTAATGTAGATTGGGCACGTAATGTGTTTAAGAGAAAAGTCAACCAATGGCTATATACTTTCCTTTGGGAGTGGGGCTATGACTTGGAGCAGTAAGAAATGGCCCACTGTTGCATTATTGAGTACATAAGTGGAGTATATGTGTGTTGTTATGCTAGCATGTGAGGTAACTTGGATGCAAAATCTACTTGATGATTTGGGGATACAAATGGATAGGAGAGTTGTTATTTATTGTGATAACATGAGTAGTATACAATTGGCTATAGGAACCCAGTGTTTCATGCACGCATAAATACATTGAGGCCCATTACCATTTCATCAAAGAGTGGGTCTTGGTAGTAGGTGACATTGATCTCATATATGTAAGCATAGAGAAGGAAGGTACAGATATCTTCACCAAGGCCCTAGGATCAGAAAAGCTTTGGTATTTTTGAAGCTTGGAGTACAAGTCATGGAGTTGAGCTTGAGGGGGAGTGTTGAGATGTCAAGCTCAACACAAGCTACGACACTCATGTACTTGCATGACCATTTCTGCATGCATATCACTAATGTGGTTGGTACTTGCATAGGCATATCATTCCAATGATACTTTACATCTAGTAAATAGTAGTCCACTTACTTAAGTTATAAGATATCTATCTAGCCATCTTTCTACCTAGCCTATTCACACCATGGATTGACTATATATTATGTGTATTGTACTCTCTCTTATTTGAGGTAGGTTCATATAGTGAAAAAGGAGGAGAAGAAGAAATAGTAGGGTTTCAACTTCCTATCTTGTGTGCATTCTCTCTATGTATTTTATGTCTTGCAAGAGCTCAAGCTCTCTCTCTCCCTCCCTATCTTTTCATAACTCCAACTCTGCTTTAGCCACATTACTTGTATTATTTTGTTCAATCTTCAAGATGCCATTCTTTTCATTTCCCTTTTTAATATGAAAATTTGTTATTGCATGTCCTTTCATCTTGCAACAATAGAAGCACTCTCTTTGAAACTATTTCTTACCACACATCTTCTTTTTGTTACCATTGATAAATAAACTATCTTTGCCCTTTTCATTGGTGTAGAGAATGCATCATCTCCACTGTTGCTACCTTGTTGAGCTTTAAGTGACAATTGATTTGAGCCATCAGACTCACAATCTATATGTGAATAGCTTGTAGAAACATTTGGTACACTAAGTGCCTCAACCACCTTTTCTTTTCCCTTGTTGTGATACATTTCTACACTTGTAAGAGTGCCATTCGCACACAATACCACTCCATGGTCTCTCAATAGAACTACTAGAAGGAGACTCTTTTGGCCCACTCAATATCTATGTCTATAAACCCATTTTTTTTACAAATCACCTTTTCTTTTGCATCATCTACAACAACCTAATTTTTAACAACATACAAACCGCTCATCTCATTAAACACAACATCTCTACTCACCTACAACTTATGATAACTAGATTATAACACTTTTAACCCTTTTGCTCAAGGGAATAGTCCATAAATATATACTTTTCACCTTTTGGATCTAGCTACTTTCTTAGCTCATCTTAGGAACATGCCCATATGCAATGCAACCAAATGCCTTAACATGTGACAACTCTAGTTTCTTACCAATGAACTTCTCCTCTGGTATCACATCATGCATTGCAATAATGGGAGTCCGGTTCATAATATATACTTGCTTACATGTTTATCATGAGAAAATGCATGCCTTGTGCCTAATTTCCAAATTGGCATGTTTAACACACTTTCTATATATCAACCACTTTGAGCTTAGGCAAGCCCATCACAATTTCATGTGACTATATATTTTTCAATTGCTTCATATTTACATGGCCAATATGTTTATGACAAATATCAATATCATCCATAAAGCTTCTATGTAGCAAGAGGCTCCCGTAGCAAGCGGCTCCCTCCAGGTGCTCAATTGAATTTGTTTAGTGCATCACGAAAACAAAAAACCATTAACCACACTTGCACCAAACAAACAAATGGCCCTCTTGGCCTAGCAAAATTATAGCTATAAAGTACATCATTCAACAACCTATTGCTAAAAACAAATCCTAGGTCCCCACATAAACCATATTGAAGCACAAGA
Organism: Lygodium microphyllum; assembly: GCF_053477565.2. Taxonomy (NCBI): domain Eukaryota; kingdom Viridiplantae; phylum Streptophyta; class Polypodiopsida; order Schizaeales; family Lygodiaceae; genus Lygodium; species Lygodium microphyllum. The sequence continues at coordinate 138,050,734 of NC_141138.1, forward strand.
CTAGACCAAAGGGGTGGCCATTCAGGCCCTATACCAAATGCATCAAATTATTAGCTACCCACCTTTTATAAATGGCAGGGGGTGTTTGAGGAATATCTTGCACCTTATGGAAATATAGCAGCCTTCAACTTGGGTACATTTACATCTAAGGTAAACATCCTTCCGAGCACGAGCAAGGTTGTATGCACACATTTATTAGGGAAAATTTGGGCTATGTTACATTCTCTTCCCATAGAGAAATTGAGATATCCTCATATGGAGAGAAACTTAGAGTGATCCCTTTGGAGGAGTTGGACTCCTCCAATAGATAGTGACCTCTCCCCATTATAATTGGGCTAAAATAAAAATAATTAGAAATTTTTTAAATAAAATTGAGATGAATAAAACTACAATATTTCAAAATTTAAAAAAGAAAATAGAGCTAAATAAACTAGATTATGAGCATGCATGAGTATTTCTATATAGGAAATATGTATATGTGTAAAATTTGATAGTTCACATTCGAGGATAAAGAGGAATTAGCACGGCCATATGCATTTATTAGGAAAAATTTGATAGGTCACATGTGAGAAATTAGCAAGATTGTATGCATTTATTAGGAAAATTTTTGGCTATGTTACATTCTCTATCTCTTAGTGAAATTTAGATGTCCTCATATGGTGAGAAACTTAGAGTGATCCCTTTGGAAGATGGATTCCTCCAAAGGATAGTGACCCCTCCCCCCCCCACATTCCCTCCCAAAATTATAATTGGGCTAAAAAAAATCAGTAGAAAGAAAATTGAGTAAAATTGAGATAAATAAAATAATAATATTTTAAAATATTTAAAAGTAAATAGAGATAAATAAACTAGATTATGAGTGTGTGTGTGAGTATTTCTATGTAAGAATATACATATATGTATAAATTTTGATAGTTCACATACATGGAGAAAGAGGAATTAGTAAGGTCATATGCATTTATTTGAAAAAATTCAATAGGTCACATGCCATGAATTTGCAAGGTTGTATGATTTATTAGGGAAAAATTTGGCTATGTTACATTCTTTATCTCTTAAAGAAATTGAAATGTCCTCATCTAGAGAGAAACTTGAAGTGATTACTTTGGAAAATGGTTTCCTTCACCCCCCTCCATCCCAACATTATAATTGGTCTAATTTTTAAAAAATAATTATTCAAAATAAAAGTAAGATAAATAATATTATTAAATTTTAAATAAAATAAATATTAAATAGAGAAAATAAACTAGATTAATGAGTGTATGTGAGTATTTCCATACAGGAATATACATATATGTGTAAAATTTGATATTTCACATGCAAGGAGAAAGAGGAATTAGCAAGGTTACACACATTTATTAGAAAAAATTTAATAAGTCACATATGAGGAATTAGTAAGGTCATTTATTAGGGAAAATTTTGGCTATGTTACATTCTCTTTCCCTTAGAGAAATTAAATGTCTTCATATGGAGAGAAACTTAGAGTGATCCCTTCGGAGGAAGATAGTGACCCTTCCCCTCTCCCTATTATAATTAAGCTAAAATAAAATAATTTAAAATAAAATAGAGATAAACAAGATTACAATATTTGAAATAAAACAAATAGAGTGTAGAGAAAAATAAATTAGATTATGAGTATGCATGAGTATTCCTATATAGGAACATACATATGTGTGTAAAATTTGATAGTTCATGAGTGAGGAGAAAGAAGAATTAGCAAGGGTATATGCATTTATTAGGGAAGATTTGATAGGTCACATATGATGAATTAGCAAAGTTACTGGGAAAATATTTGGCTATATTATATTCTCTTTCTTTTAGATAAATTAAATTGTCCTCATTTGTCCTTGTATGAGGAATTCTCAAGGTTAGATGTGAGGAATTAGCAAGATTATATGCATTTATTAGGAAAATTATTGGCTATATCACATTCTCTTTCCCTAACAAAAATTGAGATGTCCTCATTCAAAGAGAAACTTGGAGTGATCTATTTGGAGGATAGATTTCTCTAAAGCATAGTGACCCGTCTCCCCCTACCCCCATCCTCCAATTATAATTGGGCTAAAATTTAAACATTTAAAATAAAATAGATATAAATAATATTAGAATATTTTAAATAAAATAAATAGAGAGTAAGAAAATAAATTATATTATGATTGAGTGAGTGAGTGTGTGTTTCTAGATAAGAACATACATATGTGTATTTAATTCGATAATTCACATACGAGCAAAAAGAGAAATTAGCAAGGTTATATGCATTTATTAAGGAAAATTTTATAAGTCACATACAAGGAATTAGCAAGGTTGTATGCATTTATTAGGAAAAATTTAGGCAATGTTACAATCTCTTTCCCTTAGAGAAATTGAGATGTCCTCATGTGAACAAAAACTTGGAGTGATTCCTTTGGTGAAAACCATGGCATATTTTATATATCTCTATGTAATCTATTCTATGAAATTTTCTTAACCCTTTTGTGATTTTTTAACATAATCTATAAATATCCTATTTTAAGTTTTTTTTTTCAATAGAAAAATTTAGTAGATCCTTATGTAATAAATACCAAGCACTAGCTTTATTATAGAATTAATCACAAACTAGCTTTCATGATTGCATATAATATGTTTAGTAGTTTTAGTAATGATAGATACAATTAGAGGACCTCAATCCTCCAAGATTGGGACAAAGGTGGCTAAAGGTATGGATGTCAGAGTGTGTTGTACTCAAATGAATCATGAAACATAGTAACAATAGTCTGGATGTGTCTAAGTGATTTGGCAATAGAGTGGGCAGCATATCACTCCAACAAGAAATCCATTAGTAGGACAACCTATTGTAGTAGTTAACAAATGTACATCAACTCCAAAAGCTAACCGTCAGCTTAGAAGACACTAGCTTGGAGTGTAGACAACAGAAGAGGGAGGTCTTTAGAAAGAGACTAGGTGTCTTACTAAAGTAGTAATCACAAATGATGAGAGTGCTAGAGGCAATATGAAAACCACAAATTAGTTGGATAGCAATCAAATAGATGTGCAACAATTGAGAAGTGTCACAAACTAGCAAGGAAATAGCTATATACTAAGGATATAGTATTTTCAAGTAGGATGATTAGTATTTAGATCACCCAATACTATAGTGATTATGAATAGTAGGATAGCACTTCAACAAGGCTCCATGAACTGGCACTGTTCTCTCAAAGGGATGAAGGTAGTAGTAGGCATTAGAGGCTTAAATGATGGATGACTAAAATAAAGAAATTTTGGATGCACTCACATAATCTCCTATTTATACAGTAAGCATCAAAGGCTTAAATGATGGCTGGCTAAAATAAAGAGATTGTGGATGCACTCACATAGACTCCTGTTTATACAGTATTTGAGATTTGACCTATTGCCAAAAATAAGCGATTTAATAATAATAATATAGCACTAATATAATTTTGGAATTATTTTAAGAATAATTAATAATTATTTACTAAAAACCATAAAATTAGTGGCTCAACAATTGTTTGTGGTTTTTATACATTATCTTGAAGTACTTCACCCAAAGGGACTAACCTAGCATGGATACGTTTGTTTTCCAGGCCACCACACCTTAGGAACCCATCTTGTCAAACACTCCATGAGCTATTTCTATCAAGCCATAATTTCCATACATGCCTATCACCAACATACTATCCACAAAAGATCATTGCCTAGAATTTCCCTCACCTCATGGTGTCATGGCATGTTTTGATGATTCCTAAGGTGCTACAAGCTTCAAGCAAAGAAAATATGTGGGATCATCTACAACCATGCCTAGAAATTCCATCAATCTAAAATAGTCCAACAATTTCTTATCACACCACTATTTAGAGTATCTTACAATTTACTAAAACTGAATATGTTTCTCTTTCTAACAAACCATTGAACATAAGTGAGTCACATTCATCAAGTGGGATTGTAAAAGGATGTCTTAATAGTGATAATAATCTTCAATCTATACTATTTTAATAAAGAAAAAAAGTAATAAGGATCCTCTATGTTGTAGAAATCCTCAAGGATGTGGCATGCAATTGAAATCTTCAAGGAAACTTTTGTCTACATAGTAAATTTGAAGAATGGAACATGTAATAGTGCATTCAATAGAAAAATTGGGTTACCCATCATGGAAGGCTGGATGAATATATATAGATATCTTGGAAACATTTGGTTTCCTTGGCAAGAAAGTTCATAGAACTCCCATCACCATCACCATCCTAATTAAATAAAAACACGAAGGGCATCTCATGATCACAATACCACTTGTTGTTTCTTTACTTGACTAGATTCCTCACTTTTCTCTTTGCTTAATTCACTAAGCCCTTGAAAATAAGAAATTTGAAGGATTATTCATTTTCAATTCGCAAATTCTAGCAAAATTAAAGAGAGAGTGTGTTGAGCTATGATAGACATGCATTACCTTTTTTCACCATCTTTTATTGCAAGTTTGTAGTTAGCAAAATCCAATTAGTAAAATTTATGGTGGCATCTTGTGGTTTGGGGTTCAATGATCTTGTTCTCCTAGATGACATATTTCCTTTAAGTGCATATTTTTAAACCAACAAAGGGGATCAAAATTACCTCATGAAAATATGTAGGGCCTCTATGGTATTAGCAAGAAAAAACCCCATCACAATAGTGGAGAGACTTAATATGAGATCCTTGAAAACACATCTTAAGTTTGCAATGCCACCTTCATTAATCACATGCATGTCCACATACATAATTGAATGTTTCCAAAGAGGGCATGACCAAGTTATTACCTGCAGCTCTTTGTCGTAGTAGAGAGCTTCCTAATCTGACCACCACTCAATGGAATGCGTTCCCATAACAATAAGTTTGTTTATGTTCACTTCTTGACATGCATGCCATTAGCATTTACCTGAGGCCTAGGCCATGAAAGTGATAATATAGTTGAGTGGCAAACTTTATAAACTTCTTTGCAGTATTGGAAGTGAGAACCAAGTGACTGCACATGCAATATTAATGTGGTTGACTCCACCCTATCTTTACCATTCCATCGGTCAAATTCTACTCCTTTTATTGGTTGAATGAGGATTCCTATAAAACCCAATATGCTTTAGATCCTTTGTGCATTCTCAATGTGATTGAAGAGCTAGAGTTGTACATTTAGAATTTGTACTTAGTGTGACATTACATGTATGCCTAAGAGAAGGGTCCATGTCACAAGATGATATTTAATAATCAAAGGAAAATATAATGCCCTACAATAAAATTTCAATATGTTAAAGTATCATGGTGGGTCATAACGCTCCACAATCAAATTTACAATCTAGTGAATACAATTACACAGTACCTTAGTGACTCATAAGTAAGGGAAATGATCCTCTTATATAAAATAAGTATGGGATAGCATCTAATTAAATTTAGCACTATGACTCTTTTACCTTTAGCTATTGTTGTACAATTTGAATTGCTATTACTCTTGAATTGGACTGATGTATATTTGAATTGGATGCTAGATTGGGACTGCACTACTGTTGTCACATTGTCACTGAATTGGATTATTGTTGTTACCTCATATATGACGTTCACTGCTACTACTATTCAAAACAATACAAAAATGCAAATGCCAATATTAGAGCATCAAGATTCAAAACTTCATGAATGACTTTTTGTCCCCGTCTACTATGAAAAAGTAGTTCATGTATATTCAATAAGATCAAATGCATGTAAGGTTTCATTTACATGTTTTCAATGTTCAAAGTAAAAGAGGCCAATTGTTTATTGGATGATGGAAATGCGAGCAACTTGAATGCAAAGGCCAATCACATGTGTAAAAATGAAATGAGAATTGATAATGCAACTTAACTGCAAAGGCTAAGCACATTGTTGCGGCATTGCACATCCACTCATGAAAAACCCGTGAGGATAACCATCTTACAAGAATTTAGTGTTCTTAGTAAGATCCATGTTAAACCATTTTTTTTCCATTCTTTCATTCCCATAAGTGCTTGCTCTGGAGATATGATGCCAAAAGACTTAGTGTATGCAATTGCAACTCAAGATGGTGTAAGTGGTAGTATACAGAGAGTATCCATCAGGTTCAAGAGTAGAAAAAAGGGTGTGAAGACAATTTAGAATGTGAAAGGGGATGAGTTTGTGAGCTATCCATGGTCATACAAATCATGATTGTCCAGTGTCCATAGGACAAGCTCAAAAGGTGTCCAAAATAGGGAGTAAGGCCAAGAGTAAGTGGGGGAAAAGGGAGACTTTTGGGGGGGGGGGAGGGGACATGGAGAAGAAGGGGTTGAAAACTCATGCAAGTTGGAGGCTTTGGTGAGGAGAAACATGGCTAAACACAATGTATTTAGGTTGCATATTTCTTTCTTGAATTTTCAGCAAGAATATTTGAACATAAGGATTAATATTGGATGCATATGCTTGTCTATGTGAGTGTATGCTTGAAGTATATGAGGAACCCTCTTTGGGGTGCTTTTGGGGATACATAAAGGAGTTATTTTGCTAGTGTAATACATAGGAAATATAGGTTGAAGTATTGTAAGAAAAGTATTCAAGTATACAGGTGCTTTCTTTCCAAAAGCCTAATGCTAAATACCTAATGTTGTAAATGAGTCTTGACAATGAAAAGAAAGGGCTTTTATTAGAGAATTTAAGAGTTTTTGGATTGAATAGTATCTCAGTAGTTATATATATCATTATAGCTATTTAGAGTGGGTTTTAATAAGGAAATTCAAGAGTTTTTGGGTTGAATAGTATCTAGCTAGCTATATGCATCATCCAAGTTGTTTAGAGTGATCCAGAAGCATTGTTTTGAACAAAGTACTTTGTATTATTCAAATACACTCTTGAGGAGATAAGAGCCTAAGCTATTGTCTCAAGAAAAGTTTTATCTAAGCCATCAAATTAGATGGAAAGTTTCTTGACATGAGTAAGTTTGTTCAATTGTACATAGAAGAGTTTATTAAGAGTTGAGATGTATTATGTGGAATTCTTATTAATAAAACTTCTTAGAGTTTTCTCTAATCTGATGCATAGAATTTCTTGATTCTCTTTCTATCCCTACTCTATGCATCCTTGTGAAGGATGTCAAAAGGTTTACATGTATAGATGATGCAATGGGTTTTGATTCTTTTGCAGGTTGAGTGATGACACGAGACATGTGTTGATACTACTACAGGGTCTAGTGGTGACATGAGATAGGTGCTACTGCTATTGCAGTAGCAATGGCAAAAACAACAACAGCAGTTAGATGTAGATAAGTGTGAGTTTGGAGCCACAAATGCTTTGCGAGTAGTTAAGCATGAGATGAAGCAATTTGATGGGCATAGTCTATCCACTTATTTGTAGTCATATGCATCCAAAAGGGATTTTTTGGGGGTTCCGCAATATGCATAGAGATGATATTTGCTCATCTTGCCATGTAGGCTCTCAAAGAGTGGATTACAACCTTGTATATGCAAGATTCAAAATGGGTGGAGCTTAGAAAGGCCTTGAGAGAGAAGTTCTTCCTAGAAGATAGTGGTTTGGTTACATGCAAGGCATTTATGGACTGGGTAGAGAAACTTAACAATGGTCTTGTAGCCACTACATTACTAGGTGAGTTTGTGGACAAGTATATATGGACTGGGTAGAGAAACTTAACAATGGTCTTGTAGCCACTACATTACTAGGTGAGTTTGTGAACAACTATATACAATTGGATACTATTGAGAAAGATGCTCAAAAAGGTAAGAAGGTGGAATTATTTTTGAAAGCCATAGATCCTACCTTGCAAGAAAGTTTTGGGGATGGTTTGGAAGATGATACCATAGAGATAGGGACTAAAAATAGATTGGTTGCATGTAACTGATGCTATTAATAGGATTGTTAACATAGAAAAAACAAAAGAGAGACTATATGTAGGGGCTATGCCTACTGCCTCTATCAAATAATTTGTATTAAAATCATGTGTACCTATGGTTTTATCTACTATTCAGACAATGAAATAAGATGCTTTGGATTAGATTGTGAAGGGGATGTATGGCTTATCGCTCAAGGTTACAAAGTTAGATGGAAAGGTGAAAGAAAGAGGAAGGGTAACAGCCTTGTAACCTACCCTAGAGGGGTTTGTATGTGGATTCATATGGTATGATAGCCCTCAAGATGAGAGGCATGATCATGTTTCCTATCATGATTCATTGGCTAGAGATTTGAACTTTTGGAAGGATAGTAAGATCCATGAAAAAAGGAATAGGTTTACCTCTTGAACTAAACTTTGGCAAAGGTGGACAATAAAAGCTTATTGATGATGAAATGGTAGCAAGAAATGCATTTGCAAATATAGATGCTACCACATATGGTTTACAGATTGAGAAATCTCTTGGAAATGTAGAGATGCCACTAAGATTGAAATTTGGACTTGTGGCTTGGATTTTGTAGAGAAAGAGAAGGTTTCTAAGGCTGATTTTTCTAGTGCTACTCAGAGTATATGTGGTATAACAAGTTGGGATACTCCTATGGACTTGTTTTTAGCTTAAGCATACCTTGTAAAATGGTAAAATATTGATGTGCTTGTGAAAAATAAATGAAAGAAAGATGAGAATGAAGCATGCACCTCAAAGAGGATGACATGAGGTAAAGTGAAACAACAAAAGTTGGCTAAAAAGGTTATTCCTAAATATGTAATGGAAGATATAATGTAGGATAAGAAACAAAAAGGGAAGAAAATGGCAAGTAGACTAGCTGTAAGTTGTAGTCCGCGACATCAAGACTATGATTGATATTAATAAAGTTCTTGAGGAGTGGATCTTGAATAGTAGGGTGGAGTTTATGCTTGGCAAAGTGCTAGGGATTGCTAAGCACAAATTTCATGATGAAATCATAGATATTAGTAAGAGAAAGAGGCAATTTTAAGGGAGATCACTCATATACTAATGTAAGTTGAAGATGTGATGGGTGGTTTGCAAGGGATACAATTGGATTTTGATGATGATCCATTGTTGTTGTATTATAGGCCAATGATGAAAATGGGAAAAAGAGGGTGTGAAAGATGATGTATTGGGTAAAAATATTGTTGATAGGAGCAATATTCATGGAGTATTATGTAGTTGTAGTCTAATGAGGATGATGCTTCTAGTTTCATTCCTAGAAGTCACTATTCATAGATATATTGGGCTAGAGCCACTACAGAGACTTGTGAAAATTGGGGAGTGAGAGAATCCATGCATAAGAGTAGTACAATTCTTGATTGTGTGTGTTAATCATGTACAAAATAGAGATACTCTCAAGGATTACCCAATGCAGCCAAATCTAAAAGAATTTAAGAGTTTTTAGAAGGCATGGCTATAATGGGAGGCTATGATAGTGCTACTTGGTAAATGCTATTGCCTCTTGGTGAAGGAAAAAATGGATTTTTAGCAACATTTCATGTATGGATAGCAAATAATTTGGGAGGATACAAGTGGATTGCATCCATGTGCAGGATTGAAATGTTATATGTAGTGAAATGATGTATCTAGTGAAAACTGAAAAAGAGCATTAAGTGTTTGGTGTTATGGCTGAAGATGAATGCAACTTTGAGATGTTTGATGGGTTGATATTTGCAAATACTATGGTTGAAATTATAGTAGTAATTAATGCTTCAAAATGTGGAAAAAATTTATATCTTGCAGGTATGCACCCTAGATATGTTTGAAGTTATATAAGAATTTTCTCAATAAGAATGTAAATTTCAATAAGATGAACCACTTATGGAGACAAAGTACAAAATAGTAGATAAAAAGATTAATCCAATTTCTATGTCTTTACCCTGTGGAAATTATGGGATATAGGAGATAGCATCAAAACAGGCTAGTTGAGAGATCCAGGGGTGTTGGGCATAAGTTTACTACCGAGACATTGAACGAATTGAAGGTTGAGTGTGATGGGCTTCTCTTGTCTACAAAAAGGGATTGTTTTATGTAGATGTTAGCAAAGCACGGGAAGACTTTTTGCACTTCACCCTATTGAAATTGGTTATGTTGACTCAAGTGCTATGGCCACCACAGTGATTTCTATTATGTCACATGATCATGCTATGTCTCGGGCTTACTTGCCTAAGTTGATGGAGTTGTAAAACGAGAAGATTATGCTAAAATTTTTGGAGCCATCCCCAGCTCCATATCCAAATTGTTGGTTTACTATACCTAAGAAAAATGATGTATTATGATTCATTCACGATATGTATCCAATCAACAAAATGACAATACAAAATGTTGGTGTAGGGCATGTAGTAGATGAGATTGCAGAGGAATTTTCTAGAGGGGCTATTTATTCATTGGGGATTTGTGCTTAGGCTATGCTTTCTAGTTGGTAGTGGAAAGTAGAGATATCACAAGCATGAAGATGCCGTTAGGATTATTCAGATGTGTATTCTTCCATAGGGCACTACAAAATTTGTAGCCCACATGATGAATGTAATGAATAAGGTTTTGAGAGACTACATATCTTAGATTACTAATACTATTTCTTGATAATGTGCTGATTAAGGGCTATGTAGTGGAAGAAAAGGCTGAGGAGTTGGATTACTATGGCTATAGGTTTGTTGCTATGCATACTGCTAATTGTGAAAGGATTTTGGCTCAGTTAGAGATAGTGCATTTAACTATCTCGAGTCAAAAGTTTGTATTTGAGATGGAAAGCTGATGTATTTGAGATACAGGAGCAAGAGATAGGAACTACTCATGACATTGCAAGAGGAGAAAGAGGATGACATGGAGATGGATGGCTAGGGCTCTCAATCTATGGATGCTTAATATGACTGTAATAAATTGGTTAGGGTATAATTCAAGATCTTGAAAAATGTCCTATTGTAACAAGGATTTATGGTGGCCAAAAATTCTAGGATGGTCTTTTATACCTGAGGAAGATATTCACCAAGTTTGGTTGTCATCTGAGTTAGTATGCAAAAGTTACAAGGACGAGAAAGTTAATGCCTAGTTAGGATAGTGCATAGTAAAAGATAGTTCCAACAGTGCAAAATATTTTAAGGGCCCAAGTCTTTGGAATTTGGCTCACAAGAGTTGTACATTAGAAGTAGAACTACAACTTTCTAGATAATCCTAGTTACAAATCAAAAGATATGGATAATTTTTTGTAGTGTGGTCTTGTAGGACAGTATTTCGGGTAGAGAGAGGCTAAATCTAATGTATGTAAAGCACTATATATGACATATGCTTTAATAGAGATGGATAGACTTATGGATAGCCATGACAAAAAAGGGAACCAAGCTAGTCAATGAAAGAGATCTAGAAGCATAAACTATGAAGAATGAAAGGCAAGATGATATGATAGATAAAGAAGGTATTGCAGAAGAAGACGAGGAACTTGAAGCAGAAGATGATGACTTGGAGCAAACAATTGAGCTTGGGAATGATGATGGGTAGTTGTGGTCCATTTGGATGATGTGCAAGTTTGGATGGGTTGAATGTCATGGCACTACATATTCACTCATGGAAAACCCGAGAGGATTAGATACATGATAAGGTGACACAAGCTACCAAAGTTTTGTGAGAGTGTTAGCAACACATGGTGGATATTACAAACAGTGGGGTTGTAAATTTTTTGTATGCAAAACTTTAATTTAGCATTTTTAATTTAAACATTTTTTCATTATTTCATGGCATGGGGAGATGGGCTCTTTTTCCTTACTTCCATCATCATGGAGATTTGGAAGAGGAAAATGCAATCAAGCATTGCAATTATGCCATCCAAGGCAGAACATAATAGGTATCTTGCTCCCTCTTCTTGGGGCTTCAACAAGCTTGGTCTTCAATCACATGCCAAAAACACTCTTTCTCTCAAAGGAAACATGAGGAGGCTGACATTGAGAGATCGTCTTCATAAAATTTGGGTTACTTGACAGAGGTTGAGGGATTGATGCCAAAAGATTGAGTGTATGTAATTGTAACTTAAGACAGTATAAGCATCCAAAAATTGTCCAATTGAATCCAGAGTAGAATAACACATTTGAAGATAAGTCAGAAGGTAAAAGGGGACGAGTTTGTGAGCTTCGCATGATCATGCAAATGAGGATTGTCCAATGTCCATGATACAATCTCAAAAGGTATCAAAATAAGGGACTAAGGCTAAGAGTAAGTGGGGGAAAATGGAGACTTTTGGAAGGGGGAAAAACGCAGAGAAGGGGGACTGAAAACTCATGCAAATTGGATGCTTTGATGAGGAGAATTAGAACTGAACACTCCTAGACCTTCCAGGTATGGTTTGGGGAATCAAATATAAGAGAGTTTGTGGCTCATATGAGCTATGGGAAATAGGATAAAACAAGGTATTCATGCTACATACTATTGTCTTCAATTGTTAGCATGAATCTTTGAATATAGGGATCAATATCAAAATTTGCATATTGCTTGTAGTTGTGTACAGTGAGTTATGCTTGAAGTATATGAAGAACCCTCTTTAGGATGCTTTTAGGGCTGCATAAAGGAGTTTTTTTGTATTTGTAATACATAGGAAATATAGGGCTAAAGTATTATAAGCAAAGAATTCAAGTATGTATGGCTTGATACAGGTGCTTTCTTTCCAAAAGACTTACCTAGGCAAAGACAATTTTGGGACAAATTTGTATTGTTGAATACCTACTCTTTTATACCTACTCTTGTAATGAGCCTTAACATTGAAAATAAAGGATTTGTTAAGGGAATTTAAGTGTTTTTAGGTTGAATAGTATTTGGGTGGCTATATGCATAATGTGAGTTGTTTAGAGTGATCCGGAACCATTGTTTTAAACAGAGTACTTTGTATTATTAGAATAAGATCTTGAGATAAGAGTCTGAGTTATTCTCTCAAGAAGAGTTTTTTCTAAGCCATCAACTTAGACTTAAATTTTATTGTCATGACTAAGCTTGTTTAGTTGTATAGAGAACATTTTATTAAGAGTTGCAATGTATTGTGTGGAATTCTTATTAAGAGAACTTGTTAGAGTTTTCTTTAATCTGATTCACATGATTCTTGAATCTCTTTTTCTCCCTACTCTTTGCACACCTTTTGTGTTGAACCCCTATGGTTAGGCTTTAAATCCTACATGCTTCGACAACATATAAAACTAAATGGAATTTGATAATGCACTATTAGATTTACAAAATTGAATGACTATGACATGCAAGAAAATTAGCCACACATTTTCTTCCCTTTTATTCAAGTACATTATATGCATACATTGTCACTTGGTGGATAAAAAGACAATATGTACATGCAACCTTGTAATGTCAAAAATCTATGCATTTGTTAGATGTACATGATGGACCTAAAAACGGGCCGGCACTGGCTCATGCACTAGCCGGACCTCGTCACTACACACAAGACAACCCCTCGGCCTCGCGGCCAGGAGCGTCTATCAAAATCTCTGCCTTCCTAAACATTGCGTTTGTAATACGTTGTAGTCCAACTGATCCTAGCCCACTACTCCTCAGAGGGAGTCCCTTTCACATAGCCAAAAGGCTCGAATCACATACACATGGGGTTCCTCCTACGGCTGAATGCCGTCAACCCTCTGCGACTCTCCTACACCTTGGGGATTGGCCCCTCGATGCGTTGCTCAATACTTAGACATTCCGCACAAACGTCGCTCAAGGTACCAAATAAACGTGTCCAGGAATGTACCATTGTCCTTACTTGATTTCCCCTCTAGGATCCCACGACTAGCCTACAGCATGGGTATCTACTTCCTATCAAATTTTGTTGTTTTTTAAGGAAGTTGACATCAAAGGCTATTTGCCGATACTGCTCCGTAATCATGTCGGTATAATGCTTCATCATGTCCTTAACCTCGCCAAGAACATTGGAAGAACTCGACTCATAGCCTTGGTCATTACCCTGTCGTTCCATCGGCCTAACAATTCGATTAGGTATTGGTTGTTGAGCCACAGGCATGGTATTAGCATTGACCGCTTGGCCTCCACCACTTGGAGCTATTTGACTGCCCGTAGGCACCGACATGCTAGGGGGAGCTGGTAATAAAGGGACATTCTGCATCATGTTTCCTCTCCCATTAGGATTAGCCATCGCTATCCCTTGACCACTATTGCCATTGGCCATTGCCATATTGTTTCCCAATACTAAACCCATATTCGAATTGCCGCGAGAAGCATAGGCTGCTTGTAATCAGGATTCCACCTCTTGTGCTCGTGTAATGGCAGTATCTATATCCCCCAAGGGGACACTACTCAACTGCAATTGGATATTAAAGTCCAAACCATGTAGGAAATATTGCAATTGGGCAGCTGCGGGGATGGGAATAGAGGTGTCCAACTTACGGAAAACCTCTTTTATTTTCTTCGCATAAGCACGAATATCCTCGTGTGGTTCTTGGCGGGTCACGTTGAGTACACGCAACCAATATTGCCCACCCCTTTCAGGGGCAAACTCCCTTCGAAAAGCTCCATAAAATGCATAAATGTTCAATATGGTTCCGGCTTCTAAACCATGATACCATATAGCGGCTCTTCCTTTTAGAGTCATATTGAAGAACATCATTAAATGTCCTTCTTCTTGAATGCGACAGTTAAACATCAACTTTTGAAACTCCCTAATGTGGAGTTCCGTATCTTCCTCAACTAGCCCATTAAAAATGGGTAGCGGGTAACCTAGAGCCGGCAAATCCGTCGTTCCTGCTGGAATTGCAATAGGCTGCGCCATGACGAGGATTGGATTTGCACTAGGAATAGGGGACGGTGGGGTTACACCTCCCGTACTTGACGTGGACTGGCTTATCGAAGGAAGGGGAGCACCAGAGCTTCCACCTTCTCCTAACTTACTGCTTATGGTACTAAGACCACTAGATCCACTCCCTTGTAAGGGTTCAGCACCGCTACGCTTAGGGGAATATCTCCTAAAAATTTCAGCACGTCGCCTAGCTCTTTCGTCTCTTTCTTGCTTTTGGATCTCTGCTAGACGATGCTTATCAATAAATAACGGATCAATCTCAGTATTCTTTGGCATAAACTGCTAGTTGGTCCCTAAACAACCACGATTCGAGAACCGCCACTTTTAAGCGGCTCCCGGCAGACGCACCACTGATGGACCTAAAAACGGGCCGGCACTGGCTCATGTACTAGCCGGACCTCGTCACTACGCACAAGACAACCCCTCGGCCTCGCGGCCAGGAGCGTCTATCAAAATCTCTCCCTTCCTAAACATTGCGTTTGTAATACGTTGTAGTCCAACTGATCCTAGCCCACTACTCCTCAGAGGGAGTCCCTTTCACATAGTCAAAAGGCTCGAATCACATACACATGGGGTTCCTCCTACGGCTGAATGCCGTCAACCCTCTGCGACTCTCCTACACCTTGGGGATTGGCCCCTCGATGCGTCGCTCAATACTTAGACATTCCGCACAAATGTCGCTCAAGGTACCAAATAAACGTGTCCAGGAATGTACCATTGTCCTTACTTGATTTCCCCTCTAGGATCCCACGACTAGCCTACAGCATGGGTATCTCACTGCCTCTCAACGTAGGTCATGTCCTCATAAACCAATTGCAATGCATGTCCAGGAGCTGATCACTGATACTTTTAAATTCTTTTCCATGCTCCATGCATTTGGTGGATGTCTAGTGCTCAAACATTTAGCAAAACGGTATCGTGCACAAGTGCAAAAACATCCCTTTCATGGTTTCTTTCTAACGATTGTATGCTTCGTTGCATGGCATTTTACGGCTTTTTCCATTAAATTTCATATCAAAAGCGGACAAAACCGAACTAAAACACGGAAGCAAGGCTGATCTGAAGAAAATATTCATGCCTCAGCCTCACTATACATTCACGGACATTACTCATAATTTTCCTAATTTTTCGAAGCCCAAAATATAATTTTCCCCTATTTTTTAGGGTTTTTTCACCATTTTCTTGCAATTTTTCCCATTTTCTCCCATTTTTTAATTGCTGAAAATTAAGTTCAGTTTATGGGCTGTGGCCCTTAGTTCATTTCAGCAGAAAAAAGGATTTTAGTAGGTGTGGATTAATTTATTGCATCATTTTTAGCCCAAAAAACCCTATTTTTCTTCATTTTTATGGTTTTTCGTGTCTCGGTTTTCCATTTTCTACTATCCCACACATGTTTTTCTGATTTTTAAATGATGAACAGCCAGAAAACAGCTCAAAGCACGACATACTCAAAACTCAATCCATATGAACACATTTTTATCAACCAAATTTGCACCAAAAGGCCATTTTCTTTGAAAAAACAATTATTACCGTGTCTTGCGGGTTTTTCCATTAAATTTGGCACGTCCCACGACTGATTTCCAGCCATGAATTCCACTTGGAATCAGCAATCTACAATGATTATGCATTGCCCTTCAGTCTCGTCAAGAATCGGCATCCATCCGGCCATCCATTTCCATTCTACTCTTCCACGCATGAACGGGGGTTAAGAGGAGAGAGAAGGAGGAGAGAGAAAGACTGATTTTCTCTCTCTCTCTACAGTCCACCATTGCGGGAGCGGAGACCGGCGATACGGAGCGTAGACTAGAGGCAGAAGCCCGGCCTGATCATCTTCATGGCTTGTGTATGAAGCCTCATCATGATTGGGGGGGGGGGGGGGGGGCGCGATTTTTTCGGCGGCTGAAAAACAGCCGCCGCCCCCCCCCTACATCACGTTTTTTGGAGGGGGGGAGGGGGGGGGGGGGGGGGGGGGGGTGCCAAAGGTCACCCCCCCTCCCTTACACCTCTTGGGATTTCCCAATTTGGGCTCCCCTTTGGGCACCCCGGCCGGTTTCGGGCCATCTTCCGCGTACGGACTCCGATTGTCCGTCTGAAAATTTCTATGAACTCGTCTCGACATCCCGCACTGACCGGCAGCTCCACTGACTGGCACAAGCGCACGAAAAAATTATGAAAATTCTCGGAGTGTCGTACGGGCGCCCGTCAAGCACTTGACGCTTAAAATCGTCCTAGGTCGAGCTGCCGCCTTCGTGGTTGAGCATTTTTCCCCGCATTTCCACATTTTTCTTCTATTTTTAGGCACGTTTCGGGGCCTAAAATCCATCCTTCAGTACATATGACCTTCACATTATGAAGTACAACACATGCAAGCAATGCTTCATGAGTGTCTGTCATGAAACATGAAATGGCTAAACATGCCATGATTTTGATTGATACATACATTATTTCCACCTCCTAGATTATGCCCATGCCTCCACCATCATTGTGATGGCCACCAAAATGAAACAACCCATTTGCAACCAAAAAGAAAACAACAAATGTGTTAACCCTCAAATAAACAAGGTGGAAAATCCGGAAAATCTAAAGCAGAAGACAAAGGCCAAGGCAAAAGTGAAATGAAAGACGAAGGCGCACCAAGGAAAATATGGAAACAAAAGAAGTGTAGAAAAGTCCTAAATAAAGGAAAAAGGCGCACAAGAAAAAGTGCAAGTTAATACTCTTGTAAAAAAGCACAAGGGGCACCATGATTTATTTTAAGAGTGCCGGGCTCTCACGTGGGGCTCTCACCCATGCAATTTGTAAATGTAGACGGGTTGTGGAAAGGAAGATAGGAGGACAAGGGGAAAAAGGGCCTGGCGGTCAGCCATGTAAAAAAAGGGGATAAGGGGATGACTACCCAAAAGGGATTTAGGGTTTTGTATATAAAGTTGAAAAGTGAATGAGAAGCTCATTCTTGTGTGTGGCCAAAAGTGGCTCTCCTCTTCTTTTTCTTCTTCTTCTTGTTCTTGCTAGCTTGAGCTTGTGCTTGAGAGAGGGAGTGTGAGAGTGTGAGGGTGAGGGATCGGGGAGGAGAAGCTCTCCATCTTCTCCTCTCTTCTCTTCTCTTGTCTTACTCGCGGCAATGGAGCTTGGAGCATGGAGCTTGAGGATAGAGCTTGCTTGAATCTTGCACTTGGATCATGGAGCTACCAGAGTGTGCGAGAGAGGAGGTAACTCGATCGGCATGGAGGTAAGCTCACTACACACGTAGATATGGATGGCCCGTTGGCTATGTGAGAGGTGACCATTAGTGCTTGGCTTGGAACTCTTGAAGCAATAAGCAGTATGTGGGTCTTGGCGGTTGAGCGAGAGATCCCACATTTTGGTTCTATTGCTGGGATCAACGAATTCAAGCCTTGATCGCTTGCGCGCTTTGAATCGAGCATTGAAGTAGGGTTTTCCTTGAACCGGTGCTTGAGGTAGATAGGTAAGAAGCAAGAGAGTTTGAAGAGGTATTCAATCTCCTTAGCAAGTAGATTTTTGGTTTTTTGGATTTGGAAAAGCATGTTGAAGTAGAGTAGGTATTTTCTTTGTGATTTGGATGTATTAGGGTAGGAAAAAACAAAGAAAAAGAAGAAAAATAAGCATCAAGGTTTCTGCTATCATAACATGACATAAGGGTTTGATTCATTTGCTGATTTGCATTTTGGAGTTTATTGGCTATTCCAGGTATATACAACTCTTCCTCTCCATCCATAGCTTTGATTTGGAGGTGTGTGTGATAGGCCGTGACCTAAATTGTGTGATTAGAGAAATTTATCATTGTGTCGATCAAAATTGTGCAGTGTTCGACCTGCGTTTTGAGTGACTGATTCTAGGCCGAGTCCCAGAATCGGCCCTCAGCGGCCGAATCAGCCATTCAGCCCAACTTACTTGGACGCCCTCCGCTCGGCCCATCGTCCAAATCAAGCATTCGGACCAACTTGATATTCGACCCTCGGCCCTGTCGACTCGGCCCACGGAAAGTTGCCATTCAGTCTGACCGAATTTACCATTCAGCCCCCTCGGACTACTTGGCCCACATGGCCCTCAGACCACTCGGCCCACTCGGCCAACTACACTTGGACGCCTTTCACTTGGCTCACCTAACTCAGCCACTCGGTCCTCGGCCCACTAGGCCCTTGGACCACTCAGCCCACTCGGCCAACTACACTCAAACGCCTTTCACTCGGCCCACCTGACTTAGCCACTTGGCCCTTGGCCCACTCGGCCCTTGGACAAGGACACTCGGACTGGCCGAATTTGACATTCAACCCTTTCTCATTCCGCCCTCGGCCATTCAGACGGGCCGAATCGGGCATTCGGCCCCTGGAATTCGGACTTGTTGGGCTGAATTTGGATTTTTTCAAATCTTAACCTGTAGACCCTGAAACTGACCGAGAGACCATATAGAGCCGAAAGCACATCAGAGACCTATCACTAGACTGAATTCTAGAGCAAGTAGTTCAAAACTTGGCTACGAACGGTACTTAAAATCGCCTTTGAATTCTATAAGGGTAGAGAAGCTGATAAAGACAAGGTAAATCTTGTTGAGGGAAACCCCAAGCAAGATGATAAGCGGATGCAAGTCCTTAACCCACCCCAATATGGAAGGTGGACCTCTAAAAGATGTTGATGATAAAGCCGACTCCAAGAAGGATAAGGAATTGCCAAAGAAAAAGGAAAAAGCCAAGAAAGAGACACCAAAGCTATTCAAAGGCCAAAGGAGAGAATAGTCTGGTGGGAAAAACAAGCTCTTGCTAGCTATCATGAATTTTATTTAGCAAGTTCTCACTGCAAAGTTAAGCCATCAGATGCAAATCACTTAGAGTTGATTAAGTTGTCTCCAAAAATGCATAAAGAATTTAAGAAGATTCTACGCATTGGGTATATCATTGAGCCCTTAGGAATAGTGCAAGTAGGAGATGATTGGTTTGAACACGTTAAAAAGCATTACCCAAGGGTAGCAACATACATTGATGGAATATTAGTGGATCATGCTATCGTGGACATAGGATTCTCTGTCAACATTATGGGTTTGGAATTGATGGAGAGGCTGGGATTAGAAATAAAAAAAGATACTTCCATGATTCTCCGAATGGCTAATGACAGTTTAAGACAACTAGAATTGTACATTGCTAAAGTCCACGTAATCGTTGCCAATGTGGAATGCATTTTGGACTTTAGAGTCATCATGTTCACATGGTAGCCTAGTTATCAAGTATTGCTAGGTAGGATATGGATCTTACAAGTAGACTATCAGGTTGATATACCCATTGGTCAGTTGATCTTTGGTAGAGGTGCTAGACATGTAGTGCTAGATGCCTCTTAAAATATTGAGGATGCATGCTAAGGTGGATCACTGATGAGCAAATAGAAAATCATAATGAGGCATAAAAAATGACAAAGAAGAACAACTGATATTATCCAAGCATAATGCAAGTACAATTGAATGAGAAATGACTGTGGGGATGAGTGTCTTTTATAGGCTTACAATAGGTGGTATTGGTAGGTGGGAAAAGGTGGAAAGGGACCATGGTATTCACCAACTATAGTTTTAATAAACCATGCATACGTGACCTAGTCTAAGGCTTTATTTGCAATGTGATTCTTTGCCTTGATGTTTCTTACAAAGAGGTTATAGTGGATGTGATTGCACATTTCTCAACACCCCTCCTCAATCACAACCAAGAAAGACACTGAGTATACAGAGGCAACCTTGCTAAGTGTAGACATGGAAAGAAACAACCATATAAAGCTAGAGGCTCTCACAAGGCCTCACCAAGTGTGTAGAGGCTATAGTGTGTAAGGGTTACATGAGAAGTACAAGAGATTGTGGTAAGAACATTCGGCATGTACATAGTTAAAGCCTAAAAAAGTCTATTAGAAAATGAGCCACAAAGGAGGGACTGGTGGTGAGTCCTATCCTTTTGTTCTCGAGTGTCTTCTTCTTCTTCTTCTTCTCCATTTTTTTCTTCATCTTCTTTGATTGTTGCAAGATATGCTCTTTGAGATCTTTTCCTAGCATGACAAAACTTCTCAATACGCCCAGTTTCTTACAAAAATCACAAACTATGCTCTTCTTCCCTTTGTCCTTCACATAGAGGAGTTGTTGGTTTGCTTGTTTCTCCTTTACTCTTGATCTTCTTTTCCTCTTCAAGGAGAGAGGCTTTGATATCCACAAGCTTCGGCTTTGGCATGTTGATTAATGTGGTAGACACATTATCATACTCAGGTGGAAGACTTTTGAGAAGTACTCCAATGAAAATATATTCATCCATCTTCAAGTTGATTACTGTAAGTTGTGTCAAGAAGCTTTCCATATAATTCAAATGAGTTGCAAGTGAGGTACTACTTTTCATGTCAAGCCCAAAAAATTCAATTAGTAAGCCATATTTGAGGATTTTGAGTGAGCTAAGCAGGGTTTTTAATTGATCCCATGTTGCTTGAGAGGTTTCACAATCATCAACATGATGAATGTGATGCCAGGAGGCATATTCCACGGTGGATTCCGTGAGGTTTTACGGTGGATTCCGTAAACTTAGATGACCGGGGCTCGTACGCAAAGAGGATTCTTTGTGCGAGAAGTTGATGGGGACGCCTGTCCTTTTCGGGCATTTCATTAATTTAGTGTGTACATGGGTGATTCCATAGCGGGTGATTCCGCAAAATGCATATTAAATTAATAAACGTTTATGAGTTTAGAGTGTGCACTCGTAATAAATTAAGGTTAGGATTTATTTCTAACCAGTTGATTTATTTATGTAGCTGAAGACTGCTAGGTATTCACTTTTGTCGGTTTAATTGTGTTATTTTACTAACGATTGTGAATGCTTCAGTTGATGTGTAGAGATAGCAGTAGTGGCGGAGGAAAGCATTGGAGTCTAGCGGGTTTTCGATCTTTGGACTATATTTTGATAGGCGCCATGCCTATATTTTGTTATGTCTATAGAGACATCGATTATTTATTATTATTTTGTATGCGCTTATGCGCCTGGATATGTTATTTTTATTTGGACATTGAGATTGGGCGTGCCAGACTCTATGGGCACCGTCCATTAGCTTTATTTTCTTATTTTTGGTAGAAAGCAAACTCAAAAGCTAAAAGCTTGTATATTTTTGTAATTGGGCTATTTTTGAGCATAAAGATTGGAAATATACATTAAATACATGCTTTGTGAAGCGCTCACACAAGGCATGGGGGAGATTCAACCCAATTTGTCTCTTGTCTCATGTCGTGCTTGCTTTTACATTGGTTTTTGTGCTAAAAAGGAGAGTACTTTGTTCTTGGGGACCTTTGGGAATTCACTACGTGAGCTACCTGCGTCCGATCTGCGCACTAGCGTGCCAGACTCTATGGGCACCGTCCATTAGCTTTATTTTCTTATTTTTGGTAGAAAGCAAACTCAAAAGCTAAAAGCTTGTATATTTTTGTAATTGGGCTATTTTTGAGCATAAAGATTGGAAATATACATTAAATACATGCTTTGTGAAGCGCTCACACAAGGCATGGGGGAGATTCAACCCAATTTGTCTCTTGTCTCATGTCGTGCTTGCTTTTACATTGGTTTTTGTGCTAAAAAGTAGAGTACTTTGTTCTTGGGGACCTTTGGGAAATCACTACGTGAGCTACCTGCGTCCGATCTGCGCACCAGTGGTATCAGAGCGGAGCAGAGATCAAGGGCTTCCAATCGCTACCAATCTCGGGCGAAGGCGGAGCTCCAGGAACAAACGGCCTCTACAGTCAATCTCGTCGCGAACCGTTGATACAGGAAGACTTTTGGCGATCAAGAACCCCTATTTCCACTGTCAGATCACGAAGGACCACTCTCTGTCGGCGGAGGACCACTCATCAATTCTCTTCATCAAGTCGTGATAAACAGTAAGAAGCCATATCTCTATCTTCAAAAAGCTTAGTGTAAAAGCTTAATACAAAGCTTAAGAAGCTTAAAAAGCTTCAAATCGTCAAATCGTTGCCAAGAGGAGGGTCCCGAAAAATCCGCGTGAAGAAAAACGGCCCCCCCCCTCACGATCAAAAACGGCGGACTTACTTAAGCTTATTAAGCTTAAGCTTAACTAATTAAGCTTAAGTTACTTCAAACTCTGCAAGTCAGTGAAGGCAGAGAAGTCTGTAAACTCCGGGTCCTGCGCATCAGAAGTCAAGTTTCGCAAGTCGACACTAATCAAGTCCTGCAAGTCCTGCAAATCGGCTAAGTTCAGCAAGTTCACAACCCTGCAAGTCTGTTAAGTCTGCAACTCTGCAAGTCAGACTAAATCAGAACTGGCTAACGCTCGAAACTCCTAGAAGACTTGTTCGTTTGCAAAAACTCAGAACTGGAAAGTTGTTCGCAGCAAGCTGTTTTACCTATCTACAAGTTCGTTGAAGTACTTTCAGTAAACGGAGACAGAAATATTTCAGAATTTCTGAAAATTGAAGAAGAAAATACCCAAAAATACATAGCCTTGTAACCCCAAATTTGAGCTACGCTCATCTCGCTAACTGATTTTGAGTGAGAAAGGTTTGTTGAGTTTTACAGGATGACTACCCCACATATGGATGATCCTATGGCTGAAGACGACCTACCCGAGCCTACCATGGAACAAAAGCTGGATCTTATCATGCTACAATTGGAAGAAGAGCGAAGAGCTAGGCAAGCCTTGCAAGCGCAATTGACAAAGCTACAAGGAGCGTCCACTGATAAAGAAGAACCCCAAGCTGAAGATCTGATTCGCCGTACCATCGACGCCACTCTTGAAGCACAAACCATTCGCAAGGAATCCAAGATAAGTAAATGAAGTTTCAAGTTTCGCACTTTCAATGGCATAAGAGAAGGAAAGACTGTTTTATCATTCATTAGCCAGTTTGATGACTATTTCCATGAGGAAACTTATCCTGAGAAAGATAAAATCAAGTGTGTTACTAATCATCTGATAGATAGAGCATCACTTTGGTGGACTGTCGTCCGCAAGAGCATAGAATGTCCTGCTACATGGGAAGATTTCAAGAAGAAGTTCATGCAAAATTTTCTACCACCGCAATTTCATGAGAAGGCTATCAAGCAATGGGATTTACTCCAACAGCGTGACCGTGAGCCTATTCCACAGTATACAGAGCGTTTTTGGAATGCACTTTTACAGCTACGCATGCTTGAAGACGTACCAGAGACAACACATAAGCGGAAGTATATGTCTGGACTTCTTGGACATTACTACGCTGAGGTGAATATGTTCAAGCCTGCTACCCTTGAAGATGCCATCTCCTTAGCTCACGACACTGAAGATAAGTTATGTGGAAGAGATCGACGACCACAGCCATTCCAAGCAAACGGCAATTATGGATCTAAACAATTCAATTCCAATTTCAGAAGGTTTAATCCAGGTCGTTTTTCATCACCATCTTTTCGCAAGAATTGGCCTAAACCACCTGCATTACCATCCACTGTCAATCCAAATCCTAAGCCTATCCAACAAGCAAATCCAAATATACCCAGACTCCCAGCCATTGCAAATAATGTGACCAAAGCCAAGCCCATCGTATGCTACAAGTGTCACCAGCCAGGCCATCTCGCAGCAAATTGTCATTCAAAGAAGCCATTAGCACATATCAACTACCTTGGAGCTATGGATGAGGACGAGCATGAGGATATGCCAGATTTCACTGAAGATGAAGATGATCCTACTACTACTTCCGACACTTTACCAGGTATGCCTACTTTACATTCATTGTTGACTATGAAATGTATGGTGCATGGAAAAGAAAGAATTATATTGCATGATGATGGTAGTACGCATGATTTTATTTCAGCAAAATTGGTAAAGGAATTGAAATTGCATACAGTATCTACGCACTATCGCATAAAAGCTGCATTTTTAGGTACTAGGTACAATGGCACACAAGAAGTTCAAAATTTAGAAATTCAAATTGGTCCATATATTGAAAGAAGAAATTTCTTAGTTGTCCCATTACAGTCTAGTGACATTATTCTAGGAATGCCATGGAGACACCAACATAATCCCAATATAGATTATTCTACACACACAATGAATATTAATTTTCAAGGAAAATCTATTACATTATTTGGTATGCATGCATCTCATATGTTTCCACTGCTTTCGCATACTCAAGCAAAACGTGCACTACGCAAGAACACTAAATCATATCTCATTTGGGTGAATGAATTGCACGCAAAAGAAACTCATATGCACCCTAGACATAAGGAATTTCTTGCATATTTTAAGGATTGTTTTGCAGAAGACCTACCACTAGGTTTACCTCCATCACGTCCAGAAGACCATAAGATTGACCTAATACCTGGCACACAACCACCTTGCAAAGCCCCATATAGGCACAATCAAATAGAGCAAAAAGAAATCCAGAGTCAAGTAGAAGAATTACTAAATAGAGGTTTAATTCGACCTAGCAGTTCCCCATTCGGTGCACCTGTGCTCCTAGTCAAGAAAAAGAATAATACTTATCGGATGTGTATTGACTACCGAGCATTAAACAAGATCACTGTAAAGAATAGGTATCCTATACCTAGAGTTGACGACCTTATGGACAAACTGCAAGGATCTTCTATATTTAGTAAAATTGACCTTAAATCTGGATATCATCAGGTGAGGTTAGATAGATCCGACATATTTAAGACTGCATTCAGGACACAGTTTGGCCATTACGAATTCTTAGTTATGCCATTCGGATTAACTAATGCACCTGCCACTTTCAGTAGAATGATGAACCGTATTTTTCTAAAATATCAGTATTGTGTGATTGTTTTCTTTGATGATATTTTAGTGTTCAGTCAAAGTGAAAAAGAGCATTATGAGCATTTATCATTAGTTTTTCAATTACTGAAAGAAAATCAATTGTTTGCAAATCCTGACAAGAGTGAATTCTTTAAGACAGAAATAGAATATCTAGGTCATATTGTATCAGAAGAAGGAATAAAAGTTGATCCTAAGAAAATTGACGCAATATTGCATTGGCCTATTCCTAAAAATGTACATGAATTACGCTCATTCCTTGGTCTTGCTAGTTTCTATAGGAAGTTTGTACGTAATTTCTCATTACTTGCTTTACCACTGACCAAACTTCTTAAGAAAGGCATTGTTTATCAATGGACTGAAAACCAGCAGAAATCCTTTGATTTACTCAAACGTGCATTGACCAATGCCCCTGTCCTACAACTGCCTGACTTTAATAGACCATTCTTTTTAGTTGTGACTGATGCTAGCGGATCAGGAATAGGAGCCGTGCTAATGCAAGACAACCATCCAATAGCATATTCTAGTTCTAAACTGAAACCCTCTGAGCTTAAATATTCCACTTATGACAAGGAACTCTTAGCAGTTGTACAAGCATTGAAACAATGGAAGCATTATTTAATGGGTTCAGAATTCATGATAAAGACTGACCAGCAAAGCATTAGACATCTACTTAGCCAACCCCAAATTTTTGACCGTCATATCAAATGGGCTTCATTCATTCAAAGTTTCCATCCTATCATTCAATACCAACCTAGAAAAGAAAATGTAGTTGCTGATGCATTGAGTAGAAGACCTGCAATTCATAACATTTCCATCATATCTTTTGATTCTTTGATTGCTATGAAAGACACATATCACCAGGATATTACTTTTCATTCTGATTGGCAAAAATTAGTTCAAAACAATTTCATTCCTGTTGATTCATTGTCATATAATGATGGATTTATGTTCTTTGAAAAGAGACTGTGTGTTACTATTCCATTCCGATCTTTTGTTTTGAATGAAATTCATTGTCCCCCATATCAAGGTCATAGAGGTATCATTTCTACATTACGCATGTTAACTGAAGATTTTTATTGGCCGCATATGGATGCAGATGTGTCTAATTTTGTTTCTGAATGTCTGATTTGTCAAAGAATAAAAAGACATCATGGTAAACAGTATGGGTTATTAATGCCTTTATCTATTCCATCTAAACCTTGGGAACATATATCTATGGATTTCATTACTGGTTTACCAAATACTAAATCTAACCATGACATGATTTGGACAATTGTAGATAGATTTAGTAAGCAAGCATATTTCATTGCATGTAAGAAAACTTTAACAGCATCAC
Organism: Lygodium microphyllum; assembly: GCF_053477565.2. Lineage (NCBI taxonomy): Eukaryota > Viridiplantae > Streptophyta > Polypodiopsida > Schizaeales > Lygodiaceae > Lygodium > Lygodium microphyllum. The sequence goes on from NC_141138.1 coordinate 138,077,555, forward strand.
AAGCAGCACAGTTATTTTTGAAAACTATTTTTACTAACCATGGATTGCCGAAAGTGATTATTTCAGATAGAGATTCTAGATTTTGTAATAATTTTTGGATTACACTGTTTGCAAATCTAGGCACAAAGATTGATTTCTCATCTGCATTTCATCCAGAAACAAATGGACAAACAGAAGCCACAAATAGCACCATTCTAGATCTTTTACGTGCATACACTATCTCTAAACCTCAGACATGGGATACTCACTTACATTTATTACAGTTTGCTTACAATAATACACCGCACACATCTACAAAGAAAGCACCTTTTGAAGTTATTTATGGACATAGATTATCTACACCTGTTGCATCTTTGTCTAATAGAATACAAAGTGTCGATGATATTGCTGTTATGCATAACACTATTTTTGATGAGGTAAAGGATATGATTGCTAAAGCCCAACAATCATATACCAAACAAGCCAACAAGAAAAGACAAGCCATGAATTTCAAAGTTGATGATTATGTTTGGCTTAGAATAGAAAAGCGTAGACTGCAAAGTGTAGATAGACATCCAGTTGTTAAATTAGCCCCTCGATTCTACGGACCATTTAGAATCATTCATAAGATTAATGACAATGCATTCAAGTTAGAACTGCCATCTCATTGGAAAATTCATAATACCTTTCATATTAGTTTATTGAAACCATTTAGAGGACAATTACCTATCCACCCTGTATATGAAAACCCACCTTTACTAGAAGAAGAGACTGAAATCCTTGAACCAGAAGCCATCATAGACACTGATTACATGACCACTAGAACTGGCCGAAGGTACTCTAGATATCTCGTGAAATTTAAGAATCATCCTGTAGAAGAAGCACAATGGATGCACGCTAGAGACCTAAATGCTTTCCCCACTCTGTTAGCTCCACATTGAGCTAATAGCAATTGAGGTCAATTGCTATCCCACCCCGGGGGTATGATGCCAGGAGGCATATTCCACGGTGGATTCCGTGAGGTTTTACGGTGGATTCCGTAAACTTAGATGACCGGGGCTCATACGCAAAGAGGATTCTTTGTGCGAGAAGTTGATGGGGACGCCTGTCCTTTTCGGGCGTTTCATTAATTTAGTGTGTACATGGGTGATTCCATAGCGGGTGATTCCGCAAAATGCATATTAAATTAATAAACGTTTATGAGTTTAGAGTGCGCACTCGTAATAAATTAAGGTTAGGATTTATTTCTAACCAGTTGATTTATTTATGTAGCTGAAGACTGCTAGGTATTCACTTTTGTCGGTTTAATTGTGTTATTTTACTAACGATTGTGAATGCTTCAGTTGATGTGTAGAGATAGCAGTAGTGGCGGAGGAAAGCATTGGAGTCTAGCGGGTTTTCGATCTTTGGACTATATTTTGATAGGCGCCACGCCTATATTTTGTTATGTCTATAGAGACATCGATTATTTATTATTATTTTGTATGCGCTTATGCGCCTGGATATGTTATTTTTATTTGGACATTGAGATTGGGCGTGCCAGACTCTATGGGCACCGTCCATTAGCTTTATTTTCTTATTTTTGGTAGAAAGCAAACTCAAAAGCTAAAAGCTTGTATATTTTTGTAATTGGGCTATTTTTGAGCATAAAGATTGGAAATATACATTAAATACATGCTTTGTGAAGCGCTCACACAAGGCATGGGGGAGATTCAACCCAATTTGTCTCTTGTCTCATGTCGTGCTTGCTTTTACATTGGTTTTTGTGCTAAAAAGTAGAGTACTTTGTTCTTGGGGACCTTTGGGAATTCACTACGTGAGCTACCTGCGTCCGATCTGCGCACCAGAATGTAGCTATCATTAAGTTCAAGCTTGATAATAGCTTGAGCCTTATCATCATTTTTATCCCATATGACTGAGAGTGTAGCTTCCCTTGGTTTCTTCTCTTGACCACTTGTGATTGACCACGAGCCTTTCTTCATCAAGATTAGTTTGATCCTAGTTTGCCATGTGTAGAACCCGACACCATTGAACTGGCATGATGGTGAATATTTACACATTTTATTGGCAGGACCAGCAGAAAATAACTAAGAATAGACCAGCAAAAGAGTTGATTTTGAATGTGTCAAAGGATACAAGAATATTAGTATTAACCAATACTAGTTAGTATCACGAGATACTATGTACTTGATGTTTAGTTTTATTCTTACTGATTTGAAGTGGTAGCTTTGCTGAGAATTGAGTGTTGTAGCAGTTTAGAGAGTCAGTGAAATCATTGAGCCAAAGGAAGTGAGAAAATTAAGTAAAATATGAGCTTGGAGATTAATGGCTATGGCTGCCCTCTTCAGGGTTCTGACAAGTGACTAATAATTTGCTTATTGCAGCTCATTCAGGTGATTATATGGCATAAGATTTGATGGGGAGGTAGCTTAGATAGTAGGCTACTAATACCTTATGAAAATTTTTGACATCATTGCACATGCAGACAGATCAAGCAGTATGAACAAGTCAGGCGTAGATGTGGACAGCGATTTGATGTAGGCATAATGCTAGAGAGGAGAGACACCAATGTTACACTTTCAAGTGATAGGCAGGAGCGCCTTGAGTCAAGGAAGAGTTCCCTAGAAGAAATCACAGACTGATAATGCCTAGGAAGAGATATTCAAGCCCTCCAATGAAGGTGGGTAGCTATGGAGGTAGGTGAGAGATTCATGGGAATGTGGAGGGAGCCAAAAATTCAAATTGTAATGACCTAATTAGTGGCCTAATGACTCACTAGCTTGCAATCCACTCTGATACTATGTTAAATTATTGAGGATGCATGCTAAGGTGGATCACTCATGAGCAAATAGACAATCATAATGAGGCATAAGTAATGGAAAAGAAGAACAACTGATATTATCCAAGCATAATGCAAGTACAACTGAATGAGAAATGATAGATGAAATGAATGTGGGGATGAGTGCCTTTTATAGGCTTATAGTAGGTAGTATTGATAGGTGGAGAAAGGTGGAAAGGGACCATGGTACACACCTATAGTGGATGTGATTGCACATTTTTCAACACCCCTCCTCGATCACAACCAAGAAAGACACTGAGTATATAAAGGTTGTCATGAGTAGAACCTTGCTAAGTGTAGACATAGAAAGAAATAATCATATAAAGCTAGAGGCTGTCACAAGGCCTCACTAAGTGTGTAGAGGTTGTAGTGTGCAAGGTTACATGAGGAGTACAAGTGTTTATGGTAAGAACATTCAACAAGTACACATTTAAAGCCTAAAAAATTCTATCAGAAAATGAGCTACAAAGGAGGGACAAGGGGTGAGTCCTATCCTTTTTTTCTCAGGTGTCTTCTTCTTCTTCTTCTTCTTCTCCATTGTTGTCTTCATTCACTTCTTTGATTGAGATATGCTCTTTGAGGTATTTTCCTAGCATGACAAAACTTCTCAATACACTCAGTTTTCTTACAAAAATCACAAACTATGCTCTTCTTCCCTTTGTCCTTCACATAGAGGAGTTTTTGGTCTCCTCTTGCGGTGCTTGTTTCTCCTTTACTCTTGATCTTCTTTTCCTCTCCAAGGAGAGAGGCTTTGATATCCACAAGCTTCGATTTTGGCATATTGATTAATGTGGTAGACACATTATCATACTCGGATGGAAGACTTTTGAGAAGTAATCCAATGCAAATATATTCATCTATCTTCAAGTTGATTACTGCAAGTTGTGTCAACAAGCTTTCCATATAATTCAAATGAGTTGCAAGTGAGGTACTACTTTTCATGTCAAAGGATACAAGAAGATTAGTATTAACCAACACTAGTTAGTATCATGAGATATTATGTACTTGATGTTGAGTCTTCTTCTTACTGATTTGAAGTGGTAGCTTTGCTGAGAATTGAGTGTTGTAGTAGTTTAGAGAGTTAGTGACATCATTGAGCCAAAGGAAGTGAGAAAATTAAGTAAAACATGAGCTTGGAGATTAATGGCTATGGCTGCCCTCTTTGGGTTTCTGACAAGTGACTGATAATTTGCTTATTGCAACTCATTCATATTATATGGCATAAGATTTGATGGGGAGGTAGCTTAGATTGTAGGCTACTAATACCCTATGAAAATTGTTGACATTGTTGCGCATGCAGAGTGATCGAGCAGTATGAACAAGTCAGGCGTAGATGTGGACAACGATTTGATGCAAGCGCAATGCTGGAGAGGAGAGACACCAATGTTACACTCTAAAGTGATAGTTAGGAGTGCCTTGAATCAAGGAAGAGTTCCCTAGAAGAAATCACAGACTGATAATGCCTAGGAAGAGATATTCAAGCCCTCCAATGAAGGTGGGTAGCTATGGAGGTAGGTGAGAGATTCATGGGAATGTGGAGGGAGACAAAAATTCAAATTGTAATGAACTAATTAGTGGCCTAATGACTCACTAGCTTGCAATCCGCTCTGATACTATGTTAAATTATTGAGGATCCATGCTAAAGTGGATCCCTCATGAGCAAATAGACAATCATAATGAGGCATAAGTAATGGAAAATAAGAACAACTGATATTATCCAAGCATAATGCAAGTACAACTGAATGAGAAATGATAGATGAAATGAATGTGGGGATGAGTGCCTTTTATAGGCTTATAGTAGGTGGTATTGGTAGGTGGAGAACGGTGGAAAGGGACCATGGTATACGCCAACTATGGTTTTATCTTACAAAGAGGCTATAGTGGATGTGATTGCACATTTTTCAACACCCCTCCTCAATCACAACCAAGAAAGACACTGAGTATACAAAGGCTGTCATGAGTAGAACCTTGCTAAGTGTAGACATGGAAAGAAATAACCATATAAAGCTAGAGGTTGTCACAAGGCTTCACTAAGTGTGTAGAGGTTGTAGTGTGCAAGGGTTACATGAGGAGTACAAGAGCCTATGGTAAGAACATTCGGCAAGTACACATTTAAAGCCTAAAAAATTCTATCAAAAAATGAGCTAGAAAGGAGGGACAGGTGGTGAGTCCTATCATTTTGTTCTCAGGTGTCTTCTTCTTCTTCTTCTTCTTATCCATTGTTGTCTTCATTCACTTCTTTGATTGTTGCAAAATATGCACTTTGAGATCTTTTCCTAGCATGACAAAACTTCTCAATATGCCTAGTTTTCTTACAAAAATCACAAACTATGCTCTTCTTCCCTTTGTCCTTCACATAGAGGAGTTGTTGGTCTCCTCTTGGGGTGCTTGTTTCTCCTTTACTATTGATCTTCTTTTCCTCTTCAAGGAGAGAGGCTTTGATATCCACAAGCTTCGGCTTTGGCATGTTGATTAATGTGGTAGACACATTATCATACTCAGGTGGAAGACTTTTGAGTAGTACTCCAATGCAGATATATTTATGCATCTTCAGGTTGATTCGTACAAGTTGTATCAAGAAGCTTTCCATATAATTCAAATGAGTTGCAAGTGAGGTACTACTTTTCATGTCAAGCCTAAGAAAATCAATTAGTAAGCCATATTTGAAGATTTTGAGTTAGCTCCAAACAGGGTTTTTAATCAATCTCATGTTGCTTGAGAGGTTTCACAATCATCAACATGATGAATGTAGCTATCATCAAGTTCAAGCTTGATAATAGCTTGAGCCTTCTCATCATTTTTATCCCATATGACGACTGAGAGCTCAGCTTCCCTTGGTTTCTTCTCTTGACCACTTGTGATTGACCACAAGCCTTTCTTCATCAAGATCAATTTGATCCTAGTTTGCCATGTGTGGAACTTGACACCTTTGAACTGACATGAGGGTGAATCTTTACTGATAACTAGGAAATTTGTGCAAATAAAAGCACCAAAATGTGCTCACATGGAAACATCCTTTTCAAAACTAACACTTTTCTTTTGTACCCCTTTATAAAATTCCAAATATGAAGCAATGTAAAATGTGTAGTCCAAAAGGCTCACATTAAAAAAATGTTGAAAGGAAAAGGGAAGGTCAAACACCTTTTGTCCCATTCTAAAATTGAAGGGTCTTTAGACCTTAGTCCATGTATGCAAATTTGAATTTTATAATATCAAGAAAAGAAAAGGAAGAGGTTAGTCGGGTGATTTGAGGAGGTGGGAGGTTGAGGTGGTTACAACCTCTCTCTTCCTTTATCTTCTCCTTTCACGCTTCATTTCCTCCTCTCTCATTTTGGCACAATACTTGCCTTCTTGTTCTTGCTTCTCTCTCTTGTGCTCCTTTGCCAAATCTAATGGAGAGTGAGGAAGAGGAAGAGGGTGAGGATGGAAGAATTTCCTAATTTCTTGTATGCCTTCCTCTTGTGTGTTTGGAGAGCATGGTTCATGGTGAGAAGAAGGAGAGTTTTCTTGCAGGTTTTCATGGCCAGCAATGTATTTGCAGCCTCTACCTAGCCGGTTCGTGGTTCTCTTAGTGCTGTGGCAAGGTGCTCTTCATTTAAAAACATGGAGCCCCAAGAGAGACACCAAGGAAATAGGGTTTCTACTACAAGAAAATCTATATTGTCATCATCAACAAGCTTTTTTATTAGGTTTTATATGATCACAACGAAGAAAAGAACACCAGGGACAACAAATCTTCATGCAGCATCATGTAGATCTCCCACGGATTTGATAGAATCAACCATATTCTTCATAATCTTCATAATCTCCATCAAAAGAACAAAGAACACAAAGAAATACACCACTTTTGCTTAGAAATACATCACATAGTATTCTTTATTTTCTTCATAGTCCTTCTCTCTTCTCTCATATGTAGATACATTGTTTTCATGCATAAAATTGACTATCTCTCATTTTTTCTCTCTCTCAATGATACTCTCTCAAATGTACATAATCTCCTCACTATAATATTCAATAATCACACATAATACTCCTCTCTTGGTCGTGGATACACCTTCCAAAGGTATGTCTGATATGAAGGGGCACCAGAGACTTCATAGTGTCATGTGAAATCTGTCTTCTGTCACTATCTTCTGTAACCTTCTGTGAATCTTCAGCAGTTACTTCTTCACTTCAATTAGCTTGGATAGAGCTTCCATTCATCCTTTCCTAAGACAAAAACACTTCCCAAAATATCCACACATCCATCATAACACTCAACAGAAGCAACAGAACAGAACTATAGAGCAACAGAAGTACAGAACAATAGAGCTATAGAAGCTTACAGAACTTCACAGAAGATCAACAGAACCCATAAAAATCATAAAAACCAAAACAAAACCAATTCAATCTTTCATAAACCTCTTCACACAACTTCAATCATCTCTCAAAACATTCATTCAACCATCTCTACTACCAAAACAGAAACAAAACAGAAGAAAACAGAAGAAAATCAGACCTTATAGAACCAAACATTCTCATCAAAAACCATAAAAAACCCATCAAACTTATCCAAACCTTTCCAAACACTTCAAAATAAACAACCATTTATCATAAAAAATAACAAAAAATCAGCCCAAAAACCAACATATTTCACACTCAACATATCCCCACACTTAGATAAGGAAGCGTCCTCGCTATCTCAAGAAAAAATGAATAAAATCTCTAATCTCTTTGCTAAAAAATCTTCAATCAGTACAATATACCAGCTACAATCACGACCCCAACATCAGCTTCATAAAACCTATATAATATGTTTCAGCTTCCAAATCTTCAACTGCAACTTCATTCAGCTAATAAGCAACATCATCAATCTTCACAGCTCCATCTTCATCAGCTCCTCATCCACAAAGAAAAAAAACAATACCCAATACAAAAAATATCCATATACAAATATAATTTGAATGGCACAACTCCTCAAAAATGTTGAAGAGAAAGAAGAAATTTCCATTAAAAAGAAGAGAGTGGATACAATCAAGAAAACCCTCCTACTAAGTAGGATGAAGGTATTTCTTCTTAAACTACAGACTAATTTTAAGACGGTCCAAGGCTTTGTTTTCATCCACAAAGTACTGAGGTACATTTTGGAGGAATTGTAGGCAACACATCCTTTCCAATAAAATGATGAATCTGGTAGGGAAGGCCTGTGCAAAATAATATAAGAGATCCATTTGAGCAACTGCTACATCCTCATTTGGATTAATCAGCATCTGGGGGATACCCTTGCGAGTATTCAAGTGTGACTGATGATGCATGAATGCAAGATACTAGCAAAAGTGAGCAGCAAGATGAACTGTGGTATCTCCAGAAGTACCATGTACCCTAGCAAAGTGGAGGTAAGAATTGGAACACGCTACAGAAATATCCCAGGACCCTGGAATGAGAGGCCAATTAAACACTGGTCCTGTCTCACTGAATCATGTAATGTCCACTGTCTTCTACGAAGGATGTCACCATCATACCCTGGGGTATCCAACACTGTTTGGGGAGGAAGGTTAATGTAATCTGTCGGACAGGGTAATGGAATGAAAGGAGAGCATTGTAATGGAGGATAGGTCAGATCATAAAAAGAGGGTAATTGAAGGGATAAAGAAGATGGAAAAGATGGAGAATACATAAAAAATGTATGAAGGGATTCTGTTGGAAAAACTGAAGAAACAGGAGGAATAGTAGGTGGAATGTCAGAAGGAGTAGGAGATAATGTATGATCAGCAATGAAAGGACATGTAGTGAACACTGGAATGTGAGGAAATCCTGAAGGGGTAAATGATAAGAGAGGAATATTATCAGGACTAGATGAAAGAAGAGAAACATATAATGGGAAATGATAAGACATTAGGGAATATGATAAAAGATCAGTAGGATCTAAAGGATAAATAGAACATCGGAAATTTAAATCCTGAAAGAAAGACTCAGTAAATAATGGGTTATCAGCAACGAAGCTCAACAATTGAGATTGAAGAGGCTGGATATCTGATTTATGAAAGACACTTCTGAGGCGGCGAGGTTCCAAAGCAACATCCTCCAAAGGTGGATGCCAAGCATATCCCTTGCACCAAGACGTCTGCTCATGATAAGTTCGTAAACTCTCTGCTAACAGAAGCTCAACTGAATGTACATACATCACTGCCTGTAAGATGACATCTCCCACATAAACGTTTAAATCTTCCTCATCAGGGATCTATAGATAGCCTGTAAGATACATGAAAGAGAGTAACTAGACCTCATGGGAAATCAAGTCATCCACAAATCTGTCAAAAACAACTCGTAAGAGATCCACATGCTAGAGATTGGACCATCCATCCTCTGGAGGCTCTAAATCCACATTGCTCAAAGAGATATACAAGGCAAACCTCTGTTGATGATATTTCACCCAAAAGGATGGAGGAGGTGACACCAATTCAGTACAACGGACAAAATCATTCTACACACAATCCATCTGCTGCGGAAGGCGATCAACCTTAGTTGAGAACCATCACAAAGCTTATCCTTATGTTGCAACAGATTAAGCTCCTCTTGGGATGACACAACAGAAGATATAGGAGCAGGAGGGGAAACAGAAAGAACATCCACCTTCTGATTAAGTTCTTCAATGAGTTTTTGTTGGGACTCTACAGTGTCCTGAGAGTGCTGGAACTGACCCTCACTGGTAGCAAGCTTACTAGCCAAAGTGACCATTTCTGCAAGATTAGAATTCTTCTCAAGCATCAAAGATGCATTCTCTTCCTCTAGTTGAACAACCTTAGCTTCTAGCTCCTAAATAGTGACCTTCTGTGAATCCATTAAGGCTGTGGCAGTAGTCATTTGATTGTGGATATCACTGAGGATAGCCCTTTCTGAAGACAGATCCTCCAGTGCCTTACTCAATTGACTAGTGAGGGAATTCGCCTTGTCTTGGATGGAAGTGTAAACACTGGTGTACAGTGTCTGAAGACAGGAAGTAAGGGAAGTTTCCAAAGTAGACTGGACATTGAAAACCATCTGTGGAAGCATGGGTCCAGCTAAAATGGTTTGTAATGATGAAGGGATATGTGAATCTAATTTTCCTTCCTTTTGAGAGGCAAATAGATTGGTACAGGAAAGGAATGAAGGAAGGGCATTGCCAGACACAGCAGGAGTGGATGTTTGCACCAGTGGATCTTGGACAGAAGGATTGGAAGGTCCCTTTGTGCGAATACGTTTCTTTCTAGAAAAAATAATAGGCGACTCCTCATCTTCTGAATTAAGCTGCATGGGCCTAGGAGAAGAAACTGATACTGTAGGTTGCACTGGTAAAGGAGCTGGATCTGGCACTAGAACACCACCAGGAGGAGGTTCAAAAGTAAGGATCCTCTATAGGAAGGCACCATAAGAAACAATACTATTTTGACCCTTCCTGACATGCAGGAAATGCTGATCCATCTTAGATAATAGGAAACATACCCAATTGAATTTAGCTCCCTCTAGAATCTTCACAGAAGCTTTGAATAAATCTTTTGACATGTATTTGGATGCAGCCTTTCCTGACATGAACCGGTCCTGTAGGAACTGGCATAACTGCTTCCAAACTGGAGAAGAAATGTGGGCAATAGACACCCCTGAGCTATTAATGAGTTGGTTAAGGAGCAAGGGGATGGAAGTTTCCTTCTTCATCAGTGTGACTATCTCCTCATCCATCAGTAGTAGCTGGTTATACCACCGGGCACAAGGGAAGCAGATAAGGGCAAACATAATGCTTCACTGATATTGGCTACTGATAAACAGAATGTCCGGTTGTAAGCCAGGCCAGATTGGTTATTTATGTGTGTGCAACGTTCGGTTGATTTTATTTACAATTAATGTGTGTTATTGTGGAAGTGAGAGGGGGAAAAAGGAAGGAACCTGGTAATGTGTGGGTCTGCCTACGAAGTCTGAAATCACAACCTCCAAAAGTGGAATGCCCAATCCACAAAAATCCACAAAACGGTCAAACAGTTGACTACCAAGAGTTGTCCTGTTGGATAGAAAAACAAAAACGAGCTAATGACCACGACAAAGAACAATGAAACGGAAGACCAAAAGAAAAGAAGAAAAAAAAATGTATGTCTTGGATTTATTTGGATGTGCTGATTTGTAGGGTGTGTATGGTTTTATATTTGTTTTTGTTTTTGTTTGGGGTTTGTGGCATTTTTTATTTGTTTGTATTTGTGTTTTTTAAAAAAATTTAATTTTTAAACAATAACCCAAATTTTCCCACTACGAGGACGGAAACCCATATTGTTTGAATTGATGGAAATGTTTAGTTGATGTTGGGGAGTGTCAAAAATTTTTGTTTATAATAAATACATTGTCATGAGATGTTTCCAAAAAGAAATAAGTTCCCAACATTATGTGAATATATATATATATATTTTCCAAGAAAATGTCCCAAAATAGGAAAGAGGGTGAATGTGATTTTTTGAAATTTTTATCTATTATTATTTATTTATTTTTTTGGAATTATTTTCTGATTTTTATGTATTTTTTGGATTTTTAAAACAATTTTCATCGGTTTAGAAAGAATTTCAGCCAATTTGGAATTTCCAAGAATTTTTTAATAGGATTTTTTAGAAATAAAATTTATTGAATTGTGGAAAAAGGTTTCAAAAAATTTCGGTAAATTTTCAAAATTTGTTTTGAATTTTTAATGATTTTTTTCAAAATTTAAATGTGTTTAATGGATTTTGTGATTAAAAAATGATTTTCGGGATTTCAAAAATGAATACCCGGACACACGTGAACAGCTGTATGTGAACGAACGAGCACGCACCACTGCACGGACAAGTCCAAACGTGCATCTCGCGCGTGAACAATCGCAAAGAGACGCGATTACGTGTACATTCGACAGGTGGGCGGCACCAGGGCGGCGCTGGGAGGGAGGCGCATGGCGCTAGGCAGGCAGGGGCACCAGAATCGACGCTGGAGGGAGGCACACGGCGCCAGGCGGGCGGCGACACCAGAATCGGGCAGGCGGAGGAAGACAAGGTGGCCGGGGGCAGAGCCAGGACCAGGCAGGCGGAGGAAGGCAGGGCGGCCGGCGCCTGGGGGGAGAAGGGAGGGTGGAGGGAGGAAGATACGCCTGGGGGAGGTCGGAGAGGAAGGAAGCAGGAGGAGGAGGGGATGGGGGGATGATGGTGGCGGGAAGGAGGAGGAAGCGGGGGAGTAGGGGAGGAGAAGGGAAGAAGAGGGATGGAGGGGAAGATGGTTGGGGAGGAGGGTGAAGGGAGAGGGGGAGGAGGGTGTCGGGGAGAGAGAAAGAGGGAAAAGAAGAAGAGAGAGAGAGAGAGGGTGGTTGGGATAGGGGAGGGTGCTCGTGGGGAGAGAGAGAAATAATTAATTAATTAATTAAAAAAAAGGAATTAAGGAATAAATAATAAATTTAAAAAAAGAAAGAAAGGGCAAAAGAAATTATGAGGGAAAGAGGGCACGCCCCCGTCCCACGCGCATGTGCGGGGTGGGGATAAAAAAATTTGTGTTGGTGGGATCAAAACGGGGCCGAGACGTTGGCACAGGGTGCGCTTACGCGACTGGGCGTGGCAAGATGCGTAAAACCAAAAATGCGTGCGGTCACGCGCGAGACGAGTCGCGTGAGATGCGTCAAAATAAAGAAAAATTAATATCGCACAATCCGATCACCGAAACGAAATGGTGTAAAAAGGAAAAATGTACAAGATAGTAGGGGGAAGATAGGGGAAAAGGTCAACGGGGGTTCTGGGGGGAATAAAGGGCGTGCACATGCAAAAAAATGAAAAACGGCCTCGAAAACACATACGGGGATTAATTTCGGGAAATCCGTGCATCCGAATAAAGTGCGAGAAGAAGGAAAAATGTGCAGAAGAACACGCCTGACAACCCTATCATGTCAAAACATAGTTTCGATTGAGATAAGACACGTTCACATAGAAAAAACGTAAAAAGGACACACGCAAATACGGTCGAAAATTAATAACAAAAGATCGGTTCACCGAAACAGAGGGCTGTTACATTAAAACGTAGTTTCGATAGGGTTAGGAGGCGTTCACATGCAAAAAACACCAAAAATACTATTAAAAACAATTGTAAAAATTAATAATTAAAAATACGAAAGTCGGAATTGGGGGGAGAAAAAAGGAAAAATGTAGGGAAAGGCGCGACGGACACGACTGTTAGGTCAAACTAGAATTCTGATGCAAATAGGGCAGGTTCACATGGAAAAATGTCAAAAAGACGTACAAAAAGGTCTTGAAAAACCGCAAAAATTAATATTGGACAAATCGTGCATCGGAATGACATAGATTAAAAAGGAAAAATGTCAGGGAGAAAGTGGTTGTCAGGGCTGCCATGTCAGAGCACGGTTCTGAAGCAAGAAAAGCGCGTTCACATGGAAAAATGTCCAATTGACGCAAAATACTTCAAAAATTAATAACTCAAAAAACGTGCATCGGAACAGGGGTGGGTAAGAAGGAAAATTAGACAGTTCAAAGGGATGAACATGGCTGTAAGGGCAGATGGGGATTCTGCTAAACGTAGAGTGTGTTCACATGGAAAACCATCAAAATAAGGGAGAAAGAGAAATGGAGGAGGAACAACCCCAAGGGAGGGGTGACAGTGGACGGTTGGGTGGGGAAGGGACCCCAAGAGGGTAAAAGAAAGTCATGACATACATGCATGATCAAAGTGAGGCATATATAGGGCAATATACTACATAGATGTGCAAGGATGCGTCCCCACACTTAAAACATTAACGGCAAGGGAAATGCATCACGACAACCTACGATTTGACAACCGACTGGACGCTGAAAAATTGAACGCTGACGTCCCCACACTTAACACCTTAACATACATGTGCAATCAGGAGATATGGTTAGGAAAACTTGGTCCGTGTGGCAAATAGTTGAAATCGATTGTCGATGTCGCGCGTTGTGTCTCAGGTGGTGGCAGGAGGTACCAGAGCTCGTTCTGCCAACAGACACGTCCAGCATGGCAGGGACCATGTAACAGCACCCAGGGAGGTAGCTAATGGATGAATCTCATTGGGTCGGTGTCGCTGACGAAGGATAGTCACTCAGCTTATAGCACTCAAATGGGATGAGAGAACAGTCAGTTGCCCCATTACAGACATCACTCGATGAATAATGATTGAAACCCATATCTCACACCCAGTTTAGGAATTGACAAGGGGGATGGTGCAGAGGAGTATGCCAGGGTGCACAGTTGATGGTGCATCAGTGCATTCAACCCATCTGGCATATGTGCAAGCAAGAAGGAAGGCCAGGGAGCCTTACAGTGCAGTGTACAGAACAGGGTGACGTGTCTTGTGATGACGACAGAGACCCACCCCGTGGGTGCATAGGGAAACGGAAACGTACCTGACTCCAAAGATCATAACGTCCCTCAATCTCACCTCTCAGTAATTGATTGAAAAATCTCCAGTCACACTCAGCCCACGCTCTGTCTCACACTTTGTTGATAGATACAGGGGGCAACCATGTCTTGAAACCCGTTGATGTAATCCTCACGGTCACTTGTGCAGAGGTTGTATGCCTTGTTAGCATCTGATGGTGCAACTATGCATTCCGCCCAGTGCCGGCGTATAGTGCAAGAAGGAAGGCCAGGGAGCCTTATAGTGCAGTGCACAAGAACAAATCGTGCTTTGTGCATTGAGAGTCCCATCCCGTGCGTGCAACACTCCATTCACACTTCTCACCTCTCATTTGATTTAAAGGGAAAGACTGGTCACTCACCCCACCCTCCGTCTCACTCTCTGATAGCTACAGAGGGCAACCCATACTCACTTCCCCATCCGGTTAGGATGAAAGCTCGCGTCACTTGATTGTTTGTCGATGAAGATAGCATCGTCAGTTGTTGAAGAGGCGTACCCAGGGAGGTAGCCATCAGATCGAACGTTGCGTTAGATAGGAACATGACGTCTGCTAGAGGATTGTCAAACGCTCTGTAGGAAGGCACAGGACACAGCGTACCAAGGGAGGCAGCTTCGGAACTGGATCCTAGGGATGTCAACTGATGAATCCACTTTATGGACTGCTGGGTGTTGCCACCTTTTCCACAGCCAGCTTCCCGCCCAAGGGTGTTGACCACCTTTTCTTGGAATGAGGCTTGCTATGATAGGGAATTTCTTCATTTTCTCCCATAACAGTGTTTTTTTTTTTTCTTTCTTGTTTTTTTTTTTTTCTCATATTCTTGAGGGTGTCTCCACCTTTTCTTGAAGAATAGGTCAGCATGACAGGGACCGAAGTCCTTTTCTCCCATGAGCGATATGTTTTTTTTTTCTTTTTCGAATTAAGCAAGGGAATGGTAGAAATACCATTTGTCAGAACCATCCTCGCCACTGCCGTTGGTGGAAAATAGAGGATAAGAGATCAGGGGCGGGAGGTGGGGCTGAGGGGACAGAGGGTTGCATCCACCTCATCAGGAGTGGCTGAAGAACGGCTATCAGAAGTAACATCATAAGAGTTACAGTGCCACGCCAACGGGGGAAAGGATCAGGTGACTGTGATTGTCAAGATCCCCAAGGAGGGAAGTACTTCTTCAAGCGATAGCCATTGATCAGGAAGGGATCATCAGAGGCATCAACGGTCTGTACTTGGATAGAGCCATTAGGGTTGACAGCAAGTACCTTATATGGGCCCATCCACCGCCGTTGAAGCTTGCCAAATCATGAATCATAGGCTAGGACCAAATCACCTTCTTTGAACTCCTTGTGCTTGATGAAGCTGCCATGGTAGGCCTTACGTCAAGCTTGCGTGGCTTCCATGCACTATAGAGCCATCCTGCAAGTTTCGTCCAAACATTCCAAGTGCAGGAGATGACGTTGCAATGAATCATTGTCCCCCAAACGCTCTTTGATAGCCACTCGCAAAGAGGGCAATTCCAGTTCAACAGGGAAAACAACTTCTGTACCATACACTAGCAGCTGGAAGGGTGTCTGTCCTGTTGCTGCTTTATGGGAGGTTCTATATGCCCAGAGGGCCTCTGTAAGTCGATCATCCCAATCACGACGATGTGCGGCAATCGTTCTTGTCAGAATCGAGCAAAGGATGCGATTGGTGACTTCGACTTGGCCATTGGATGTGGGGTAGTAAGGAGTGGACTTGTGATGGCGGATCTTATACAACTTTGTCAACTCTTCCATGACTTTATTAATGAAATGAGTGCCTCTGTCACTTACCAGCTCTAGGGGATTGCCAAAACGGGTGATGATATTCTTGTACAAGAACACGGCCACGCTATTACCATCATCCCGCTTTAGGGCTTTAGCTTCACACCACTTTGTGACATAATCCGTACATACTAAGATGTATCTATTTTGTTTTCTTTTGGTGGGAGGATCGATTGGGCCGACGAAGTTGATGCCCCACTTCTCGAACAGGGTCCTTGCGGCTGGTCCGATTTTGAGACTCAGACAAGGATTTTCAAAATCTCTGACCCCCTTTGGAAACTCAATTTAGCCCTTAGAAGCCAAAGACCAGATAGGATAACCGAGGATTCACCCCAAACAGCTAGACACTGAGTGGACCGAATTTGGAATTTCACTTGATTTTCTGTAAACCAACCAACCCTGAAGCATAATAGAGAACACAGCATAGACTTTCAGTAAGACCTTAGATCAGTTAGAACCTACACTTAGAGCCATATTAGGCTACGAACGTGAGGGAAAGAGTGGAGTTTGCATTGAGCATTTTCTACATCCGCACCTCCTCCATCCTTTTGGGTGAAATATGGCTTGGATGACCGCAAGTCCAGCATGAGATTGGATCTTGGCTTGGTCCTCCAAAGCCTCTGCCTCTTCCTCTACCTAGCGGCATCACCGGTACTGGTCGGTAGTCCATCAGGACTGGATTGCCTTCCTCATCATAGGATATGTATCGGTTCACGTAGGTCTCCTCTTCACTAGGTTCTTCCACATAGTGAATAGGAGCATCACTCGGTGGATGGGTTACATAGGGCCCTGGTGGTTTGGGTATGCCTATTTGGTTCATCTTTAGCCTAAGAATGGACGGTCTTGCGTCATTTGGTGCTGGAAGCGCCAACTAGGATCCCCTGCCAAAGAGGTTAGGTGGCCTGTTGCCTTTGTATGGAGGGTTGTATTGCTGCGCATATGGGAATCTCCTTGGTAGTCTGCAATGTAATGCATCATGACCAAACCTACCGCAATTCGAGCATGGCCTAGATTTAGGATCTTGGCACTTGGTTGGGAGGTAGTTATCGCCACAGTGTATACACTGCACATGCGATTGCACATGTTTCCTCATTTGGTCTTGCAATCATGCAAGCTCTATTCTCACCTCAGCTAGCTCCTGGCCTTGGTCAACACTCTTTTTCTTATCCTGTATGCTAGAGTTCTCTCTCTCTTTTGAAACTATTGACCGCTCTGGAGCTCTCTGACTTGTATTGTCCTGAATGGTGTTCCTTATGCTTCGCTCCCTAAGTTGATTGCCCACCCTTATTTCCTCTTCAAAGACTCTAGCTAACACGTCTCGGTGTACAGTGGAGTTACCAGCCAAAGCCTTGTAGAGCTCCTCGCTTCGAATCCCATTTATAAATAAGGTAGACATAGCCTTCTCGTTAGGTCACTCATTTGCAGGGATCCTCTTGAAGAGGCTACGCACATGAGTGACATAGTCCCTTATGTCTTCCTTTTCCCTCTAACTGACATTCATCAACCAGACGATGAGATTGTCAGAGTACCCTAGCTCAGAGAATCTCTTGATAAAGAGGTCCTTAAGACGGGCAAAGTTCGTGCACTCAGCTACATCTAGACTAGTGTACCAAATTCTCCCCTTATTACCTAAGCACATATCGAAAGCTTGAGAGCATTGTGCAAGGTCCGTGAGACCATTTTCTTCGCAAACTTGTTCAAATTGCTCCACAAAGCTATATGGGTCATTGCTAGGTTCATACTTGTCTAGTTGTTTTGCTACAATAGGGATTCTAGATTGCCCCTTTGCCCCTTGCATGACCCCTAATCCCGAGAGTAATGCAGTGGCTAAGGCTATTGCACTTTGCTCAGGACTCCGTATTGTCCATGAGCCGCTTGGCTACGAGTTCACTCAACGATAGGTTAGCCTCTGCTGCTCATTCTTTCTCTGCATTTGGCCCTACTATGGCTGCACCAGCCAAGGGTAGCGGGCCTTGTACATGTCTACATCTTGTTGGATTTTCCTAGCCTTCTGCTCGTGGTTATAGACAATTATGCCCTCTAGCGCCTTTTCCAAAGGGGGTCAGAGATTTTGAAAATCCTTGCCAAAATCAAAAGTGAGGTGCGGATGTAGAAAATGCTCAATGCAAACTCCACTCTTTCCCTCACGTTCGTAGCCTAATATGGCTCTAAGTGTAGGTTCTAACTGATCTAAGGTCTTACTGAAAGTCTATGCTGTGTTCTCTATTCTGCTTCAGGGTTGGTTGGTTTACAGAAAATCAAGTGAAATTCCAAATTCGGTCCACTCAGTGTCTAGCTGTTTGGGGTGAATCCTCGGTTATCCTATCTGGTCTTTGGCTTCTAAGGGCTAAATTGAGTTTCCAAAGGGGGTCAGAGATTTTCAAAATCCTTGCGACTGGTCCGATTTTGAGACTCAGACAGGGTGGTCCGATTGTGAAAATCGAAAAGGGTGGTCCAATTGTGAAAATTGGAAAGTCTGATTTCTACTTTGGTTTGATTTACCGAGTTGGACAGGGTGGCACTGGGTCCAATAGTTGGAATCGGATTGGACGGGGTGGTCTGATTCTCGCAGTCGGATGGTTCGATTCTTGCAGTCGGATGGTTCGACTCCAGAAATCGGGTGGTCCGATTCCCAGACAACTTGGTCCAACTGCATAGACGATAGCTTGCGGGTTGGGCGCGATGACTCAAGCTCAGCGCCTACTCCATGGAATCATCTAGTGCCTTCCAGATAGGTGAAAAACACTACAAGGAAATGCTAGACATACCTGGAATCACTATGGTGCTTGAATTGAACGGCACTCCAGAATTTGTGTCCCTATTTCCCTGTTTCCAGCAACAACATAACCCTTTCTGTTTTCCTTCTTTTTCCTATCCTAATCTTAACCTAATGCAACAAAAATAAAAAACAGAGATGGAGATGGATGGTCCTACTCTAATATTCAATAACAAATCAAAATACTTACTTTCTCCAAGTATTAAAACCTCCTAAATCTCCTAACTATCTTGAGCACCGGTTTGGGCTGCAAACCCTACTTCTATGCTCGATTCGATGCGTGCGGCACTTGAGCCTCGATTCTGTTTGTCTCGGCAACGGAACCAAAATGAAGGGGAGCTAAGAAGCTCTACCTTGAGACTTACGGACCGCTTATTGATCAAGCATTTCAAGCCAAGCGGCCATGGCTACCTCTCACATGGTCAACGCGCAATGCCTACCTTACGGGTGTAGTGAGCTTACCTTGATGCTCGATCGAGTTCCCTCCTATCTCTTGCACTCCAGTAGCTCCACGATCCTTGCGGCAAGCTCAAGCAACCTCAAGTCCTCTCCGTCAAGCTCCATCCTCCATAGCCACGCGAGAAAAGAGAAGAGAAGAGAAGAAGAGGAGATGAAGAGAGAAGATGGGGAGCTTTTTCTCTACGATCCCTCACTCTCACACACTCACTACCTCACTCCCTCACACTCCCTTAATCCCTCACTCAAGCACAAGCAAGAAGGAAAGAAATAAGAGAAGAAGAAGAAGAAGCTTTGGCGACACACAAGAATGATCTTCTCATTCACTTTTGAACTTTATATACATGCCCTACTTTTTGGGCACTCATCCCTACTTTTTACATGGCCGGCCATTAGCCTAGACCCTCATTGCCTATTTCCCACCGTTCTAACTTATCCCATTCCCAACTAGTACATACAATTTGCATAGGAGTAAACCTGGCACTCTTTTACAAGGATTCGGGAGCGGTTTCACAATTAATGATGCGCTTTTACTCTTTTTTTTTCTCGAGGCAACATTGAGGCCTTCTAGAGAGGTCGTCATTCAAAATTTTCAGGGTTTGACTTCTGTCCGGGGAGCCTTTTCCTTCCTTTGTCCTGTTCCCTTTCGGTTATCTCCTTTTTCCATTTTTCCGCTTCTCTACTCCATTTTCCCGCTCCTCTGTGCTGCGGCAAACAAAGATTGATGCCATAAGCAGGATGTGGGAGGCATGTTCGAATGTATCCAAGGTAAGAAGATTTTTGGATGCATGTGTCTTTTACTTGATATGGATTTCGCATTTTATTCATGTGGTTGAAAGTCTATATCAGCTCTTGAGAAAAGGGCAAAAGTTTTGGTGGGAAAAATGTCAAGAATCTCGTGGTGGGGGAACTTGCTTGAGCTGCGGCGCCAAACACACATTGTATACACAAGAGGAAGCTCACTCAAGGACACAAGAAGAGAGATGGAGTCCAAAACGTTTTCTTGCTGGTTTTTTCTTCTTCTTCCACACACTATACAATGTACACAAAGTATAGATAAGATACAACATAAAGGAAAGTGGCCTACTAAGTCAAACAGTGCATAACCGACTACACTAATCGACTGGCGCTATGTCTTTGCCAGCTGTAGGTAGGTGCAACAAACTAAATATAATAAGTGATAAGCCAGTGGCCATGTGAGTATCATAATGACTACCAATGTGTTAACTGTAGATGTGCGGACCCATCCAGCAAGGCGGTTCATCATCAATGTCCACACGTGTTGAGCTTGTCATCTCAACACTCCCCCTCAAGCTCAACTCTATCTCTGCAACTCCAAGTAAGCTTTGGAACTTCTGAAGCTTCTCTGCACCCAATGCCTTCGTGAACATGTCAGCTTTCTAATCCTGTGTGCTAACATATACCAAGTCAATCTCTCCTGCAAGTACCTTCTCTCTCACAAAGTGGTAGTGCACCTCAATGTGTTTTGTCCTAGCATGGAATACTGGATTCCTAGCTAGCTGTATGCTGCTCATGTTGTCACAATGAATGACAATTGGACCATCTCCCTGCATATCCAAATCTTCTAATAACTTTTGCAACCATACCACCTCACATGCTGCCATAGCAGCACCTCTATACTCAGCCTCTGTACTCGATAAAGCAACTATAGGTTGCTTTTTGCTGCTCCATGTAACTATTGCACTACCAAGGGAAAACATGAATCCACTTGTAGATCTTCTGTCTGACATGCTACAAGCCCAATCTACATCTGTGTATCCAAAGACTTGTACATCCTTACCTACCTCATAAAAAAGTCCATAATGTAAAGTGGACTTCACATACCTCAATATACGTCTAACTGCATCCAAATGAGGCTTTCTAGGCATCTGCATAAATTGATTGACAAGGCCAACAACATAGCTCAAGTCTGGCCTTGTGATAGTCATGTAAATCAAACTCCCTACTATCCTCTTGAACATAGTAGGGTCTTCTATCTCATCCCCAACATCAGCACTCAACTTCACATTTTGCTCCAATGGTACTGAAAGAGGCTTACATGCTATTATACCATACTTGGATAACATATCCAAGCCATACTGCATTTGGGACAGCCATATACCATCATCACATCTGATCACCTCAATACCAAGAAAGTATCTCAACTCACCCAAATCTTTCATCTCAAACTTCTTCTTCAAGGAGTCCTTAACTTCAGCAATCCCATTGTCACTGTCACCTATAATAATCAAGTCATCCACATAGATGATTATGATGACCAAACCTGCATCTCTCTTTCTCACATAAAGTGAGTGATCAGCATCAAAAATACAAAATCTAATATTGAAAAGATACTCTCCAATCTTGTCAGACCATGCTCTAGGTGCTTGCTTCAGTCCATAGAGTGTCTTATTTAACCTGCACACATATGTGGGATGCTCTAAATCCTCATAACTTGCTGGCTGCTCCATATACACTTCTTCTTACAATTCACCATGCAAAAAGGCATTCTTAACATCCATTTGCTGCAAACTCCAACCTTTGGTTGCTGCCAAGGCAATCACATACCTAACAGTTGCTATCTTAGCAACTGGACTGAATGTCTCGTCATAATCTATGCCATATATTTGAGCATAGCCTTTTGCAACTAGTCTAGCCTTATACTTACTAATGGAGCCATTTGCATTATGCTTGACTTTGTAAACCCACTTATAGCCAATAAATTTCTTACCCTTAGGCAAGGGTACCAAATCCCAAGTCTTGTTGGCTTCTAATGCAGCCATCTCCTCATCCATTGCTGCATCCCAATGAGCATGACCAACATCATCCTCAAAACAAGTGGGCTCAACATCCTCAACTAGTTTCACCATATAAGTATAATGATGAGCTGCATAACCTTTAAAACCAAATATTTTAATAGGGTATTTGACCCTACTAGATGTGCGTACCACCGGATCACTCAATGGAGCCTTTACATTACTATGAGCTCTCTGTACACCTGGTGTCCTGACTGAAGGAATACCAAGCTCATCATCTAAAATCTCTGAATCACTGGAATTTCCGTCAAATCCCAAATGACTGGTACATGCATCATTACCATCTAGCACTTTCTTCTTTTCTTTGCCCTTCCCTGCAGCACTTATAGATCCACCCGAAGATGTGGGGCTACTCCTTAGTCTCCCAGACCAAGGACTCAATGTAGGTGTAGTACCAGATGATGTTTCTGGTCCACTAAGACTTCGTGATTCTTGTTTATCTTTCTGCACATAGCTGTCCTGATCATTATCATTATCCAAAACATCACCAACAGATGTATACCAACTTCCTATCTCATCAAAGATAACATCCCTCCTCACTCTGAACTCACCTGTGACAGGGTTATAACAACGATACCCTTTTTGCTCTAAAGAGTATCCAATAAAAACACATTTTTCTACCTTTGGATCAAGCTTCTTCAGTAGCTCATCTGGCACATGAACATATGCAAAACAGCCAAATACCTTCAAGTGCGATACATCAGGCTTCTTGCTAGTAAAGCATTCTTCAGGAGTCATCCCATGAACTACAGCTGTGGGAGTTCTGTTCATAATGTAGATAGCAGTATGGACAGCCTCAGACCAAATTTTTTTGGGCATATTCTTTTCAGCCATTAATGCCCGTGCAACTTCTGTAATATGCTTGTTTTTTCTTTCTGCAACACCATTTTGCTGTGGAGTATACTTGCAAGTAAATTGCCTCTTTATCCCATGAGTCCTCAAGAAGCCACTGAAGTCATTAGAGAGGTACTCTCCCCCTCCATCTGATCTCAAACACTTCACTTTTAAGCCTGTTTCTGTTTCAACAGCTGCCTTAAAAGATTTGAAGTGCTCAAACACATCACTTTTTTCCTTCATAAAGTATACCCATAACTTCCTTGAACAGTCATCAATAAATGTGACAAAGTATTTGCTGCCACCAAGAGATACATTCTGTGTAGGCTCTCAAACATCAGTATGCACTACATCAAGTTTTTTTCTACTCACTTCTCTGTCATGTGAGAAGGGTTGTCTTGCCTGCTTACTAAACTGGCATGCTTCACAGACTCTATGCAATTCTACACTGTAAAAGAAGGCAACCCTGTAACCAAATCTCTGGATTGCATTAATTTCAGCCTTTGCACATTTGCATGTCCAATACGTTTATGCCATATTTCAATATTTGCAACTACTCCTTTTCCTTTAGCATACATAGAAGCATCCATTGTAAGAATTCCAACATCTAAGGTGAACATTCGGCCAACTGTACTTCCTATTGCGACCAACCTGCACTTATCATTAAAGTCTTCTACAAAACAACCTTTTGTATTGAATCGGACCTACAATCCCTACTCTACCATTTGGCCAACAGATATTAGATTCTTTGTAATTGATGGCACATGTAATACATTTGTCAAACTCTTTGTCTGGCCATCATACAAGGACAAGGGAATCTTTTCAATGTGTGAAATTGGGTGGCATGAATCATCACCCGTCTGCACATAACCTAGGTTTTGTAAGTCTTGCATCTCTCCAAACCATTCAACATGACTAGTCATATGATTAGATGCACCTGAGTCGACATACCATACATCAGATCTACCACGTCCCCTTCCTGAACTCGAGAAAAATGCTTGGACCTGTTCACCAAACACCATATTGGGGAATATGGGAATTTCCCATAAGTTTGGGACACATGGTCAAATCTTTGGATTTGTCATAACTTGAACACTATAACTCCAAATCAAGCCCTCTATAGCTTAATAGATTCCATTTTTCAAGAGCTTTCCAACGATAGGTCACATCATATGGTTTTTAGAAACTTACGGGCGTGTTATTCGGGTGCCACCTTTTTAGTATTCAAAAAATGAGAATTGGGAGATTCCCAAACTCACTAATATTATATTACCATTTCTTTCAGACGAATCACCCTGCATATTGATCTCTTCAATAATCATGAGAGAGATCAGCTCATCAAAATTTGAAAATGGCTTCCGTACATATACTGAAGTAACAAATGATTTCCATGCCTTTTCATTGTTAAGGCCACTCAGAGTGGATGAAACCAAATCATCATCATCCGGCATTGCATCAATCGCTGCTAAAGCATCTGCAATGCTCCTCACCTTCAACACATACTCATTGACAAACATTTTCCCTTTCTTCAAGGCATTCAACTCTTGCTTGAGTTGAATCTTTCGTGCCTTTGTATTTACTGAAAATATGCTCTAAAAAATTATCCAAGCTACATGTGAAGTTTCTGCATTCTTGATATGTCCTAGCATAGTATTATCAATTACTGCAGATAGCCAGTATATCACATTTTTGTCTTTTGCATTCCACTCTTTCCATGATTTTAACTCATATGTAGTTGCCAGCTCCGGCTCCTTTTCTTCACCTGAGACAAACTCATAAAGGCCCTTTCCAACGAGGAAGTTTGTCACACGGAACTTCCATGAAGGGTAGTTGTTCTTGTCAAGCTTCTCAATAATGGGATTTCCACTGTTCTCTGCCATTATCACAAACAAGGATATAACACAGCAAGCTAGTCTTCTGCAATATTCCACAACACGTGCACAGTAATACACCAAGCAACCTTTTTCACTGATTGCTCAACAGTACATGTAATCTGCAACCTGTTTGCAGATAAATCTTATGTTTGCTTCCTGCAAACACCTCAAAAATTATAGATTCGCAATTTGTAACCTGCGTACCCACTTTCGGTCAATACAGCTGAAATCATAGTGTACCTTGAAACTGCTCTTCGCAACCTTGCGGCTCTAAAATGGGGCTTGAAACAGCCTCAGACGCCCAAAATAACTACGGGCAATCCCTAAAGAACTTATTTGCAGATTATACAGTGATATGCTTGCGCACCAAATCTCATAGCAATCTAAGATTTTTGCTTGACCCTGCTTCCGGTGCCTCCACATGCACTATCCAAGAGAGAGAGTGGAAGAATGGGAGAGCTTCTTACCCGTTGCTTGCTAGCTCGAACCTTCCTTCTTCTCCTTCACTTCAACCTTCAAAATTAGCCTCTGTCAATGGTATGGCTCTAATACCATGTCAAGAATCGCGTTGTGGGGGGACTTGCTTGAGCTGCGGTGCCAAACACACACTCTATACACAAGAGGAAGCTCACTCAAGAACACAAGAAGAGGGATGGAGTCCAAAACGTTTTCTTGCGGGTTTTTTCTTCTTCTTCCACACACTATACAATGTACACAAAGCATAGATAAGATACAACATAAAGGAAAGTGGCCTACTAAGTCAAACAGTGCATAACCGACTACACTAATCGCGACTGGCGCTATGTCTTTGCCAGTTGTAGGTAGGTGTAACAAACTAAATATAATAAGTGATAAGTCAGTGGTGGCCATGTGAGTATCATAATGACCACCAATGTGCTAAGTGTAGATGTGCGGACCCATCTAGCCAGGCGGTCCATCATCAATGTGCGCACGTGTTGAGCTTGTCATCTCAATAGAAAACAGCATACGAAGGCAGTTCAAAAGTTAAAGAGCTTATTGATTTCAACCCAAACACTAAAGAAGCAAATTATGAGAATGGACAACCTATTATTCTCTCTGTGGATACATGCCCAATTGACATTGGTTGGGCAGTGGGTCAGGATGATGCTGATGGGAATAGATATGCCATTTGATTTGGAGCAAAGGCCCTCAATGAACGCCAATGATGGTATTCTCAAGTCAAAAGAGAGCTTTGGGGTATAGTGACAGCCCTTAAGTGTGATAGGGAGTATTTTATGGGAGCTCATGTAGTGGTAGAGACTGATTGTCTACCTCTATTAGGCATGATAACAAATTTCTCAACTCCTGATATTGCCATATTACGATGGATTGCAAATATAAAGTCACTTAACCCTGATTTTCAGCATATTGCACGTAGAGAAATCCCCGTGGTTGACATGCTTTCATGAGCGAGGTTTGAAGATGAAGAGGAGTTGATGGAAGATGAAGAGGATGACGTGATAAGTACTGAAAATGACTTTATGACAATAGGGAATGAGTATGCAACTGTTGTTACTGCAGGTACAACTATTGTAACATGGATTTTAGCAGTAAGAAAATAGCTTACAGCCATGGAGAAGAAATGGGTAGTAGAGAGAAAGCATCATCAGTGTTATGCTTCAGTGAGAACACAATTTTTGGAAGAGTTATACGAGGATGATTGGCTGAAAATAAGTCAATATCTCAGCCTCATGACAAAGAAAGCTGAATGGTCTGGAGCTGCATTCAAAAGGATTAAAAGAAAAGCTTATGGGTTTTTCTTAAAAGATGGATGTTTATGGAAGCATGCAAAGAAAAAGAGAGGAGCTTCAGTACGTGTTTTGGAAGATAGAGCTTCTCAACACAGGTGATGCAGGAGTTTCATGAAAGCTTATGGACTGGACATAGAGGAGTTTGGGGCACATTTTCCAAGATCAAAGAGAAGTATTGGTGGAAAAACATGTATACAGATGTGGAACATTTTGTGGAATCATGCAATGTCTATCAAATGTATTCCATGGTAAAGCATAGAGATGGGTTGCAACTGACCTATCCATTGTCTATGCATTACAAATGGGTAGTTGATTTAGTTACCATGCCTACATGTTTATGGAATATGAGATATCTTGTGCTTGCATGAGAAGACTTGACAAATCAAGTGGAAGGTCGAGCTCTTAGTACAAAGACTATTCAAGCAGTTTGCAGGTTCTTATTGGAAGAAGTCTTTTGCAGGTATGGTTGTGTTGGTAAAGTGGTTTGCTGATAGGGGAAAATTGGATGTGGATGAGGCTCCTGACTTCTTTTCACGATTGGGTATCAAGTTGGCTTTAACTTCAGCCTACAATCCTAAAGCAAATGGCAAAAGCGAAAGAGGTCATCAACCTATCATTAAGGCATTAGCAAAGTCATGTAAGGGCAGGATGAAAGAATGGCCAAGAATGTTCCCCTTTGCTTTGTGGGATGATAGGACCACTCATAGTGCAATTAGAGGGTATATGCCTGCTGAATTAATGTATGGACAATAGCCAATCATGGGTATTGAGGATACTATTGCTACTTGGAGTGTTCTACCATGGGAAGAGGGTTTGAATAGAGAAGAGTTGCTGGTCCTACGCATTAGATAGTTAGAAATAAGGCTTGAAGACATTGAGACAACCATGAAAAAGCTGAAGATTGCAAAGATCAAGAACAAGAAGAGGTTTGAAAAGCGACACAGACTTCGACCACGAGTTATACAAGAAGGAGACTGGGTGCTAGTTTATGATAGTAGCTTAGAAAATCAGCATAGTGCCATTCCGAAGATGACAAAGCGGTGGTTTGGTCCATATGTGGTAAGGTTTGTTTTTGACAATGCTACCTATGCATTAAATGAGATGGATGGGACATATCAAACTCTTTAAACATAGGGAGTCTTTGGCATATGTGGTAAGGTTTGTTTTTGACAATGCTACCTATGCATTAAATGAGATGGATGGGACATATCAAACTCTTTAAACATAGGGAGTCTTTGGCATATGAGTTGAAGGAGCTAGATACTCAGCATGAACATGAGAATATGGAAGAAGAAGAGGTAGAAGATGAAGACATTGACATGGCATATGATACTTCTTCTGACACTAAAGATCCATAAGACTTTGGCACATGCCATAGGATGTGTAGGTTAGGAGGGGGTGGATGTCGTGCCGCTACGCGCACACCATGTGAAAAACTCTAAAGTGCGGCTTTCTTATTGATCTAGAGAGCCAATGCTATTTTACACATTAGTGTTAGTGTCCATGGTTCAAACATATTAGTTTTTTGGACAAGTGTAGCAAATTCATGATATTTTAGATATTATCTCTTGTAAAAATCCAAAAAATGTAGATAACTTCTAGATTAGGATGACATGTAAAAGAAAGCATGTAGCTTTCAGCCACCATCTGAGAGGTTTTATGTAAAAAGAGAGATGGACGAAATTGCACACGTCGCAATCGTTGTTTTCAAGTAGTGAATAGCACTCCGAAGTGGGAGATAAAGGAGTGATCTGGCAGAATTTTGGTCAAGTGTGCTACTATTTTACCCCCCTTTTGGAGCCAATGGAAGCATCAGATTAGTGGTTTGAGCAGCATAGAGGAAGGTATTATTTTGTGTACAAGAGATTTGTCTTCTCATAATGGAGAAATAAACTGACATGCTTAAATTTTGTGAGTATTATTCTACGTCTTCTATTTCTTTCTGCGATTCTTTCATATCTTCTCTTTCTTTCGACCCCTTCTCTTCCGTCTACTCCACTCCTTGAATCTCCCTTCACCCTGCTATCTCATACCCCCACGGTAGACTTTCGACTGTAAACGCTCTGACAGTGCGCTTATTTATTGAAGCACTTGACAAATATTTATTATTTTGTATGCGCATGGGTGCACGGTTTAAACATTTCATTATCGAAAATTGTATTTGGGTACAACTCAACTTTTGGGCTGCCCAACCACTTTATTCTTTTTTTGGACAAAAGCAAACACAAAAGCCAAATCATTCTAATTGTAAAATTGGGCTATTTTTGAGCTTTGAGATGGCTAAATTTATAAATACATGCCTTGTGAAGTGCTCACACAAGGCATGGGGGGAGATTGTACCCAATTTGTCTATTTTCTTTGTGTCGTGCAAATCTATCTTCTTGCTTTTTGAGCTTAAATAGAGTTCTTTTGTTCTTGGGGACCTTCTGGCGCTCGCTATGTATGCATCTAGCATCCGATTTGCACACCAAACATCATATTGGGGAATATGGAAATTTTCCATAAGTTTGGGACACGTGGTCAAATCTTCTTATTTGTCATAACTTGAACACTATAACTCCGAATTGAGTGCTCTATAGCTCAATAGATTCCATTTTTCAAGTGCTTTCCAATAATAGGTCACATCATATGGTTTTGAGAAACTTATGGGAATGCTATTAGTGTGCCACCTTTTTAGTATTCAAAAAATGGGAATTGGGAGGTTCCCAAACTCACAAATATTGTGTTACTAGGAATGCTCGGATAAGTAGTTATTTATAGCAGCATGGATTTTAGATAGCTCATGTAGATCATAGTCTATTCATGAAGAAGACACATCATGGTTATGTTTTTTTGGTGGTTTATGTAGATGATCTTATCATCACTGTAGATGATCTTATCATCACTGGAGATGATCAAGGGATTGCTGAAATTAAATCATTGCTACAAGCTAAATTTAAAGTTAAAGATCTTGGAGAGTTGAAGTATTTTCTTGGGATTGAAGTTATAACGACACCATAAGGTATATGGTTGTTGCAAAAACAATATGCTCATGATGTGTTGCAAAAGTATGGTATGATAGAGTGTGAAGCTATGGAGACACCCTTGGATCAAAATGTCAAGCTAGCAATTGATGTTGGGAGTGAAATAGAGAATGTAACTATGTATAGACAGATGGTGGGTAGCTTGATCTACGTTACTATCACTTGTCCTGACTTGAGTTATGCAGTGGGACTGATTAGTCAATTCATGCAGAAGCCTCGTAAGCCACATCTAGATGTAGTCAAGAGGATTATGCGGTACGTGAAGAGTACTGTAGATTATGGGATGTTTTATGAGTATGGGAAATCCCTTGACTTGACAGGTTACATTGATGTGGATTGGGTTGGTTGTGCCTATGACAAGAGGTCAACCAGTGGTTATGCATTTGGTTTGGGCAGCAGTATGATCAGCTAGAGTAGTAAGAAACAGCCACTATGTCTCTCTTATCTTTGAACATAGGATTTATAATGTACTGAGAAGGGTGCTGGATAGTTTTGAGATTTGTGCTTACTTATCTTTCTATCATGAGGAAGCATGTAATGGTTGGTTTTGATCTTATCAAAAGGAAGATTTTTCTAGCAGGACTTACTTGGCCTATTTTGAGTGCGCTGATGTTGCTCATTGGTGTACAAGTTGTCATGCTTGCCAATCATATGAAAAAAGGGTACTAATTCGGGAACCTACTAAAGCCATTGTTGCCTATGGACTATTGAGAAGTGGGGTTTAGATTTTATTGGACCTTTTCATGGTACAAAAACATGAAAGTCTTACATCCTTACTGCAGTTGATTATATGATTAAATGGCATGAAGCTAAGGCTACAAGGAATTGCAAGAAAGAGGATGTAGCTCAGTTCCTCACGGACGACATATGCAGTAGATTTGGATTGTTATGAAAAATAGATTGTAAGTAATGTACATACTATACGTAGAGTAGGTTGCTTCCAGTTTATTATTTGGGGCAGATTCAATTTTTTGAAATCTCGTGTTAATCAGATGGTTTTAAATGATGGAAAACATATTTAAAGTGTGCTTTGACACCTACTAAAGGTCTCTCTCAAGTTTGGTGTTGATCCGAGCAAGAATGTGAAAGTTATGGTCTCTTGAAGGTCAATGTTTGAAGTAGACTGCATGCATTAATTTAGGATGGCAGGCTATGCAGAGCAGTTTCAGGACAAAAGCTCAAAGAATTTGACTTTGAGTTGTTCTAGAGAGTTCTAGATTGGAAAGGGAGATACAACTTTCCTTTTTGAAGCTTGGCAATCCAAGACCTGGTTAGAAAGTTATGAGCTATTTTGTGCAACGCTCTATAAGGCAGATTTTCAAGAAAAGGAGTTTGTCTTTGTCAAGTATTTTCGAAGCTTTCAATAAAGGTTTGTTCACACTTTGTGTTCCAAACCAGGTGGTGGCTAAGCATGGTGGGTGAAAATGAGTGACCGGGGACATGATGCTGCGTGGGGTCAAGTGGGGTAACACATGCAAATATCATTTTTTTGTCTTTCTAACACCTACCCATAGCGGGAGTCAGGTTGATAGATGGAAATTCCAAGTGGTACCATGCATGTTTGACATGTGGTATTTTAGTTTTGAGATGTACATCATGTAGGAAGAGATGTTCTCATACAAGGAATGTGTTCTCGCTTCCAATTTTGATTCCCCGAGTGGAATTTTACATGGTAGGGGGACATGTTTTCCATCTAGCAACTAAGGGAAAGCAGGGGTATCTTGGTAAAATAGGAAAAAAAGCAAAAACGTGAGGAGTTAAAAAAAAAGAAAAGAAAAGAAAGGGACAGAGGTTCTACACAAGACAATTAGCATATGAGAGAGAGAGAGAGAGAGAGAGAGAGAGAGAGAGAGAGAGAGAGAGAGAGAGAGAGAGATGAATCTTGTAGTCGTCTGAAGATAATGGAAAAATCTGAAGAAAGAGGCAGTGCAACTGAAGTTATTGGAGCCACGGAGCATGATGGTGGTATATTAAAGATAGGGCTGTTGAAGCCAACTGGTTGATGCGAGTTCTCAATTTTCAAATTATGGCCATAAGAGTCTTCCTTTTGTCTTGTTTTCTTCTATTGTTGCATGGGGCACATAATACGCAGACCTATTTTGATGTATGGATATGAGTGAGAGACATCAGAGG
Organism: Lygodium microphyllum; assembly: GCF_053477565.2. Classification (NCBI taxonomy): domain Eukaryota; kingdom Viridiplantae; phylum Streptophyta; class Polypodiopsida; order Schizaeales; family Lygodiaceae; genus Lygodium; species Lygodium microphyllum. Next base: position 138,109,252 of record NC_141138.1, read on the forward strand.
GCTGTTCTTCGTCGTGTTGAGAGTGATGTATGCTAGTTGTTTGCGTGAGGCTTCCCAGCAGGAGAGAAGAATGGAAGTAAAGAATCTCTACATCTGAAATTGGACATGTGGTAGAGAATATGTATTATGGGCAAGTGCTGAATGTGCAGACTAGAGTTAGTGGAAATTCAAAAGGATTTGTAGCCAGGAAAATGATGAATTAGAGCTCATAATGTTTTAAGCTCCGTAACTCTTCACATCAATGTAAGATATGTTGAGATGTATCTGCTGTTATGCTAAAATGATAATCTGAAATCAAAGAAAGTGTCCTCCTATTTACAAGTTTGTGCTTCTTGGAGCAAAGAAGTTATGTGTTTGCTATATAGAGCAACAGTGTATTTCTACAGTACTCTATGAGGCAATTTCTATGTTGCATGAGGCAACATGTGAATTCAACATCTACACCACCGACTTGGTTTTGCATGAAACTCATCATGATTATCCATTGCTATATCAATGCAATCTTTGTTTTGTCGCAGTAATGGAATGTCTACAACTGTGAAATACTTGTAGCCCACTAAATTGGCATGAAAATTCACCGTATAAAGCTTTGGGTACTTGTGTTTTTGGTTTGTATTTATGTGTGCTCTGAGAAAAGAAGAACATAAAGGATCTACAAGTGATTTTGCACTGCTTGAGGCAACCACGCTTTGTGGAGCAGTTTTCACATGGGGCTTCCATCCCTAAAACATAGGAGTTGTGTGAATCTGAAAGCTTGTGTTGTGAGAGTCTCAGCCATTCCACATGAGATTCTCTCTAAAAATGGTAAATTTTGAGCTTGAAGGTTTAAATTGCTTAAGTATTGAGTTGAAGTCTCAGTGAGGAGCGAGTGATCAAAAATATTTGATCATGTGTTCAGTGGTGCTATCTCATGGGTTTTGTTGAGGGGAGATCCTTGGTCTTTATCCTATGGTGTTGTCTTGGGGGTTGTTAGAGCCCAACTACCCAATTCACCTACCAACGTGCTCAAGCTTAGATCCAAAGCCTATCTATTTGATATGAATTTTTGATATATCTTAGATATGGAAATTTTTCAATCTCATATCAACCCTCTCCTTATGGCAAAGGAACTTGTCAAAGTGGTTTGTCCCTCTCCCTTCGATGTGATGACAAAATAATTTCTCATATTTCATTGAGATATATTTGCAATAAAGCTTGTATCAACCCTTTGTTTCACTGGGGGGTGAGGAGCTTGCAAGAAAGTGAGATGACATCGCTTGGGTTTTGATGTACCTTTGAGACGAGGCTTGAGCATACAAACTTATATAAGCTTTGTCTCAAGGCGGATGAACTTAATAAGACAAAACACTAAGTTTAACCTTTGTCTTTGATATATTCTTTCCCCTCTCCCTTCATTGAGATCATGGCAATGTAGTTTCTCATCCCCCTTGAGAAAATGGTTAAGTTTGCATCATTACTTTCTATTTGATATGAGCTTTTGATATGTCTTTTAGATAGAGCTTGACAATATTCTCAAGCTTGTTTCAACTCTCTCTTTTTGAGGGACAAGCTTGGCAAGATAGATTTCTTGTCTCTTCTCCTTTGATGTCTCCTAAGATAAAACTTGAGCACATGCTAAGGCATGTATAAACCCTCTCACATTTTGATATGAGTTTGAGGTGCCTTTGGTATAGATCTTGAGTAGGTGCTCAAGTTTGTATCAATTCTCTATTTCACTAAGGGCGAGGAGTTTGGCAAGAAAGTGAGACAATAGAGTCAAGTTACTATCATCCCTCTTCTTTATTATATCACTTTAAGATGTATGTGGGATGGATCTTGAGCTTGTGTCGACCCTCTTTTTATGGGGAAGGTGCTTGTTAATATGATTTCCCACTCTCCCTTTTAGGGCATGACAATATAGTTTCTCCTCTCTCATTGAGATGGCTACGAGAATGTACTTGAGCATGTGCTCAAGCTCGTATCAACACTATCTATTTGATATGTATTTGAGATAGAGCTTGAGCATATACTTAAGCTTGTATCAAATCTCTCTTTATAAGGGAGAATATTGGCTATATACATTCATGGTATCTCCTTTTTTAAAAAGATGCCTTTGAGATAGATCCTGAGTACATGTGCAAGCTTGTACTAACCATCTTTTTTTGTTAAGAATTTTGAGATAACTTTGAAATAGAGCTTGAGCACGTGGTCAATCCTCTCTTCAATGAGGTAGAACTCTCCAAAATTATCTTTAGAACAAAGATTGGCCATCTGGCCAAGCTTATATCACCACTTCCTTTGTGAGATATATTCCATAGTAGAGATAGTTGAAATAAGTCTATATCTCCATCTAAAGGAGATATACTTCACAATATGGTAAGGATTTGACCAAAATAAAATATTTATTAAGTTTCAAATTGGTCATCTGGTTTAGCTCAACACCTTAACTCTCTTTGAGCTTAGCAAACTCTCTTTGAGGTGGAGATTTTTCATGTTTGGTAGATAACATGGCCAATTGGTTATATTTTGATATTCTATATATGTTTATCTATAAATTTTGCATATCTCTATGATTTCCATGCTAACATAGTCTAAGACTATTATTTGTGTTTTAAATATTATATTTTGCAAGGTGGGAACAATGTTTATTTGCTATTGGATAATCTAAAAGTTAGATTTGTTTCATATATTCAACTTGTTTGAATGAAATCTATAGTGGATCAAAGATTGGGATGAGCAATGTTTGTGTGATAAGGAATGCATGTTCCAAAAATTTCATGGTTCCATTTCCTACTTGATATGTGAAAGAGTTGAAACATGCTGTGTCGAGAGCTATTTGATGCCCTCTACTAGGTGTAAAGTTAGTAGTTGAGTTGCAACTTCAGCATCTCTAGTTGGGTATGGTGAACAAATAGAGCATTGTGGTGTTACTAAGAATGTGGATGGATTGCATGTTTATGGAGAGAGTACACTCTCTAATGGTCCTATACCACTTGATATAATCACCCATCTTAGTCCATGATTATGCAATGTCACCTATCTCACTTCAAAATGATTATTTAAGGATTCTTCAATCATGGAAGGATCAACAGTCACTCTATGGGATGAGAGTAAGGTTCACAAATTCCATGAAGGTGTTGTACTATTTGTGCATCCTAATAATGCTATACATTTTGACTGCTTGGGAGAGAACTATATTGGGGTTAGTATAGAGTAAACTTTTATTAAAGGTTCTTAGGAGAACTTGCATGCTATGAAGAGTCTTGATGTAGTTAGATGGCTAATTAATTAAGTGAATTTGTTGGATGATACTACACTACCATGTTCGTCTTAGGACCAATCATTAGAAAAAAACTTAAGTACTCAACTAGTGGAATCCTAGATATGACTTCTAATAAACCATTCTCTAAGAAGAGGAAGTTTACTTTCAAGAAGAGTGTTCCAAGGGACATGGCCGAAACAATTGCTAGCACATATACTTCAATTAATTTAGTATAGCAAGTGGCTACTGTGGATTGCTATCCTAATAGATGTTGCCAACATGCAAATCATGATAGTGTGATGCAAATACATAAACAATTTTGGGGACAATACTTTAAATATTGAACTAAATATGTATCTATGACATTTTTTCCACCTCTCAGCACCATGACACTACAAGAAAGATCAAGTATACTTTCAAGATAGATGGTTCCGTAGTGTGTTGCAAGGCATGGTACACAATGCATGGAATTTCCAAAACAATCTTTTATTGTTATAGAGGAAAATTTGAGAGTGGAACAAGGTTTTATATCCATGAAAATACAAAAATACTAAAGAGAATTCAAGCACATGTGGGAATGGCAAGGTCATTTCTTAAAGAGTTTATTGAAAAAAATGGAAAACACATGCCAAACAGAAGTAGGATGTTACTTGATGGGCTTAGAGAAACTCAATTGGTTATTCTAGACATGTATAAGCAAGTTGACATTTTATGTGAGGTGAATTCATCGCTGCAACAACTGGCTTGCAAAAAACGAACACTAAAGCCAACTTTCAATAGAATTTAGAATAAAGAGTATTCACATGTGGCATTGGGGAACTCTAGTCAATTTTTGAAGTATACTATTTGTAGCTCTTCAAAAGCTTAATTAGATGCCACAAAAGGATTGAAAGAAACCCTCCCACTAACAAAAGCAACCACAAAACCGAGGACAAAGCACACAAAATCTATGTGTATGGCTTTGCCATTAATCTCAAAACTAAATAGAAACCATAAATCTCTCTCTTAATAATAACAAATTTGTCATCTTCATCATCTTCATCCATAGCTTCAACCATTATGCACAAAAGAAATAGCAAAAGGGAAAAGAGGCATTTCTACACAAAAAATAGAGGAGAGAGGAGAGAGAAATATTGGAACCATCCAAAAGGGGAATGTGTGAATCTTGGAAGAAAAGAGAGAAAGAGGCACATAATCAGCCGTGCATTCCACCCCAACTTTTTCCCAAAAGATACACAACCCTTCATAGTTTTGTTATTTCTTTGATTTTTTTGATACATTTGTATTTGTAAGGCTTTAACCTTTACATTTCAATTCTTTCTAACCTTTTGCAAATGCACACAAGCACACTTTTTTGTATATTATTTATTTATCATGGATGTGGATGTGGTCCCCTCATGTGGTATCTCTTTTTAGCGATTTTACAACAAAGTGAATATTATTCACTTTACAAAAACTAGAAATGTGATGTATGCATGAATATTTTTGTTCCTTGTTTTTATGTTTCTTTTGGTGTCATCATTTTTCTCCCACATTGAAATGTGAAGCGTCCTCGCAAACCTTGTCAAAGAAGAACCACTATCTAACACAAAACACTTCCAAAATGGTTAGTAAAAAAACTTTGAACACAAGGCCTAGCCATGGTAGGGGATAGGGACTCCAAATCCATGACCACTAGAGCAAGGGAACTCTTGTCTCCATCACACTTCCATACTAAAAAACTTGCATACTTGTTGAAGGATAGAGTTCAATCTTCAATAAGGGATCATGAGCACGACTCCATCCCAATGGAGAAATAAATAAAACTCCATCATGTAGCTCCAAAGGGGCACTTGAGAAAATAGGGTTTGATTGTATATGTAGCTTCATGTATCTTCTGATGTGGGGGTTCATCTTTATGTATCTTCTCATGGAGTATTTAATAGTGTTGTTATATATGAACATAAAGTGAAAACTCTTGAAAGCACAAAGCTTTGCTCTGAGAGAGTATTTTTCTTTGGTAAAGAGTTTTCACTTTTGAATGTTAACAATGGATTAGGAGGGTTACTAAGCTTTGATCATATTAGATTCTTAAAAAAATTCCCCTTTTATTTTATCTTATCATTTTTCTTGATGGTTGTTGCTTGGAGGAAAAAGAAAAAGAAGGAAGATGTAAGGGATGGCAACAATATATGGTAGAAGGAGAGGCTAATGGTGATCATGGGTGGAGGGAAGCATCACATGTAGAAAAGTAGGGTGGTAATATTAAGGTATTATAAATAAAAGGGCTAAGTGGTGGAAGGAAGTGCCACAAATTGAAGGGAAAATGGAGGAAGGGGGTAAGATCAAACGTAAGAACAAGGGTGCTTATTTAATTTAACATTCATATTAATATTTTATTAAATATTTTTAGGTTAAGGGTTGTGGGGATATGACGAGATAAGAGAAGAAAGCAGACATGGCTACCATGTGGAGGATGAGGAGAGAGGGACAGATAGATGAAGAAGTAGGGCGTGAGTTGTGATATGGCCGACATTAGATCTATCAAGTTCATGAAGCCAACGAGTCCTTCTCTTCCTTCTTAGCTACATCACAACTCAAAGACCTCAAATACCATGCACTCCATCTTCTTCTTATTTCCCTCCTCTTTCCCTCCTCCTCCAATTCCTTCTTCCTTCTTTCTTCATGCTTCTCCTTTCTTCTTCTTTGGTTATTGGTTAGGAATTGGGAAAATAGTGATGTAGAGGGAAGGGTAGCCTTTTGAAGAAGATGGGATTCCTTGGGATGACAAGAAAGAGGAGGCAGTATTGGCAGACAATCATGGTGGAGGAGGGAGAGGTCAAGAGGAGAAGAGAAGGGGAAAGAGGGGGTGGGAGTTGTGGACGATGCATGAAGAAGGTTGCCAACAATGAAGTTGAATAGGGAGAGTGTGATGGAAGGGTTGTGGTGAAGGGAGATAGTACGGGGGAGGGTAGGAAAGGTAAGGGGAAAGAAATGCCTTGCTGCCCTACACACTCGGCTGCACACTAATCCTATGGAAGGAGTGACTTGGCTCCATCTTCTCCTCTCGTGTGTCTATCTTCACCTACTCGCTTTCTTTTCTTGCTTGTTGTTTTCAGCATCCTGTTGACCATGCCTCCCTCTATCTTATGCCCTCTTGTGCTTCAAATATGCGTTGAATTTTGGGCATTATGTCGCACCTGCTGATGTCAGGTTTGTTCTACAGAAAGGATTGTGGGATTGGTCACCATCATCTCAGTTGGCATGTTTGGAACTGCATGATGGCAGAGATGCCCCAATATACAATGGATTATAATAGAAGTCCTTTAGCATGTATACTTGAACCATCTCCCCTTTGCAATCTCTTGAAAACTCTCTTCTTTTGTCTCTGCCATCGGAGTTGCTCACAAGAGGGCACCAGTAAATTTGAAAATCACAAAAATATCAAGAGTCCTTGAGTGGGTGTAGACTCCCTATCATTGAGGGGGCCACGGCCTAATAGATTCCTATATCGAGAATTCTTTCTCAACAATTGCTTGTTGTACTTGACCTCTCAACCAGAACAATCGAGCACGAAGCTTGAATATGAACCTACATAGACTGGGACAATGATCCGCATCCTTTGTCGATCAAGAGGGCTTTTGAAGCCTCTGCCTGCATGAGCCACTGCATTGGGGCAATTATTTGATGGAATCCATAAACGTCGGTGCTGTGGCAAATGCAATCACAATCCTGGCACAAGAGACTCTAAACCACTTACTATATAGAAAGTTCACATTATACCTAGGAAGATTACTAACAGAACTAGGAAGAATGTAGATTTTTCTAGTTATAACTGGATAATTTTGCCATCACTAGTCTCTTCTAACTAGTAACATCCTTTTCCTAGATAGTATCTAGAAAACTGAAGCCCTATCTAGCAACATTATCTAGGAAGTTATTGTATAACTAGTAATAATATCAACCTAACTAGAAAATTTTAGTTTTTACTAGTCATAACTAGCAAGTACTATCCTCTAACTAGGGAATTATAGATATTCTATCAAGTTAACTTGGAACTCATGATTTTTCTAGGTATAACTAGTAAATAAATATTCATTGATTAGAAATTTACATTTGTATAATACTTACTTGCAGCTAAGCTTTTCACACTTGTTTGACATAGAAGCAAGACCACAGTTGTTGAAAGGTAATCGCAATAACAAAAAAGAAAATTAAAAGAAAGATGTTTAGTACACATGAATAACACAAACTGTGTGGCCCCAACAACAGAGTCATTGCATTTAGCAACAATAACACTTACAATGTTGACCAAAGTACAAAGCTCATGATTATATTAGTGAAAAAAAAGCATATTGCACCAATGGATTAAATAGAAACTCCACACACTAACATCATATTCCCTACTGTCCAAATGAGCAACAAGAGCAAACATTCAAAGTGCATGGCAAGCAAACCACACAGTCATATATACCCCATCATGAAAATTAGATAGTCATATTAAAAAGGAAAGCACATTACCAAGTGCATGACCATATTGGTCATGGAAGTGCACATGGACAAAAAGAACCACCAAGGCAAAGCGCATAGCCATATTGAGAAAAAGCTAAATTGCATTGCCCAAAACATGTGGCTATAGAAAATAAAGCAAACTACATTGGTAGTTGTATGATGAAAAAATATAACCTTTCAAACTAGCACTAAACTTATAAACTTCATGTCTTAACACAAAAATATAAGTACCAAGGATTCTAGTGATTGCCAACTATTGTAGCTAGCTCTATGTGGAAGCTTGCAATATGATAGATGGGAAGCTACTTCAAGGTCCACAATGAGGTGACTTGAATAACAAGAAGGCTACACCTAAAATAGCCTTACAAGGGTGGAAGTATATTACCTTTACAAAGAACTAGTGCTCCAAAACGAATAAATCCTCATTGGATATCTCATTTTATTAGGGTTTGAAGTTGAGCAATTCTATAGAAAAGTATCAATGGGAGCATATCAAATTCTCACCAATCTCAAAGGTAGGTGAAATAAATCAAACAATGTAGAAACTCTTGCAAATTCTCAATGGAATGTTGAAAGTGTATCATAATAAAAGGAAAACACAAGAGGAAAAGAAGAACAAATTAATATTGGAAAAATTTTGAATTTATCTTTTGAGAAAAAATAAGAGAGCTAAAAGAAATGCATGCTTTTTGGGCTAAGAACATGCTCAACAAGGCCAATATTAAAATAGAGTACTATAAAAAGCAAGGAGGGGAGGAAAGCATGTTGGGCTATTCTGTCCTAGACATCTTAAACCTTCCATCTTGGGTAAAAAACCATAGGTTTGAATCTCTACAAGAGAGGCTGAACCCCTAGAGGATCTTAATGTACTCTCCGTGAGGATTTCAATCATGCTATGCATTTGACAATTCAAAAATTATGATGTGTGTAATCTTGTGTAGCAACGTCTCCTATAGGCACCTATTTGCTAGTATCATCTCGTGGTCATAACAAACATCAAGTGTAACATCCATGACAAGTCTATTTATGCTACCCTTCAATCCCTCCTAACTTGTTCTACCCTCTAAGTCAAGCCTTAGAGGTAATTCAAAGCTCCCAAAAATCTTGGAACAACTCAAGAAAATTCATGAGTACTATCGTATCCTTGCTCTACCCTTAGAAATAATAGACACATGAATTTTTAGCAAGACCATCCATATATACTTGTGAAGATCATATCCCAAAGACTATATTTATGGCCCCAAAAAACATTATTATGAATATTTTAAAATTACTCTACGAAATTATCATTTTTTCTAATTATAACAAATATTTTAAAATTATTCTCTAAAATTATTGTTTTTCATGGAACAATCTGACAAAATTTTTATAATTGTAGTTCAAGCCATTGGCATCTCCATCCCAATATGCCTTAGCATCCTATAAGATGCCAAAATACTCACTAGTGGGTTGGGATCCCGTGATCTTTTAGGAGATAGGTGTTTTTGATTACATGAGTGCTTGAGAAGGCAAAGGGCCAAGTGACCCTATTATATAGGATGCCTTTAATGCTGAGGGAAGCTTATCATGGCTCTAAGTTAATACTGTGTGTTGTTGACAGAAGTAGTGTAATCACATACAACCCAATCTTATGGGGTTGGAAACTCATATCCTAGGCTAGACAATTGTTTTCTCTGTAGGGAGATGGATTTTATACTACTTCATGGAATGGTGTTTTTATATATTATCTTTTATGCAATAAAATGTTGTTTTCCAAAGTGTTTGTCATGTGCTAGATTTTGTGTTAATGGACCCTATGATGTTGTGTTAATGGACCCTATGTAACATGATAATAAAAGAAAGCTGATTTTTTATGTTGTAATAGTATGGTGCCTTTGCTAATTAGATAAGTAAAATAGATCCCATCAAGGAACGTGAGAATACCTCAATCCCAAAGACCAATCATCTATGGCTAGATGGACCTAATAATTTGGGTAGCTTTTCTAAACATTAGAGGGAGCTATTAATATATGATCCTCCAAATTCAGTAGGATATATATGAGGCTCAACTTCATTTTTGGGGGGCTAATGTGAGATGATGCCTTATCGGCAAGGGGATCAACATTTTATTCTCTTTCACTTCTCACTCTCTTTGAACCAAGTGCAATATTTTCTCTAGTCTCACCTATGATTGATTACAAAGTAATATTTCTTAGGCAAGCATTATGTTGCTATTAGGGGTGACTTGCCTATGAAGAAGAATCGAGGTTCTCATGCTCAGCTAAGTTTGAGGTTTCTTGAGGGAAAATTGGGCAGTGATGTGCATGGAGATAAATTTTTGTTGAATACTAGAGGACTTCTCTAGGTTTATTACATGAGACAACTCACAAGAACCCACAAACTGATTGTGATTTCTATCCTCTAGGTAGGCAAGTCCTAAGACTCCTGAGGTGAAATAAGAGCTTGTCTCAATCCCACATGGGACTTAAAGAAAATGTCCTCGGGATGTAGAACTTATGAGAACGTGGATCTATTGTGCTACACCTAGTTCCTTAATAAGGGACAAAATGTCTCAATATGGGACTTTCATGTTCAATGGTGTTATGATGATGTCCTATGCTTCTTTACTTTCTAAAGGATAGTGATTATAGCTATAAAGTGCTCTTGGTGAGGGGGGTGTGTGTGCACTACTTACTTGGTGTAATCTATACCTAATTCATGTGTACTTAATACTTTTGGTGACCTAGCCTTGAGTTGAAATGACACACAAGGTTTTTAAGGCTGCAAGTGCAACTAGAGACCCTTCAAGGTCTCGAGTTGACCAACCTTAATATGAGTCCATCAATGTGTGTCCTTGTATTTTTCTTGTAACTCCTTTTTGTCTTATGGTGCTTGCCTCAATTTCAAAGTTGGCAAAGAGTCACCTCTTTCCCACTCTAGTAGTCTTGATACTAAGTTTGAGTCTAGGGTTCTTTGGGCACTTGTTTCCTTGTGCGGCAATGCTTGGTAGCCAATGGTGGAAACCCTAATTTCTATGGTCTCAATGCACCAATGGGCTGACCTAGGTGTGGTGAACCCATTGTCAATTATCACTCTCTTTTCTTACTTGCAAGGTTAACTCCTAGTGGTGACAAGAAGCTACCTTTACATTGCAAGTTTTGTTAGTTGTCCCTATCTTTGTCAATTGCCACTAGATTTTCATACTTGCAAGGTTCCAATCTGGTGGCAAAATATTCCTATAGTGCACTATTTTCTGTGTGTGTGTGAGACGGCAACTAATAAGCCATCATGTGACCTAAAGTGTACCTAAAACCATGTATAACTAGCAAAATGGACCTATATGAGGCGCATATGTATTGCCTAGTGTAAATGGGCTGCCTTAAACTAGTGTGGAGCTCTTAAAAATGTGAGTGTAACTAGTTGGGAGCTTGATATCATATTTCAATGGAGTTCAATGCTAAGAATATTAAGAATATAAGCATTGAAATGGATAGAATGGAGACAAACTTTCAAATTGGATTATATGGAATTGGAAATTGAAGATTACATGTCTCTTGAGTAGCCTTGGTTTTCATTCAATCTTTCCTATGATGTTGCAAATCACTCCCTTCCACCATCAAAGCTCCAATAGTAAGCGTTGAAAAGAGACTCTAACTTCTTCCAACATGTCCATATAGAAAGGGGAAGATAGTAGCACTGAATATCATTAGGGGCTAAGAAACATCTTCGAGTCTATGATTTGACTAGTAAGACCAAGCTCTGATCCTCTTCCTAATCTTTACATGTCTTATGTATTAGCCACCAGTCAAATCTTTTTGAGATATGTATCGGGCCACTCAAATCTTTTTGAGATATGTTGAATCCCAATCCAATGGGAGCACCCAACTGTCTAAAGATTTGAGCTTTCACTTGCTACAGCATTGGAATTATCAATGATGCAAATATATGGCCATTTAGTAGTAAGGGGAACTCCCAAGTGATCCTATCATACCCTTTATCTACATTCATGTTTATTACACAATAGCCCCTAATAATCTACATTGTTCTATCCTAATAACAATATTGAGGATACCATCATGGATTTTACTAGAATAAATAAGGCCACACTAAGCCTTGTTGAGTACCTTGGGTGAGATATACTGGATTCTTAAACCCATTGGCTTAGCCATCAACTTGTATGGGTAAGGCATCAACTTACATAGAATCAACTCAACCCTTTTGCAGCTAAAGCAAGTAGCTTCCAACAACAACCTTACATTTTCCTTTTAATATGTTGTCACCACATATGTCTCCTACAATGAAAAAAACTTGAGAAATCTCATGAGTATCTTCTATTTGCTACTTGAGAAAACATAGCACAATATTTCACACACACACACACACACACACACACACACACACACACACACACACACACACACACACACACACACACACACACACACACACACACACACACACACACACACACACACACACACACACACACACACACACACACACACACACACACACACACATCCTGCTTTAATCTCCTTCCATGTATATACTTGCTTCCTTCATGACATAGAAGAGGAAAACTTGGAGGATGATGATGATCTAAGAGAATCTCTTGATAAAGAGGTCCTTAAGATGGGCAAAGTTCATGCACTCAGCTACATCTAGAATAGTGTACCGAATTCTCCCCTTATCACCTAAGCACAGACCGAAAGCTTGAGAGCATTGTGCAAGGTCCGTGAGACCATTTTCTTCGCAAACTTGTTCAAATTGCTCCACAAAGCTATATGGGTCATTGCTAGGTTCATACTTGTCTAGTTGTTTTGCTACAATAGGGATTCTAGATTGCCCCTTTGCCCCTTGCATGACCCCTAATCCTGAGAGTAATGCAGTGGCTAAGGCTATTGCACTTTGCTCAGTGGACGTATTGTCCATGAACCGCTTGGCTACGAGTTCACTCAACGATAAGTTAGCCTCTGCTGCTCATTCTTTCTCTGCATTTGGCCATACTATGGCTGCACCAGCCAAGGCTAGCGGGCCTTGTACATGTCTACATCTTATTGGATTTTCCTAGCCTTCTGCTCGTGGTTATAGACAATTATGCCCTCTAGCGCCTTTCTTTCCTCTTGTAGGCTTGCTACCACTTCCTCTACTAGTCTTGTTGAACTATTGTCCTAGTCAACAAGTCGTACTCATTGACTAACTCCTGCACTAAGACTGGAAATTCTCCCAAGTCCAGTCGGTCCTCTCCTTGTCCACCTCGTGATCCTGACATTGCTCCCACTTCCAGCTCCACAAGGTTGTCGATCAATTTGAGTAGCTCCCGGCAGTGTCCGATCCTCTATGTTGTTGCCTTCTGGATCTTCATGTCCTCTTAAGGTCCTACTGATGGGGGTCTCAGGCACCTAACTATGTTTTGGGATCTTCTCCTAATATTGGGTTCCTTGATGTTATTATATCTCTTGATGAGTTCCTTGTTATTGAAAGCAGTTGTCAATCTTATTCACAAGTTGTGCTTCGTGCTTTCTAGTGCTCAGTGCGAAAACAAGCTTTTTCTTTTCTTGTAGTGCACCTTTGGTGATAAAATCAAAAGTGAGGTGCGGATGCAGGAAATGCTCAATGCAAACTCCACTCTTCCCCTCACGTTCATAGCCTAATATGGCTCTAAGCGTAGGTTCTAACTAATCTAAGGTCTTATTGAAAGTCTATGCTGTGTTCTTTATTCTGCTTCAGGGTTGGTTGGTTTACAGAAAGTCAAGTGAAATTCTAAATTTAGTCCACTCAGTGTCTAGCTGTTTGGGGTGAATCCTCGGTTATCCTATCTGGTCTTTGGCTTCTAAGGGCTAAATTGAGTTTCCAAGGGGGGTTAGAGATGTGAACAGGGTGGCCAGGACTGTCAGGCAGGTTCAAAAACCCTCTATTTTAAGTTCTGATAAAGTGGTCCGATTCTCAGAATTGGACCCGTCCGATTTTGGGAATCGGACGGGCTGGTCTGATTCTAAAAATCAGACAGTTCAATTTTCCTAGTCGGACAAGGGGGTCCGACTCCTGCGATAGGACGAGTGGTCTAATTGTGGCGCTAGGACCAATGGTCCGATTCTCACACTAGGAAAAGTGGTCCGATCCTTGCGGCTGGTTCGATTTTGAGACTCAGACAGGGTGGTCCGATTGTGAAAATCGAAAAGGGTGGTCCAATTGTGAAAATTGGAAAGTTTGATTTTTACTTTGGTTCGATTTACCGAGTTGGACAGGGTGGCACTGGGTCCAATAGCTGGAATCGGATTGGACGGGGTGGTCTGATTCTCGCAGTCGGATGGTTCGATTCTCGCAGTCGGACGGTTCGACTCCAGAAATTGGGTGGTCCGATTCCCAAACAACTTGGTCCAACTGCACAGACGACAGCTCACGGGTTGCGCGCGATGACTCAAGCTCAGCGCCTACTCGATGGAATCATCCAGTGCCTTCCAGATAGGTGAAAAACACTACAAGGAAATGCTAGACATACCTGGAATCACTATGGTGCTCGAATTGAACGACACTCCAGAATTTGTGTCCCTATTTCCCTGTTTCCATCAACAACAGAACCCTTTTTGTTTTCCTTCTTTTTCCTATCCTAATCTTAACCTAGTGCAACAAAAATAAAAAACAGAGATGGAGATGGATGGTCCTACTCTAATATTCAATAACAAATCAAAATACTTACTTGCTCCAAGTATTAAAACCTCCTAAATCTCCTAACTATCTTGAGCACCGGTTTGGGCTGCAAACCCTACTTCTATGCTTGATTCGATGCGTGCGGCGCTCGAGCCTCGATTCCGTCTGTCCCGGCAACGGAACCAAAATGAAGGGGATCTAAGAAGCTCTACCTTGAGACCTACGGACCGGGAGAAATACTTGATGATGTTTGCAGGCATGGAATGCATGATATCTATTGGTGTTATGAATTTGAATGTAAGGTACTAACATATGTTGGTATCAAGACCAATAAAAAAGACATGGAGATATCGTACATTCATTATTATAGAAGAATACTATTTACAGAGGTTTTCTCAATATTACAGCAAGACAAGGATAGCCTTTTGCCACATGAGAGGACATTAAAAAGTGTTCATATGTGTTTGTCACTTCCTTCTTTTTTTGAGATAAGAAGTCGTGACAGCACATCATGCCACGCAACACATGAACAAGGAATCATGGAGGTTTCGTCAGTCAAGAGGGCGAAAGAGCTATGGAGGGAGCTTGAAATAATAAATCAAGATATTGCATGTTGGAGAATGATAAAACAAAAAGGTATAGCAATACGACAAAAGAGAGTACTAATTAGACCACTTATTCAGGAGGAACAAAAGTATGTAGAGCACTATTGGTCTCTTGAAGAGAATTCTCTACAATCCCAACATGTGACAATGTATAAAAAGTTAGTGTTCAATGGGGATGTTTATAAGCTTGGGGATGATGTAGTAGTTAAAGTTGATGAGCCTAACACTATTGTTGAAAGCATGGGTCATTGGAAGGCTCGTATTACATCATTTTTTTCAGTTCAATGGAATAGAGAGATCATGCTTTTCTTTGGGATAGAGTATTATAAACAATGTATCATAGTAAAAGATAATAAAGAGTGCTTACTTATCGAACCAACTACAGGAATGAGTGTGTTACAAAGAGAACATCTTTCATTTGACTGGGATTGTATAAGGCCTGTAAGCTCATTATTGCACAAGTGTATGCTTCTCCCTTTCACTAATAAGCTTATTGCTTATGAAATAAAAGATCTCTCACCCAGGACAAGACTGCTTCAAGTAGGTGAAGTTGGATGTATTCCTCCATGGCTAGAGAAGAATGATATTGTGTTGGCATATATGGATATGAATAACAATTTAACCAAACATGCGGTGGTACGTGAAGTGGATAGAGAAAAAAAAGAATGCAAATTAGCATGGTTGGAGAAAGATCACAATCAAAATAACTTATGGAAAGTTTCTATGGAGGATAACTGCACGAGGGATTGGAATTGTTGTATCACAATAATACATGGATGGTTGATAAGGAAAAGGAGGAGAGCAATATTACCCTCTGGAGAATTATGTGATTTTCCAGTGTCATGGATATCCTAAATTTATGCAAAAAAGACATGTGTATATAGACTATATACATGCTTATAAATGTAAGTATTTTTTATAACGTTTATTTTATTAGATCAATCCAAGTTTCATATATCTCTAAAACTAATATTTACCATTTTATGAATGATTACTATCTTAAATATTATGTTTATTTGACTTGTATGTTTTTTTTTTCAGGTTATATTTTATGATGGCGTCTAATGAAGTCATGGCTGTAGATACACCAATATATGAGAAGATATTTTTGCCTCCGGCATCAAACAATCGCAATCCTAATAAGAAATATGGAAGAAAATATCTCATAGCATATTGTCGTAGTACACAAAACCAAATTTATTGTGCAAATCAAGCTACTGTAAGACATTGGGTGAAATATGTGGAAGAAAAGTATAAAGATCTGCGACATAAGCTTGACTTGCAACAAGAGATAAAAGATTACATTGAGTCTAAACATCATGAGATTAAGCCACTTGGGTTTCCAGGGGCAACTTATATTTGGAGAAAAGAAGACATCTACCTATATTTCCTTCGAAATATGCAAACAAATAGAAAATTCAAGAAACAAAAAATGAGACACTTATCAGAGAGCTCCTCTATGGTACACTCTTTTACATGTATTAGAACTTACTTTACTTTTTATACTCCTTACAATTCAATGTCTTTTACAGAAATCGACTACTTCTATAGTTGGAGAGGATGCTAAAGATGATCAAGAAGTTCAACAGGTTTATTTCAAAAAAATTATTTTCATTTTAGAGTGATGTTTTTTTAAATTATGATTTGGTTTACATAAATGTACTGACATAAATTACACTTTTTTGTTATATTAAAAAAAAAAACATTGTAGCGATCCCAAGCTTTTAACAATGAAGAAAATGAGGGTTTGGATCATAATGCATGTGGCACAATAGAGGTTTGTCAATAAAACTATGATATATGCACCTCATTGATCATAAATTTTTGGAATATTTATGTTTTTTATTTGAATACTGAGTTTTCTTTCAAACAAGATGGAGATAGAGGATGTTTATCGTCCAGAACTACCTTCACATACACAAGATGATTCAAATCACACTAAAAATGACGAGAATTTTGATACAGTGAGCATGATATTTGTAATTATTTTTAATAAAAACTTTGGATAATTTTACTAACATGTTTCATTTTCTTTTAAGGATGACATGCTCAAGAATTATAAATCCTTTACCGACCTTCTTGTACATGCTACACAGGTTAGTTATTTTCAATGCTTTGTAAAAATTAAATATTAATATATATCATATTACAATTTAATAATATTATTTTTCAAAAATTATAGATTGAGGAGAACACTATGTTGGCAAATAATGTTGTAGTTCTAAATCGAAAAAGCAAGCGAATCCCAAAGGTACTAAGATATTTCTCTTTCTTTTTATCTCTATAGTTTGTATTAAATATTATCTTTGTTTAATCAATTTCTTTTTATCTTATGGTGGAGTGAAAAGATGAAAGATAACATGAAGGAAATGAAGAAAAAAGCTTCAAGGGATATAGAGAATCATAATAAATCCAAGGTATTTTGAGTATATCTTAAGATAAACATGGATGTCTTTATTTTGGTAATTTAACCCTTTTATGATGCTTAATAGGGGATTGAAAACTCCAATGTGCGGCTAGCTAGGAGCCATGCTAAGACACTTGATAAATGCCAATCCTCTCAGGTTATATGTGTTGTGTTTATTTAGTATATGTGTGTATTGCTAAATATGTAAATATAAATTGTTTTTACTAAAATCGTTTTTTTGGAATTGCAGAGTATGTTGAGTGAGGTGGATGAAGAAACGATCTTGTTAAAATACTTGGATATTGCTACGGTGGATGAGCTATATACATCATTAAAATCCACTTTTAATATAATTAAGAGAGATCCCACTTTCACTACAAATCGTACAGAGCATAATGTGGATGACATGAAAAAGGCTATAGTACAATGGCTGGTGGTTCAAAAACGAGTTATAATTAAAGATACAATCATTGGAAGTTTAAGCCTAGATGATGTTAATGTAGTAGAATAGGGACAATTTGGATTTCACATTATAGTATGCCGCTTTTGTATTGTGGACATTGGCAAAAAAATCTATTATTCACTTTTACTTTATTAAAATCACTTTTAAAATAAAATATTCTTTTATTATTATTTATATCAAAGATATAAAAATGTCATTCTATGAGATTTTGTTATATCATTATATGTCTCCTATATGCTAAGTTGTATGATAAAGTTACTACATAGATGTTATATGTTATAATTTCTTATATGGTAACTTTTTCGATGAAGTTACTATATAGATTATTTCTATTTATGAAGTTACTATATAGTTAATTTTTTAGAAAGCTACTATATAGATAGTTATGATAATCAACTTCCTATATAGTAAGCTAACCAAAAAAAGCTTTCTATATAGTAAATTAACTAGAAAAATCTTTCTATATTGGAAACTATCTTTCTAGATTGGCAATCTAGTAAAGTTTGATTTTTCCTATATTAGACTCTTTCTAGTTATGTGGAAATCTAACTAGAAAATTCTCTTTTTTTTTCTATATAGTAAGTGGTTTAGAGTTTCTTGTGTGGGTGCCTCCATCACCATACATATCATTTTCTTCCAATGCTCTGTGGTGGACATCCTATCATCTCTCTCTCTCTCTCTCTCTTTGTGTGCATGCTATGTTGCTACTACTATTCGAGGACTAGGAGGGTGACTTTACATCGGAGGGGGAGGGTCTCGATGTGGTAGGTGGCATGGCAAAAGAAGGAAGGGCGGGATGACCACGTGTCCTCTGTTGACAGGTCCCTCGACAGAATGTGGATGCTGCTCTCCTTGTCCTTGTCTCTCCTCATGTACATGTCATCCATTCTCTCTCTCTCTCTCTCTCTCTCTCTCTCTCTCTCTCTCTCTCTCTCTCTCTCTCTCTCTCTCTCTCTCTCTCTCTCTCTCTCATGTTCCCTGGGCATGGGTGTCCCTTCTTCCTCCGCCACTGCTAGTGTTGCCATTGTAGGAAGATGGAGATTGCCTGCTGCCCCCGCCTCAGCACCTTTTTGGTTTGCTCCTACGGGACATTGCCTGCCTTGCAATCGACTGATGGATTTGTTGCGGGACTTATCTATCTTCTTTTCTCTTTTTCTTCTCCTTCTGTGTTATGGCCTAATTGATGGCTGCCTGCAACTCTATTCCCAGATTGTTGCTTGATGATGATGATGCAACTACTGTGTTTTCAATTTATTACTCACTACTATGGCTCATCACAATGCCTGCTTCAGGTCAACTGATGGCATTTACTGCGGGGACTTTGAGGTGCGTGTCTTATTCTTCTTCTTGGTCTTGTCTCACTCAGTGGGGGTGGCCAAGATTACTTGGCTTCTCTTGCCACTTTTGTTGTGCTACAATGGGATTAGATGCCTTGAGGAGATCTTCCACAAGATGTTAGGAGATCACAATTTTGATAGCAACAAGTGATCTGAATACTTGTCTTCTCCTTCTTATTCTTCTCACATTTTCTTCCTTATCAGAGTTCTTCAAAGCTCTTTTCCTTCCTCTAATCAAACCAACAAACTGAGAAATCCTTGAAGGAGAAGGTACACAAGCATATCCATCAACCTCTCATGTTTGGAGGATTAAAAAGTTAAAACCATTGCCATAATCAAAACAAGATGAGATGGTGAGTCGATTAATGTAAATCAAAATATTTGATAAAACATGTAAGAAAAATCCCTTTCAACAAAGCGTCCAAGGTAAGAGCTATATTTTCTTGTTCTTCTTCCTTTTACTTCCTCTCAAGCTCTAGTTGTTGAGATCAGCTGCGCATCAAAATGAAAGCAACCCTCCCAATAACAAAAACAACCACAAAACCGAGGACAAAGCACACAAAATCTATGTGTATGGCTCTACCATTAATCTCAAAACTAAATAGAAACCACATTAGGGGAGTTTTGAGGTCTCGAAAATGCCTTTTAGGAGATAGAGAGAGAGTACTCTAGACCAGTAGGAGCAGAGCCTCCATAATGGAAGTTCTATTTTAAAAAATACCAAAAATCATTTTACAAAAAGATATATATATAGTAATATTACGACTTTGTATTATCAATATCTATTTTTAGCCTCTTATATTCGTGATTATGACATTCTTTGCATTAATGATATACAATCCCTGCTACTTTTATTTAATGATATGTCTGGATTAATGATAATGACATGTTCAATCTAAATTCAAATTAATAAAGAGCTTGGCTTTTATTTTTTTCCCTCCTTTCTTGTGGTAGCTTAGTCCTCACACACACACACACACACACACATGGATCCATATCAGTGTTTAACTCATTTCAAAAAGATGGAAGATGGATTCCTACAATCATTAGCAAAGGCGATTGGATTACCATGCAACAAGCAAAATGTGGGAAAAGGCAAATATATGAGAGCTCCTTCATCTCTGCTTGGAAGGGTAGAATCTGAGATTTCAAGCTTGAAGTAAATAAGAATAGCATGAAAGAGGTTTTGATGCAACATGTGTTTATACATAGAGAGCTATATTTGGAACCTGAAAGTTCAAATCTTCCAATGCATAAACCAAATTGTAAGGATTTGATTCTTAAAGTCTTTCTTTTCTTGAACTTGGTTTAAGGTTTTCCATTATAACATTTGTTCATTTGTCTTGTAGATGTCTATCCCTCTAATCTTGAGGAATGGCAACCGATCGAGTCTATTGTTGATGTGATTGATGTGATGCATGGCTTGATTGGAGAAGAGATGTACAAAGGTAGAAAGAAGACAGAGCTTGCAAAGAATGGAATATTCTTCTATGACCATTCTTATATTCCCCATGCAACATAGCCAATGGGGATCAATATCCCCCCTTCCTTTGTCGTATTTTTCAAGCTTTGAGTGGCCTTTTCCAAGTCTAGCTAATAGTAAGGGCTATAGATGTAAAATATTTTCTGAGATGCAAAGAGCATTAAAACCTAGTATCTCAAGTAGGCTAAGCAAAGTTACTTTGTTCATGCCTATTAATATATTTGTTGACTTCTTTTCTAATGTTGAGATAAGAAAATCAAAGGCTATGCTTTTAGTGAAGAGACTAACATATGATCATGTTATACAATTTGTTGATGAGGGATGGGACACTAGGACAGAAGGAAAAATTATATGTAAGATAGATCAAGACTATATAGCTTGTAAATATATGATTGCTACTCAAAATTTTATCCTTAGCTTTTATTATAGTAGATGGCATTATGTTGGTGGTAGTTTGGTTGCTTTAGACCAAAATCTTGATAATTTTAAGAAAGATCATATAGTGAATCTTGATGTTTGGTACAATGAGGACATTATTGCAACACTAAAGGTTAGATCATCATGTACGCTACATCAAGTGAGGATGGATTTACAGAATGAAGATATTGAACTACCATACTCATTTGTGTTTCAACTTAATAACAAACGAGTAAGTTTCTATATCATATTATATCCACTTAGGTATATATCTACTAAACATTTGTAACATATTTTTTTTAACAGATATCAACGAGGAGAGAGAAGAATATACAATGCAAGGATATTGAAGAAAAGATATCTTTACTATCAATATAAAATACATGTACAAATTTTTGTTAGTATCTCCATGACTTATACACAAGGGCTTACAATTTGAGGCAAAGCTACTTTTCTTGAGAACTTTTCTTAGGAGAAGAGACATCCTTTCTAGGAGTCCTTTTGCCTATCTTTGATGCTTTGGTTACCTTGGGTGTTGAAGGCATAGCTTCACCTACTGTAGTTACAAGCACCTCCTCTCCTTCAATGTCCAAGCCTCCACTATTGTCCATTCTTGTCGGTTGTATACAATTGACCATTATGTACTTCATGAGCTTTGCTCTTATATACCAAATGTCCCGACTTGTATAGCAGTCTCTTGTAAAGTGTCATATTTTTTAAAGAAAATATTTTTAGTTCATTGTTATTTTTTACAATGGACTAGATTATTATCATCAATGGACCATTTTGCAATAAACCTCTATCTTAACGTTTAGCATGTTTCACATTATCTTTATAAGTTTATCACCATTGAGATAAATAAACCGAACCAATCTTCTGGCATTTACTATTACTCTGTAGTCACAAGAGTAACTATCATCTTGATGAGAATACTGCAATCAATAGTATAAAGTAAAACTATGAAACTTGTTTGTGGTAGTTTTTGGAATAAATTTTCCTAGTATGTTCCAACCATATTAATCAAGACCTTACCGCAACTTGTCTATATTGCATTGTTACAGGTAAGTCAGAAGGCATGGGAGGCCTTTTCTCTAGCACTTCAATCAATCTTTTTATAGCTCTGTACAAAAAAGGCAATAAAATTTGGAGTTATTACAAAAGAAAGATCAAAATATTTAGAGTACCTATAACAAAAAGATCAAAATATCAAGGAGATCCTAGATTATATAACTTACAACTTGGCAATTCCATGACTTCCTTTTATAGAATTGATGAGAAAACATTGCCTTTTCACACAGTCTATTCCAATTAGTCTCCAATGAGAATTGTATGGAATTAGAAGAAGCTCCAAAGATTCAAAGTCAATTGAATTGAACCAATGGTCAAAGGCACTTGCATCAAGCTCACTCCTCATATAGTATGAGATAGATGGATCAAGAACCTCAATCTTTTGTTGTATATCAAAGGGGAGCTCATGCATTACACACCTAGCAAAGAAATGGAGATAGTAAGCATCAACATCAAAGTCTTTTGCTAGAAAAACATGGTGAGTAAAAATAAATTTTGGTATACTATACCTCATCCCAACAAGAAGAATCAAGTCATTTACTTCTCTCACTTTATTCTTGAGAATTTAAACACAATCAGAGTACAAAAATACCATATCGGATCTTTTGTTAATATCACTAGGTAAAAAGCAACAAACATTGAAGCCCTTAGGGTCAGCCCTTTCAAAAAGGGTAGATAACTCATTTTCAAAATATGAAAATTGTTCTGCTACATTTTCTTCTTTCTTCTTTCTTTTATACTCTCTCCATTTATTTGCATGCTCTTTTGTGGCCTTTTCCTCTTTCTCATGTTGTCTTGGTTCCTTTTCATGCGTAACGTCTTCAACCTTCAGACATGGATCATTTTTCTTCTTTCTATATGGAGGCACATTTAAAATATTGAAAGCCTTTACATTAGAAAGAGGGACTTGCTTAAGGACCTTCGAAAACTTGTATATCAATCTCTTGAGAATTATCATGTCTTTATCCATAATTGTAAGACTATGTGCATAAGCAGTACAGATATAAGAATCTTGGAAAAACTCAATAAAAATATATTATGTAGCCTCCTGAATACAGTTGAGAGTTGCGCTAGTCTATCTAAAACTATCAACACTATGCTTGTCACAAATTTCTTTGACAAGCCTCTGAAAAGACAGCTTTGAAATTGCATTATTCAGAGCCTTCATTGCACTTCTAATCTCCTTTAGGCACCTAACATGCTATGAGAACCTTCTTCTTGGCTTTGGTTTCCTTGTAAGTTTGAAAGGCTTGGAGGACATATGGATCTTTGAAGCAAGACCTCTAGGATCAACTTTCTGCTTTCTTGCACTTGCCTTAGTTTTAACCATTTGAAACATCCAGAAAAACAAATCATACAACCAAATTAGGAAAAATCTCCAAATCTCTCTATTACGAAGCAAAACACGTGGCAAATCTAGCAAATCAAATCTCAATCATAAACAACTTTATGACACACATAATAGAACTTAGTGGAAAATTCTAACAAATCAAACATCTCAACTATTAAATACAAAGAATATTATAATACATAAGAGGATTTGAATAACTCAATAGATTGAGAAAGACGAGAAAAACACACAATTGGGCCCAAGCTCCCCCATGGCAAAAGCCATGGTTTGCAATCCTTAATTATATATTATAGTTTTACATGGATATTTGCATTCAAATCTTACATATAATTACAAAGAAAGTACAAATATCAATTGAAATATAGAGTTTTAAGAGTTAAGAGGAGGTGTCTTGTAACATGCTGCAGTTGTTACAAAAAATTTTGTGCTCTGAATCTTGACGTTTTGACATCACCATCGCGTTCAGAGCATGCCAAAATCCCCAGTATGTGTCTTGAAGCTTTGAATTCCAATTTCGGATGAGAGACAAACAAAAAAACTCAGTTTTCACCATGTTCCCCTATTTGCACGTAATTCTGTTGCTTTTATAAAGAAAGCTAGAAAAGCCTTCTAAAACTTAACCACATTAAAAAAATAGCAAGGTATTAGCTTATTTCAATGAAAGCATATCTTAAATTTCATATTCTAAAATAATCTATATTAAAAATAAATAAATTAATAGTACTAAGGACAATGATCTAATTATTACTAAAGAAGTTTAAACTTATAACTTACAAATATAGTAATAATTTTAATAATATAATATCATATAAATACATAATATCATATATTATACTTAAGATAACTAATCATAATTATGAAATTTACACTTGGACTTATGTTAACGCCTAGCACTGCCCAAAGCCACCACTACATGTGCTCTACACATCAACTAAAGCATTCTCAATTTATAAATAAAATAAACAAATAATAGTAAATACCTAGCAGTCTTCAACTATAAATAATTAAAATAAGTTGAAACATTGTCCTAACCTTAGTTGAATTCGAGTGCGCACTCGAAACTTGTAAGAGATTAATTAATCAATATGAAATTTGTGGAATCACCCATTGTGGAATCACCCACGTGCACATTATTTAATAAAATGCTCGAGAAGGACAGGCGTCCCAGTCAACTTCTCGCACAAGAAATCCACCTTATGTACGAGCCCCGACAAATAAATATAATCATGGAATCCATTGTGGAATATGGCTCCTGGAATCATACCCTCGGGCTCGAGGTGGGATAGCAATTGTCCATAATTGCTATTAGCTACTCAATGTGGAGCTAGCAATGTAGGGTAAGCATTAAGGGCGCGTGTTGTGCTCTCATCTGCTGCACGCCTTCAATTGAATGTTTTTTTTTTTGAATTTTACTAAGTATCTAGTATAGGACAATGAATCAATCAGAGTCTAATTATTAGCAAACAATTGATTCTAATAAGATTAAAAACTAGAGTTAGTGCCATAGATGTCTTTCATGGGAGTAAGAGAGTCAAAAGATAAGGCATCAATATTATGAATGCTAGATCTCATACTCAAAGTATCGACAATAACAAATAAAATTGTTATTCTAGTTTATTAATAAGTAAAAAATTAACTAATAATTCTAAAAGAAAAAAGTAAAAGACTTACCTATCTTACCTTGATTGGAGATCTCTATCTTTACTAGAAAGGGTGAATTCACAAAACAGAATTAGGAAGTTGAAGAATTTTCTAAAGTACTTTTAAGACAAATTTGTTAGTCTCAATGTTTATCAAATCAAAAGATAATAACATTAAAGGCATACTATAATTGTAAAAAATTAGAGTGAGAATCATATTACAGGCTTACTTCAAAAAAAACAACTAATATCTTATTGTGAATCAAGTTAGTCTATAACTAGAGAGTTGGAGCTTATAAGGAATTTTACAAAACATTTACTTATGACTAAGACTAAAATTTAAAAAGAAACATATTAAAGATAAGGCTAAAATTGGATAAAATACTAGTCTCTTGGTAAAAGATAGTAATATTCAAGTTCTATGGCATATTTAGATATGACTGTCTTTTAATATATGCATATTTAGACAAAACCATGTCTAATATAAGTTTTAGATCTTTGTTTAAGCTAAAACTTTTTCTTTTGGGAGCATACTCAAATTCCAAATGGATTAAAAGCTATCCTACTAGGAAATTAGATGTTTGTATAGGTTGAAATTTACACATTTCATTGAGTTTGGGTTAACTGCGAGACCTACTGTTAAGATAAATAACTTTCTTTGTAGATAGAATCAGGTCATGATGATAACTAGAGAGTTGTAGACAACAAAAAAGGTCTACAATTCATGTCCCTATGATGGATTACCAAATCTGAAGGTAAGGTCATAAAAATAGGGCTCAAAGTTGGCTACTACACAGTTTTCTGCATACTACTGTGAAATTTGCATTCAGGGCCACCAAGGGTAAACACATTCTTTCCCATATACTAATTTAAAAGGGGCATGGCTTGTAGCTCTTTTGAATATCATATTATAAGCCCAAATGGCCACATACAACTTCTTATCCCAATCACACTTACCTTCAGATACAGTCTTGGACAAAATCCCTACAAGCTACTTATTGGTACTCTCTACTTGCCCATTATCTTGGGAATTATATGATGTGGTCTTATTATGTTTAATCTTCAGCACTTCTGTCAAAAACTCAATAACTTTATTCAAAAAATGTGTCCCGCGATTGGACACAAGCTTCTTAGGTGGACCAAAATGACAAACAATCTGTTCCAAAATAAAACTAGCTTTTTCCTTGGCATTATCCTTTATCGTGGCATGGGCTTTAGACCACTTTGTGAAATAGTGTGTTGCCATGATGATATAATTCTTTTGTGTAGTTGACTAAGAATGTATAGATATAACAAAATCAATACTCCACTCCTCCAATGGTAGTATAGCCATAATAGGAGTCAGAGGGTGCTTCCTATTCTCTGTAGTATGATCATGTCTCGACATGTATCACATCTCTTGACATACATGCTTTCCAAAAAATGGATGGCCAC
This sequence comes from Lygodium microphyllum, assembly GCF_053477565.2. NCBI lineage: Eukaryota > Viridiplantae > Streptophyta > Polypodiopsida > Schizaeales > Lygodiaceae > Lygodium > Lygodium microphyllum. The sequence continues at coordinate 138,135,819 of NC_141138.1, forward strand.
TGATATTGAACTCTCAATGCTTTCTGTGCAGTCAATTGTCCAACAAAGTGCCCTCCACAAGCAAAGTCATGACAATCTTTCAAGATAAACAGAACCTCATCAAGCATAACACATCGAAAACAAACATCATCGACCCCTTGTTGATATAGTGTTCTTGTAATCAAGGTAAATTTCAAGGCTTGCTGCCTAACTTTTCTCTTTTAAGCCTTCGAGATAAAGTGACTCCAACCTCTCCTATGGATAGATAGCGTGTTATAGTAGTATATCACGATGGAATGGAGGCCATATTAATTCTGAATAAACCCTCAAGGTCACTTCCTTTAGCCAAGACTTCCTTCATCTCCCCAAAATCTAGGGTGTGCTACTGCTTATTTCATCATCAAACTTTAGAAAAGTGATCATCCACTTCACTAGGGGGTCAGGCAGTTACAACTTATTCAACAATAGCCTTCGTATAAAATACTACATTTTCAAATAGGATGTAGTATCCGAATTTCTTCATTGCAAAGACTATCCCAGTACACAATTTCTCCATGTAGGTATAATTAATCTCGGATACCCCCAATTTGCAAGACTTGTAAATGCAATCAGATGGTACCATTACTCCTCCCAAATTTGGGCTAAACAGCAGATGATACTATACATTGTGGCTGCTAAAAATATATAAAATATCTCACACCTTTTGGTGCTTTCAAGACTGGTGTTTTTTTCAATTCTTGATTCACATCCTCAAAGGATACTTGACATGGATCACTCCAAATAAATAGATAGTTAAAGGACAATAGATTCATCAATGGCAATGTCCTCTCAGCCAGTGCATTAATGAATCATTGATAAGAATCGATTGAAGATAGAAAGCTATGCACTTCTTTAGGATTATGTGGTGGACTCATAGTGATGATAATCTTTATCTTTTTAAGGTCAAGTCGATAGGGTCAAGTCGAGCTAACCACATGGCCCAATAGTAATCCATATCTTGACATGGACTCTAAATATCTAAATGTACCATTTTCAAAGAATATGTGCTCTTTATCCCTCTTTGGAAATGGGAGTCTAGACTAGTTACCAAATTTCAATGTCTTACATACATGATCATAATTGACATAGCCAAACTACAAAAGGCATCGAAACATGTATACATTGCATTTATTTCAACCTTTGCAAGTTAACATGCACAATTCTTCCATGCCATAACTCAATATTTTTGTCTTGTCCCTGTCCAATCTCCACATGCATAGAACTTTGTATGACATTAGTTATGGCACCCCAAAGACCCATTTCCTTGGGTTAAGAGCAATATAGAACTACCTACACTGCTCAAAATATTTTTGTACAATAATCAATTATCTTTTCCTTATAGTGACTACCCCTATATCATCAATAAAGACTTTCATCTCCTTTGGGAAATATCACCAAAAGTTTTATCAGTCGTACATTGCCATGACCCTAGCACACTGCATAGGCCAAAAGCCATAACATGATACACAAAGGTACCAAATAGACTAATAAATGTTGTTTTCATCTTATCTTCCTCTATAATATCCATTTGGTTGTAACCAATAAAGAAATCCATAAACAAATAGATATCCCTACTTGCTACCCCCACTAACCAATCTAGAATCTGATCAATTAATGGCAATGGTGGATAGTAATCTTTAACCATCTATTTATTGAGCTCCCTAAAAACTATGCAAAGACAATTTTGATTATTATTCTTTTTCCTGATAACTATTGGCAAATACCACTCTATGTGTTATACAAAAAATATCAAGCCAACCTTATGCAAAATTTTTAGCTCTTTGAACAGTCCATCCCTTAGCTCAAAAGGCATACACCTCACTTTTGGTTGAATATTATGGCTACCCTCCTTCAAGGAATGGTATATATAGCCAAACTAGGAGGGATACCCCTCAGATCATCTTAGTTCCAAGAAAAAATATCACAAAATTCTTAGATCAAGGATACATAATCCTTCCTCTCTTCTAGATTGAGCATAGATCCTAATTTGATCAGTCATGGCTCATCCAATGTAGTGAGATCTAGCTCGATCACATCCACGTCTCTGATTTTATCTTGAGCTTCTATCATCTTATTCAAAGTCACTTGGTAGACATATTCTATAGTAGATCCCTCTCTTGATTCATCACCGATGAAGTCTCACTACCAGAAAGATCCTCTAATGCATCTAATTTTATTGAGGATAAAGGTACTCTCTCTTTTTTAGGAGATTCGGGATACGCATCCACTATTACACATCTAGAACCTCTGCTAAATTTCAAATGACCAATGGATATATCAACTTGACAATCGGATTGCAAAATCTATGGTCTTTCTAATAATACGTGATAGCTTGGTCTCCCTGCAAATCTAATAACCCTAAAGTCCAAAATGCATTTCACATTAGCAACAATCGTGTGGGCTTTGGCAAGGCAATCTTTGGGTTGTCTTAAATTGTCATCAACCATCCAAACAATTATGGAGGCATATTTTTGGATTTCTAGTCCCAGTCTTTCCATCAATTTTGAATTGTTGATGGAGGATCTCCTATCCACAATGGCATGATCCACTTATATGCCATCAACATATGCTACTACCCTTGGACAATGCTTTTCAGCATGTTCAAACCAGTCATCTCCCACATGGGCTATTCCCAAGGGTTCGATGATATACCCAATATGAAGAATATTCACAAACTCTTTACACACACTTGGAGATAGCTTGATTAGTTGTAGTAGGTTCACATCTGGCTTTACCTTGCAAAGAGAATTGGCTAAGTCAAGTTCATGATAATTAGCAATAGTTATCTTCTCCCACTAGACCATTCTTTCTCTTGGTCATTGAACATGCTTAGACATCTCTTTCTTGGTTTTTACCTTCTTGGCAACCCCTTATTGGAATCAACTTTACCACCAACACCTTTTAGAGGATCGGCTTCCACATCAGGGTTAAGGACTTGCATCCCCTTATCATCTTGTTTAGGGCTTACCTCAACAAGTTTTACATTGTCTCTAGTGCTTTCTATAACCTTTGATCCTCTTGTAATGGCTCATAAATTGGAAGCCTCAATGGTGTTGACACACACAGCTTTGATAAAGTTGATACCACTACCACTGGGCAACTCTTCTACCATAGCTTTTCCTCTCTACAATATTTTCTTTGGCACCTCATCCCGCTGAAGGTTATTCCCTTATGCTCAATGATTAATTGAACCTGATTGCTTACTCCCTTGAAGAGAGGTAGTCTTACTCTAGCAAGTGCTAGCTACATGGCTAGTCTTCCCACGTATGTTGCATTGGACTTTAGTAAAGTTTCTCAAAAAGTGTTGACCACTACACCACCTAGCTAAAGTTGCTTCCTTAGGAAATTAACATCTCTAGCTATTTGTCTATATTGTTCATTTATCATATGGGTATAATGCTTCATCATGTACTTAACTTCGCTAAGAACATTTGATACACTAGACTCATAACCATGATCCACTTGATTAGGGATCAACCACTAATTAATTAACATAACATTAGGGTTCATCATTTGGATTCCATTATTTAGTAGAACTTTTTGACTAGTCATCAAAGTAGAAAAATTTAGAGGAGTCGACAACATGGGCACATTCTACATTATGCTTTCTCTTTCATTTGAATTGGTCATAGGTATACTAGTCACACATTGACTTCCCTTGGTCAATGCCAAATTATTCCCAAGACCTAGACTTGAATTTAGGTTTACCATAGATGCATAGGCCACTTGTAAGTGAGATTCTATCTCCTCTGCTCATATAATAGCAATGTCTATGTCAGCAAGAGCAACACTACTCAACTACACTTGGATATCCAAGTCTAATCCATGTAAAAAGTATTACAATTAGATAGTAGGCATGATAGGAATAGAGGTTTGAAATTTGCAAAACACCTCTTTCAATATCTTGGCATAAGCTCGAGCATTCTCACCTTTATCTTTGCACCTTTATCTTCTGATACCACATTTAAATTGTATATGCAAAATGTATGGCATTTTGTGCTCAAACAAGTTAACTAAAAACTAGCCAACTTGAAGTGCACAAATAATCTTTTCATGGTTTCTTTCTAATCACATCGTGCTTCATTGCTAAGAAATAGCATCAGGCTAGCTCGTGCTATTGAACCTCTTAAAACTTATATGAACCACAACCTATATGCTAAAATATGCAAAGAAACTAGCAATTTAATCAAATATATTTCCATTTCAGTCCCACATCCCCTACCGTTCACATTTAGATTGATTGTGTAAATGTAGGGAGATTTCATGATAAATTTTCATAGAAATAAGTCCCAAAACACATACTTTAACACATAAATAAATGCAAACTAAGGCAAACCCTCATGCTTCACCTTCATTATATATTCACAAATATTATCCCAATTTTTAATAATTTTTTACACATATAAATTAAATTTTTCCCTTGTTTAGACTATTTTTCATAAAAGTTTCCATTTATTTTAACATAAATAATAGATTTTTATGAGTTTTTTTATTTTTATGACTTATGGGAATTGTAATCCATTGCATATTTAATTTCATGCCATATGAACATCATTCAATCCTCAAACCCAAGAACAACCCAATTTTTCATTAAATTCGTATTTTGAATTTTGCAGTTTTATTATTTTTAATAAAAGAAAAGAAAAGAAATGATTTTTTGATATTGCAGACATCTCCAAAAAAATTTCAATCATTTTCTCATCATATGCACTAACAATTCATCAACAAAATTAAATAACGAACACCTACTCGAAAATTCACATACGTAAATGACATAATTTTCTAGTCATGGTGACACTTCCAAATCACCCAATCTACTTCACATTACACTTCTGAATCATTCTCCATCATTGATTAATCAAATTATCCCTCCTTCTCTCTGACATAAACAACCATATGAATAAGGAACAAAGAGGAGAGAGAAATAAGAGAGAGAAAGATTGATATTTGATCTTGTTGAATACTACATTGTTTCTCGAGAGAATCAGAGCATTGAAGAGCAAAAATTTGATGTAGTCAATGTCCAAGAGCAAGAGGACAATGATGATAGTAATAAAATATCATTTTTTAAGGGGGAGAAGGAGGTGCCAGAAAAAATGCACCCCTCCCATGGCATTTCATTTCTTGGACTTATGCTCTTCTTTAATGTCAGAGAGAGAACTAGGGAGAGAGAAAGAGGAGAGAGAAAGACTGCAAAGGAGAGAGAAAGACTGCAGGAAGAGAGAGAAATAGAGTGACGAGGAGAGAGAAAGACTAGAATTGGAGAGAGAAAGACAGGAAAGATGAAGAAGCCATGGAAGCTTGGAGCAAGAAGGGAGAGAAAGATTGTAATTGTATTGATATGTCAAAAAGATGTGAAAAATTACAACTTCTCTCCTTATATACCAGTGTCAGTGTGACATGGCATATTATTAACATTCTAAGTATTCCCAGCTTCTTACAATCCATCCCTTCCCAAAAGTTTTTGTCCCCAAAAACAAAACTAGAAAGAGCTAAAGAAAAGATGGATAGAACAGAGTACTACTCTGTTTTACAGCTTAACAAATAGGGAATGAGTGAAGAATTTATCATTACAAGGGCTGAGTTTGAAGTACGAAAAGTGGACCCTGCTATATACATGATTTGAAGAACCTTAGAAGCCATTGGAGCCATAGAATCTTCAACAAATAGTTCCAGAAGAAAGTAGACAGCTTGCTGGAATAACAGTCCCTGCTGGACCAAATCAGCCATAACTTTTGATAGAAGTGTCCAAATGAAGTGTACCACATATCAAAACGAAGCTCTTGAAGAGTACTTTAAGCTCATGTAGATAGCTCAATTCTGAAAATGAAGTACGACAAAAACTGTTCTAAAATAGCGTGCTGTCCTGAACTAGTCTGCACCAATACTAGCTCCAAAAGCAGTAGGCTTCAGCCACCAATGTATCCTTCAAGTATGGATACTCATCCAATATTGAATCAGGTCTCCAAGAAGCCTCTTCAGAGGGTAAACCTCTCCATTTAATCAAATATTCCACAATAGAACGTGATCGAAGCTTCTTTTCACGCTGACCTATAACAGCCTCTGGGATGTACTGAACAATACCATCTTCATCAATAGGTGGCAGCTCATCAACTAAATCCACTGGATCACCATAATAGGGCTTGAGCTGACTAACATGGAAGACGTTATGAATTTTTGTAGAAGAGGGAAGCTCTAGTCTGTATGCCAAATCTCCAATCCGCTTAAGGATCCTGTAAGGGCCATAGAATCTGTGGGCAAGCTTATTACTGGATCCATCTTTCAATGTAGAATACTTGGATTTGGGCACCTTCAACAAAACCAGCTCTCCTTCCTGGAACTCTAAAGGCCTCCTCTTCTCATCAGCATACATCTTCATCTGATCTTGAGCCTTCCTTAGATTCACCTTGCATTGCTGAAGAAGGGTCTGCATTCTATCCAACTCTTCCTTCCCATGAGGGTTGATCTTTTCGTTAAAAATGACTGTGGGTAGGGGCACCTTGTAACCATACAAAGCCTCAAAGGGTGAAACTCCTATGCTCGCATGAGTGGAATTATTATAAGCAAACTCAGCCAGGTGTAACCAAGAATCCCATGAGGTTTGGACATCATAGCAAAAATGGCGAAGATAAGTCTCCAACCATTTATTAACTCTCTCTGTCTGTCCATCAGTTTGGGGATGATAAGCCGTAGATGGAGCCAACTTGGTACCCATAGATGTAAATACCGCTTGCCAAAAGTTACTCATAAACTTTGAGTCCCTATCATGGACAATCACCTGCGGTAATCCATGCAATCTGAAAATATGCTCCATAAACTGGTTGGCCACCTGAGAAGCAGTAAACTGAATTTTTGTTGGTGGCAGCTCATCAACTAAATCCACTGGATCACCATAATAGGGCTTGAGCTGACTAACATGGAAGACGTTATGAATTTTTGTAGAAGAGGGAAGCTCTAGTCTGTATGCCAAATCTCCAATCCGCTTAAGGATCCTGTAAGGGCCATAGAATCTGTGGGCAAGCTTATTACTGGATCCATCTTTCAATGTAGAATACTTGGATTTGGGCACCTTCAACAAAACCAGCTCTCCTTCCTGGAACTCTAAAGGCCTCCTCTTCTCATCAGCATACATCTTCATCTGATCTTGAGCCTTCCTTAGATTCACCTTGCATTGCTGAAGAAGGGTCTGCATTCGTCCAAGCATCCATAGAGATAGAACAATTAGTGGCAGCAGGCAACTCATTACAAAATCCACCAGGATCAAATGGGATATCACCGCCTGGATCAAAAGGAAAAGAGTCAGATGGATCATAGAAGTACTCATGTCCACCATCATCCTCGAAATCTTCATTTTCAGCATTGATTGGGACTGTATTAACTTCATCTATGTCATTTTCAAGGTCCTCAAGAACTAGCATACTCTGAATTTTTGGCTTGGCATTTTTGTATACACACTTTGAAGCATGGTCAGGAGTATACTTTTCTCCACACTTGAAGCATAAGCCTTTGTCCTTTCTTTCCTTGTAAAGATCCATGGGAATATTTCTAGAATTTGTATTGGCTGAAGTAGACTTAGGCTTATTGTCACCTTGCTTAAATTCAACCTTTGGACTGTTTGCTGTCCTGAAATTGCCTTGAAGCCTAGAAGCATTAAATGGGGGATAAGTTGGTATCCGTAAGCTCCCACTAGGCATATGGTTGCTGCCATAATTGTTACCAACTTGCCCTTGCTTTAAAACAGTCCTTGGCTGTCCATAACTTGGCTGAAATGAAGATTCTTTCCTATACTTCCTTCCAAAGCGCTCTGCAAGCTCAATAGCCTTGAAAAGTGAAGTAGGATTTTGCGCCACAACATCAGCTGACAAGGATGGTTCCAAACCATACATGAACTTGTGTAACTTGGCCTCATCACTGATGTTTTCCACATACATGGTCAAGTTAAGGAATTGGTTTGTATAATCTCTTACACTTAGGCTCCTTTGTTCCAAGTTGTACCATCTTCGTTCTAACTTCTCTTTCTCAAGAGGTGAAACAAAGACTTCAGCCATAAGTGCCTTGAAAGCTTCCCAATTTTCAATAAGTACATTCTCTTTCTTGATATACCTCCACCAAGTGTGAGCAAATCCTTCTAAGTGCAAGGAGGCAAAGTGTATCTTCATAACATCAGTTTTAGGAAATATATCAAAATAAGACTCCATCTTAGAGGTCCATTCCTCTAATTCTGATGGTGAAGATGACTGGCCATTGAATTTGGATAAAATAATTTTGTCCTTGAATTCTCTATCATGGAAAGGTTGCTGTCCCAAAACTGGCTGATCAGAATTTCCAAGTACAGAACCCCCAAAATGAGATTGAAATCTTCCAACAGGTGGCTGAGAATTACCCTGTAATCTTCCTGTTGGTAAAGCACCCCTAGAATGCTGTGTATGCAGTCCAAAAGCTTGAGTATTGGCACCGTTCAAACTGCCCAAATAGTCATCATGCCTTTGTGAAGCTTCTCCCACTTCATATTGACTATTGGGTATGCCTCTTCTTCCTATGATTCCATCTCCATGACCATTTTGGTTGGATGGCTGAAGTGGAACTGAAGGATCAGTATTTGAACAGGCCTTTTCATTAGCTTCTTTTGATGCCACTTGTAATTGTAAAAGTTTAGAGACTTGTGCCATGAGTAGTTCATTGGACATTACCAATCTATCAATGGAAGCCTTAGTCTGATCAGTAGATTGAACCATCTGATCCATTCTTGATAGCATGGCCTCATGTCGCTCTCTATGCCTTAGTTCATGGGCACACAAAGTATCATTGAGCATGCTAATTTCTCCTTGTTGAGGCTCTTCAGGGTTCTCTTGAAATGTGCTTTCCATCATAGAATCCCTGATTTGCTGTGCATAGTCCTCCTGGACCTTATTTTTGCCTTTATGCCCTGCCATAATAGTGCAGTCCTGCAGTACCCCCTGTCAGTAAAACGGCTATAACTTTGGCTAGAAAACTCCGATTGCAAAACTTTTTTGTGCGAATCGAAGCTTACAATGCCCTCTTCGAGATGAGCTATAGCACGCTATAACAGGTTTAGGACAGAAAATTCTGTAACTGACTTTCAGAGTCTGAACTGTCCAGTCCTGCACCCTGTTTAGACCTGTAAGTGCCCTGTTTTGACCCTGTAATGCAAGAAAGTAACCTCTAAAGGCTACCAAACCCTGCAAAGGGGTATATAGGACCTGTGGGTACCCTGTAGTACCTGCACCTGTACTTCTGTATCAAAGGGTGTACCTGTATCCACCTGTAAATACCCTGTGGGTAACCTGAAAATGCCCTGTTTTACCCTGTTTTACTCCAATAGGTACTTGAGTCGTTGGAAAGTCTTCAATCTTCAATTCTCCACTCGCTGTACCTGTGTGAGGGATAAAACGGCAGGACGGGCTCCCTACACGGGCTCCGAATCACCGGGAGGTGGGCAAAGTTCCCCCCGGGTCGGTTGGTTGCACCCCTTCGGGATCTTCGATAGTGAGGGAGGGTCACCTCTCTTTTGTCCCACTATCTCCCCCGGCATCCACCTTTTTCCTCGGTGGGAATATCAACATGGCAGAGGCTAGTGTACTAAGCAATCAGCATGATATGCATTTGGAAAATATTCATTCAGCCTTTCATGAGATGCAATTGATTGAGATAAAAGAACTTGAGATGGAAGAAGGGTTTTACCTATGCAATTCAGTGACTCACTGATTGCTAGTACTTACCCTTTACAATTTTCCAATTTAGGCAAAAGAGAATCAACCAATCAATTGGATTAGAGTAAGCAAAGGAATCAATGAATGTATTCAGTCCATAGGATTCAAATGTTATGCTGAAATCTCAGATTGAGGCCCTTCATTCACTGATTGAAGCTAATATGCATTAGACAAGCATTGCATTCATGAATAGATGAATTCAAGCAAAGGTTGGTTGAGAATTTGATGAAAATGTTCAATTCTTTAATCTCTCAGTCAAATGGCTTAAGCTCAGCAGTTGGATTAATGAGAGAGATTAAAAATTGAAGAGAAATACCTTGACATGGCTGAAAATAACTTGCCAAATGCTTGATAGGGCTCCCGGTTGTCCAATGTTAGCAAAATAATCCAAGAAGCTTGCTTATCTGATGGTAGAGACCAATCTTGAGGCTTCAAATGCTTGAAATTGAAGCATTAAACCCGTTTCCCCCAAATTTTTGCTCCATAGAAGCTCTTGATCTTCAATCTTAAGGCATCCCGTGCTTAATCCTTGCAATTTGTTGAAGAATCCTTGCTGAAATGATTCCACGGGCCAAAAGGATGAAGAATCTTCAAGAAATTGTCAAGAAATGGAAGCTTGGGCTGAAGCATTCATGGCTGCCCATGGACTGTTCATGTAGGGTTTCAAGAGAGTGAAAAGCTGAGAAATATGGTTCTATTTTGGAGTAAACACACCAAAACCTTGAAGGAATCACTGCCAATGATGAATTAGAAGCACCATAGCTGAAGATTGGCTGAGAACTGGAGGAGAACAGGGCTGGAAAAATCAGCGCAAATTTCGGGCTGCTGTCCAGGCCACGTGGCAGCTTCTACAGGGCATGATTGGTACTCCACTTGTAGCATTTGATGTCTAGAGTGCCATTATGCAGGCCATTGTTGATGGAGAGCAAAGATCAGTGAGAAAAGAAGAGATCTCAGCCAGCAAACTCCATGAAAGCTTGGGCAGAGCTTGAGGAAAGAGGAAAGGAAGACCTCTTTTGAAAAGTAACTGTAGTTTAGTCTCTAACTAAGCCCGGTTAACCATTCTTTACCCTAGTTACCTCCATTTTTGCATAAAATTTGATGACGTCCAGCCATTTAAGCCTTTACCCGCCATATCTGACCTTGAATAACTCCAGATGTAGTCATTGCTAACTGTAGTTGTCCTGCAGCACTCCACTAGTCACTGTCTTGTACCATTTTTGTCTGAAATTGGTTTTGAAATAGAAAAATAGGAGTGAAAATGGAAGAAAATAATGGATCAAAGACTGAAGCTCTGATACCACTTGTCAGAGAGAGAACTAGGGAGAGAGAAAGAGGAGAGAGAAAGACTGCAAAGGAGAGAGAAAGACTGCAGGAAGAGAGAGAAATAGAGTGACGAGGAGAGAGAAAGACTAGAATTGGAGAGAGAAAGACAGGAAAGATGAAGAAGCCATGGAAGCTTGGAGCAAGAAGGGAGAGAAAGATTGTAATTGTATTGATATGTCAAAAAGATGTGAAAAATTACAACTTCTCTCCTTATATACCAGTGTCAGTGTGACATGGCATATTATTAACATTCTAAGTATTCCCAGCTTCTTACATTTAATCAAGGTTAAAGCCTAACCCAATTCCATTTTGGATTTTCACACTTGCAAAAGTGGTCCCGCTCAATTGAGAGGGCAAATAATATGGCTATGGTTTCTTGGCACATATGGTGTATTTCCTGTAATTTTAGTTATTTTCCTTGCTATAAGAATTAGCTATTTTACATTGGTATTAGAGCATTAGTTTAGATCACGTTAGAAGTCATTTCCATGCATTAGATTTAGTTGTAGTGAAAACCATAGTTTAAATTTAGTCATAGGGAGTGAAAACCATAGTTTAAATTTAGTCATAGGAGTTAGTTTCTTCCATAACCGTGGTTAGACATGGAGACTTGTCACAAATTGTGACCAAGATGGAGGTTCTTGGCATGAACCACTGGATAATGGCAAGCTCTAGCTATTTTAGCAGGTCGTCATCAAATTTTGGCTTATTTTGAAGGACACTTGTTAAAAGAAGAGCTATGGGAGACTAGAGGGGATTGAAGTTACCTCTATGTTTTTTGAAAGTAGGGTTCATCTTCTTCTTCCTCATCTCTCTCAAGCTTTTCTGTGAGCTTCAATGGTGGATTTCCTTGCATATCTTCTTTCTTTTACATCAATGACATGAATGCTTGTCAAAGCCTCACTCTACTTGACACATGGACTGCCAATGTACAATAAATACCTCTACCCTTGCAATCCCTAGCAAAGGCTCAACTGAGTTGGAAGTGAGATTCTTCTAGCGATTGGGATCCACAAGCTAAAGCAATAGGCAAGGAAAGAATGGAGATTTTACAGTCAAAGTTTGATGATCAGAATGATAGGATCAGCAAATTGGAGGATCAAATTACTTGTTAATGTTAACATCTAATGTTCTCTATGGTGGACAACCTTGGTTGAAGCAGAAGCACTAAGAAGGATGATCTTCTAAAAGTGAAGATACGACAATCTGATGCCATGCTTATTCCACTACTGTTGAGTAGAATTAGGATAAAGCGATAAACCCCATCACACATTCAATCTTGCTTATTGTCCCACATGCAATGAGCTATGCACATGCAAGCCCCAACCTCTGAGGCCTCCTTCAACCATTGTACTAGAGTTTCCCCTCGGCTCAGAATTCCTCATCAAGACCCAAGAGTCACTTAAATGCTTCACCTTCACCATTCGCATGCCTAGCCTTGACCTTGAGGACATACGAGTAGAGGTTGTTGAGATCATTCTTGGGGTAAAAAAGCTCTGCATCCTTGGAGCAGATAGGGTTACGGCCATCCTTGATGAACTAGATCTTCCACTATGGTGGTTTCACTTGTTGTCTGACTCGCAGCTCCAAGACACGTTTGCAACATACAACGATGAAATCTTGGTTGTGAGCGTGCCTAAAGAATCCATGCTTGTTGTGGATGATCGAATCTCAAACGGCAAGAGCATCAGACCTACTTCCATTCAATGCATTTTGCACTGATTAGGATTGCAATCTTCATCATTCCTATATCTCCAATGGCACCTTCAACGGCTTTCTAATTTCGCATTCCTATTTCATTTTGATAGTTCTGTTTTCCATTTTCTATCGGTTTTCTGTAGATGTCTCCATCGTCCTCCTCCTCTTCATGCGACATTGAATTTCAGCAATTCAAGGATCAAGAACTTGGACTGTTTGTGATTTTCATATCCTTTTCAACCTTGCAGTTATGTCACAATAGGTTTCTTTGTGAAATTTATGTGTAGTAATAAGCCACATTTGATAGTAGGTGGTGTCATGCCTGCATTCATAAGAAAAACCTAGACGCTACATAAGGAATATGTTTTTGCAGGTTTCTTTTCTGTCACAGGAAAGGAAAGCTCCCATCCTTCTATAGAAGTCCCATTTTGTAGCTTTGCAAGAATTGTCTTGGCAATCTTTTCATAGACATTGGCTTCTTCACTCTTTGGGCATGTCATTTTGGAGGCATAGCTGCAAGCGAGGCTAGAGCTAGGGCTGAGTGAGCCACCATGGAGAGGGCCAAGGTAGAGGCTTGAGAGAGGGTGGCTGAAAGGGCATTAGTTGAAGCATAGGAAGATGGAAGTTGATGACTCTCTTGACTACCGAAGAAGGCATCTTTGGTGAAGAAGGCATCTTTGCATGATGGTGATATGCACATGGGAGGAGAAGACTCTGATAACCACATGGTAAATCATTCTCTGTATGGTAAATCATTATGTTCAAGAATTCAAGAGGAAATACAAAAAAAATACATTACAAGAAATGCTAGAGCCTTGCAGAGGTTGAGAACAACTTGTGAAAGGCTACGAGCAATGTTCATGTTACAAATGGGCTTGAGTACAAGATCTATTGCTTTGTCTAGGAGGTGACAACCTGTGATATAATGGTTTGAAAGTTGTACTGCGACCACCAATGCCCTATCTGTGATTCGAATGCCATGATGTCCCTTGTACTTCTCTTTGAGCCCTCGTAGAATGCTGACAGTGTCAGCTACACTAGGCTCAGCAACATAGACATGCTAAAAGTGTCTTAACATACTCTCCAATGGTTGCCCCATACCTTTCTTTTCAGCATTCTACACAATAGTCCTGCAGATTGTCCAACTTACTCCTCAAAGCCAAGAGTCTAGAGTGTCTTCTCAGTTGATTTTTTGGGAGCTGGAGCACTAGAAGCTAAAAAAGTCTTCAACATTAGCCTTTATGACATGTTTTTTGGGGCCAATACCTTTTAGGTTTGAGAAGGGTGTATCTACTTTCGGTGCATCGTCTTTCTTAGGTGTTGATGGAGGAGGTTCAGGAGGTTCATCTCATCTCATTGCAATAGAATTAAAAAAAAAAACTCATGGCCTAAAGGATGAAGAAGGAGAGGTGACGTAGGAGAAGTTAAGGACTGCATTCATTTGGCATATCATGTGGTGGTGCATACATCGCATCCCCTTTCTAATCTTGTATTCTCTGCAATATCTCAGGTTGCGAAATAAGTTCTCAGTTAAATAAAAAAAAGCTTCTTCTTGCTAAATAGAATAGTGGAGCTCAAAGATTGATTACAAGGATAATGACATTGATAACTACAATAGTGATAGTGATAGTGCAGTGATAGTGGAGCTTAAAGAGTAATCAGACAAAAGTTCTTTGCCTCATATAGAAGTTCTTTCCCTTTGTAGCCAGTATTGGTCTCTCAATAGAAGGTTCTTTTTGAATGTCAGAACATGTCGACCTATAGACTTTGTACATGTGATAATCGGGACTTGATGTCATGATATAGGACTGATCACTGGTCACACTCACTATCCATAGCAAATCACAACTAGTTGATGAATTTGGAAGAGACTATTTCCCCTACTTTGGCTACTTGCAATTGAAAATGAACAACACTAAGTCACCATTTTTCTATGCATTTGGAGTAGCTATGCAGGAACAAGTACACTATGAAAACAAATAACATGCTTATCATGAAGATTATAAAGAATATGCAAGGTATGGACATCAATCATATGATCAATAGCATTATGAGCCACAATCTTCTTGTCATGGATATTATGGACAATAGTATGACTATGATTTGTAGTTGTATTATGACCGTGAGTACAACAAACATTGGTATGACCAACCAACATGCATATGACACTGATGAGAACTCTATTGAGTTGCAATATGCAAGTGATGGTCATAATATTTTTGGACAACAATGACATGCCAATCATTATGCTTATGGTCAGCCCCAAAAGCGAGGACACCCTTGCAATCATTTTGGACACTCTTCCATGAATGGGAATCATGTGGGAAGGCCACAAGGATTTGAGAATGGTTTCAACTCTTTTGATGTGCATTCAAATGGATAGTCACACATGAATGTGAAGCAACATGTATATGATCATGGTCTTGGATATGAGCAGCATTATGCTAGTGAACATGGCAGCATGTTGATCAATTCTTCTATGATGATTAGCCATCCCATAGTCAATATTATGATGATGATCAACTATTTCTTGGACATCAGCATTATGCTAGTAGAAATGAATGTGGTCATGACTATGGAAAACCATTTTATCATGAGAAGTATGGCAGTCATAGTGGCCAACATGATGTTATTAGAGGAAAACTCTTAACCAGTGATGATATTAGAGGACTACATGCACAAGGCTTATGTTATAGATGTGCTGAACCAATATCTTCTAATCATAAAGATAAATGCAGGAAAAGGAATGCTAAAGTGTTGTTAGTTATAGAGTTTCTGAATAATGAAGAGGAAGTTGAAGAGGCTGAAGAGGAAGTGGATTGTAAAGTCCAAGATGGACAGTCTTACAAATCCTTTGAAGTTGATCATGTTGCCTATAAGATTTCTAACCTACATCATGCTAAAGATCAAGTGTCAAGAATCGTGTGGTGGGGGGACTTGCTCAAGATGTTGCGTTGAACACACACAGAATGCACAAGGAGAAGCTCACTCAAGAGACAAGAAGAGAGATGGAGGCTAAATCGTTTTCTTGCTGGTTTCTTCTTCTTCTTCCACACACTTTACAATGTACACAAAGTATAGATAAGATACAACATAAAGGAAAGTGGCCTACTAAGTCAAACAATGCATAACCGACTACACTAGTTGATTGGTAATATAACTATGCTAGCTGTAAATAGGTGTAACAACCTAAATATAATAAGTAATGAGTCAGTGGCCATGTGAGAGTCATAATGACCACTGACATGCTAATTGTAGACGTGTGGACCCATCTAACCAGGCGGTCCATCATTAATGTCCGCATGTGTTGCGCTTGTCATCACAACACTCCCCCTCAAGCTCAACTGCATGTCTGCAACTCCAAGTAAGCTTTAAAACTTTTGAAGCTTCTCTATACTCAATGCCTTCGTGAAGATGTTAGCTATCTGATCATGTGTGCTGACATACACCAAGTCAATCTCACTTGCTAGTACCTTCTCTCACAAAGTGGTAGTGTACCTCAATATGTTTTGTCATGGCATGGAACACAGGGCTCCTAACCAACTGTAAACTGCTCATGTTGTCACAATAAATGACAACTGGACCTTCCACCTGCACATCTAAATCAGCCAATAACTTTTGTAGCCATACTACCTCATATGATGCAACAACAACACCTCTATACTCAGCCTCTGTACTCGACAAAGCAATTGTAGATTACTTTTTGCTGCTCCAAGTAACCACTGCACTACCAAGAGAGAACATGTATCAACTAGTAGATCTTCTATCAGACATACTACCATCTCAATCTACATCTGTGTATCCAAATACTTGTACATCTGTACCTGCCTCATAGAAAAGTCCATAATGTAATGTGGACTTCACATATCTCAATATGCGTTTGACTGCATCCAAATGTGGCTTTCTAGGTACTTGCATAAACTGACTCACAAGACCAACATCGTAGCTCAAGTCTGTCCTTGTAATGGTCATATAGATCAAACTCCCCACTACCCTCCTGAACATAGTAGGGTCTTCTATCTCATCCCCAACATCACCACTCAACTTTACATTCTACTCCAATGGGACTGAAAGTGGTTTGCATGCTATCATACCATACTTGGACAACATATCCAAGCCATACCGTCTTTGGGACAACCATATACTATCATCACATCTGATCACCTCAATGCCAAGGAAGTACCTTAGCTCACCTAAATCCTTCATCTCAAACTTCTTCTTCAAAAAGTCCTTGACTTCAGCAATCCCATTATCACTATCACATGTAATAATCAAGTCATCCACATAGATGACTATGATGACCAAATCTGCATCTCCCTTTCTCACATAAAGTGAGTGATCAGCATCAGAAACATAAAATCCAATATTGACAAGATACTCTCCGATATTTTTAGACCATGCTCTAGGTGCTTGCTTGAGCCCATAGAGCGCCTTCTTCAACCTACACACATACGTGGGATGCTCTAAATCTTTATAACTTGCTGGCTGATCCATATACACTTCTTTCTGCAAATCACCATGCAAGAAGGCATTCTCCACATCCATTTGCTGCAACCTCCAACCTTTGGCTGCTGCCAAAGCAATCACACATCTAACAGTTGCCATCCTAGCAACTGGACTGAAGGTTTCTTCATATTCTATGCCATATGTCTGGGTATAGCCTTTTGCAACCAGCCTAGCTTTGTACCTACTAATAGAACCATCTGCATTGTGCTTAATCTTATAAACCCACTTACATCCAATAGCTTTCTTGCCCTTTAGCAATGATACTAGATCCCAAGTCTTATTGGCCTCTAATGCTGCCATCTCATCATCCATTGCTGCATCTCAATGAGTATGACCAACAACATCCTCAAAACAAGTGGGCTCAACATCCTCAACTAGTTTCACCATATAAGCATAATGGTGTGCTACATAACCTTCAAAACCAAATCTTTAAACAGGGTATCTAACCCTGCTAGATCTGCATACCACCGGATCGCTCAATGGAGCCTTTACATTACTATGAGCTCTCTGTACACCTGGTGTCCTGATAGATGGAATACCAAGCTCATAATCCAAGCTCTCTGAGCCACTCGAGTCTCCATCAAGAACTGCATCAATGTCATCTGACACTTTATTCTTTCCTTTGTCTTTACTTGTAGTGCTACTAGATGCACTTGAAGATGTAGAGCTACTCCTTAGTCTCCCAGACCAAGGACTACCAGATGATGTCTCTGGTCCACTAAGAGTCCGTGATTCTTGCTTTTCAGCCTGCACATGAGTGTCATGATTATCATCATCATCCAATGCATCACCACTAGATGCATACCAACTGCTCATTTCATCAAAGATGACATCCCTGCTCACTCAGAACTTACATGTGATAGGGTTATAACAATGATACCCTTTTTGCTCTAAAGAGTATCCAATAAAGACACATTTTTCTGCCTTTGGATCAAGCTTCTTCGGTAGCTCATCTGGCACATGAACATATGCAACACAGCCAAATACCTTCAAGTGTGATACATCAGGCTTCTTGCCAGTAAAGCATTCTTTAGGAGTCATCCCATGAACTACAACTGTGGGAGTTCTATTCATAATGTAGACAGCAGTATGTACAACCTCAGATAAAAAATGTTTGGGCATATTCTTTTCAGCCATTAATGCCCGTGCAACTTCTGCAATATGCTTGGTTTTTTCTTTCTGCAACACCATTTTGATGTGGGTTATACCTGTATGTGAACTGTCTCTTTATCCCATGAGACCTCAGAAAATCACTGAACTCATTTGAGAGGTACTCTCCCCCTCCATCTGACCTCAAGCACTTTACTTTCAAGCATGTTTCTCTTTCAACTGCAACCTTGAAAGTTCTAAAGTGCTCAAATCCTTCACTCTTTTCCTTCATAAAATATACCCACAGCTTTCTAGAATAATCATCAATGAATGTAACAAAGTATGAACTGCCTCCAAGAGATACATTTTGTGTAGGCCCCCAAATATCTGTATGCACAACATCAAGGATATTTCTGCTTACATCTTTGTCATGTGAAAATGGTTTATACCTTGCCTGCTTACCAAACTGACATGCTTCGCATACCTTATGAAATTCTGAAACTCTAAATGTAGGCAAACTGTAACCAACCCTTTGGACTACATTAATTTCAGCCTTTGTACATTTGCATGTCCAATGCATTTGTGCCAAATTTCAATATCTGCAACAACACCTTTTCCTTTAGCATACATAGCAGCATTCATAGTAGGAATTCCAACATCCAGAGTAAACATACATCCAACTCTACTTCCCTTTGCAACCAACCTGCACTTGTCATTGAAGTCTTCTACAAAGCAGCCCTTTGTATTAAATTTGACTTGCAGCCCTTGCTCTACCGACTGAAACCAAGTTCTTTGTAATAGATGGCACATGTAATATATTTGACTCTTTATCTTACCATCATGCAAGGATAAGGGAACTTTCCCAATGTGCGAAATTGGGTGGCATGAATCATCGCACATCTGCACATAACCTGTATTTTGCAAATCCTGAATCTCTCCAAACCATTCTGCATGACTGGTCATATGATTGGATGCACCTGAATCAACACACCAAACATCATCATGCGTTCCCTTTCCTGTAACAACATTCAGCATATGCTGCATAACAAACAGACGTTCATTTTTGTCTTCATTCTGTTGTGAAGACGATGGATGGTTTCCTTGCTGCAACTTACCACTGCGAATATCATCTTTCTTAGCATAACATTGGGCTGCAATATGACCTGTTTTGCCACAGTAGTGATACACAATACCAGAGTTGTTAGAACCTCTGTTCTGCCATCCACCTCCTTCTCTAAAGCTCCCCCTGCCTCTAAAGTTACCACGACCTCCTGAAACCTGCATATCGCCAAATTGCTAATTCAATCTATTTTGCTGGTTGTCACTACCATGTCCTATACCACGGCCTCTTGAAGAGGACCTGCCACGTCCCCTTACTGAACTGGAGTAGAAATCTTGGACTTGTTCACCACTTTTTTCAGATATCTCACTCTGCATGTTGATCTCTTCAATGACCATAAGGGAGACCACCAACTCATCGAAATCTGGAAATGGCTTTCTGACATATACGGAAGTTACAAAAGACTTCCAAGCCTTTTCATTGTTAAGTCCACCCAAGGTAGATGACACCAAATCATCATTATTGGGCATTGCATCAATCGCTGCCAAGGCATCTGCAATGCTCCTTACCTTCAGTGCATACTCATTGATAGAGATCTTCCCTTTCTTCAATGTATTCAACTCTTGCTTGGGTTGAATCTTTCATGCCTTTGTATTTATAGAAAACATACTTTCAAGTATGGTCCAAGCTGCGTATGAATTCTTTGCATTTCTAATATGTCCGAGCATATTATTGTCAATTACTACAAACATCCAATACATGACCTTTTTGTCTTTTGCATTTCATTCCTTTCGTGCCTTTGTCTCTTCTGCAGTTGGAGGGTCACTCACCTCCGAAAATCACCTATGTTCAGGTGGCTGGTAGTGTGTAGTTCCTCCTCACATAGGACTCTATCAAAGTATGGGTGTAGTAGCACATGATCTTCCAAAGGAATATTGCGGGTGATGGCTAGTACATGGAAAAAAGTGGGTTTAGTGTAAGTGGGATCATACTCAGTGGTCTTGATGGCTCATTGTTGCTCTACATTTGTCATTATTTGATAGCTGTGTCATTCCCGATGTGCACATAAGGTGAACCACTTTTGAAGGAATCGATATTCTGATATGGCTAATTTCTCTAGGTCTGTTGTTTTTGTCTTGGAGGCTTCCACCAGTTAGCTAAGTTTGAAAGATGTGATCAAGCATCTGAGTATGACTTGTTCCTTACTAACTTGAGTGGCAATGAGCTCTTTAGTAATAGATGTAGGCTTGTTGAAGATAAATTTATATTCTTCCCAAGAGTAGAGCAAGCCTCTTACTACCATTGTAGTACCTTCATCTAATGAGCGTAGTGAGAGTGGATTTTAGAGCCATATTTTGAAGCAAAAATGAGTTCGAGAGGAGGCCGTAAAAGACCAAATTTTCATGCAAAATAAAACAATTGTGGATCGATGAGCTTGATTTTTCCTAAATGGAGTTTGAAACCAGGAACCCAATGCAAGTCTCAGTTTGTCGATCAGAGTTTGTTTGACCCTCCCATTTAATCCTCGCAAGGTTTGGCACTATGAAGCAGTTATTCATCCATGAGCCGAAAAGTGCATGACAATGACCAGATTTATAGATTTCATTGTCATGAAGCTAGCCGTCCAGACAAATCTCGAATCTGAGCTTGTTTGACTTGCCAAAATCAGAAAAACCACTTCATTCATAGTATGAATAGGAAATGTTGAACTAGTTATTGTGTAAATCTTAATTAGCTTAATTAGTGTGGAGAAACAAAGAGCCACACATTTTCATGAAATGTGGGGGGTGGGAGGGGCACCATTTTTTTCAGCACCCCCAAAAAAGGATTAAAAATGGCATATTCAGTCCCGTAGAGATGAACGGATTAGAGATGAGGGGAATGGAGAGGGCAGCAGGATGAAGAAAATTTTCACCATCTATCTGAATGAACGGATTAGAATTTGATGCATGGAGAATGAAGAGATTTGATTCTAGTATTTCTCTCTCCTCTCGCCTCTCTCCTCTTGTGGTTTGTTCTCGTGGATTAGTGTATGAGAAAAGGGGGTGGGCGGAGAGGAAAGATTTTGATCATGCATTGATGCAGGAGTGCAAATGGATGTTAATTGAGGTTGGGTGGATTGTCAATGGCCGTTGAAGAGCATCAGCAGGCCTCCAATTTCGAAATGTGTACATCATACGGCGTGGTTTTACAAGAAAATGATAGATTTTATTGTTTTACAATCAAATGGTTAAAAATGATTTTATTTGATTGCAGATATTCAAATTTATCAACCATGTTGAAGAAATAACAAAAAATCAGCTGTATAATAATTTTATGCTAAACATGCGAAACTTGAGACTATGCTGAGACTATGCGATTTAAGGAGAATTATGCAGTTTTTGGATTTTTGTTGTGCATATGCTGTTTCTATGGATTGAAACTTGATAAAAAAACCATTCTCCATAAGATCAATCAATCAAAACTAGTAAATTAGTAAATATAAGTAATTTTCTATAAATAAATAGAAAAATATAAGAAAAAATAGGTTTTTACATCCAAAAAATAAGAAAAAATAATATTTATGTTTGTAAATGTATTATAGAGCTAAAGCATGAGGTTTAGACTCAGTTTAGCTCTATCCCTTTGTTAAAGTGGTTTTTTCTCACTTTCAAAAAAGAAAAATACATGAGAAATACACCTTAAACCTACCAACGAGAATGCATAACTCTAAACAGTAGGGAGAAGGGGGTTGATGAGTGGTTAAAGTACACTGAATTTTGGTATTTTATGATGCATGTCATATAGAGTTTGTTGTTTTTTAAAATTAAAAGGGTCTAGTAGCATGAGAAAACTTGGTACTAGCCCTTAGCAACGATGCAATCGTGTATTAGAAGTTTAGCATGAAAAGAATTGTTTTCGCACTTTCATGATGTTGATTGTCAATGAATAAATTTGTTTGAGCATAGTGGTCATACACAATTGCATTATTGCATGCTCCTTATGGTATCATATCCTAGATGCATAGCACCTGTTTGTATGACTAATGACCTATGTTGAGGGTGCGAGGTATCCCAAGTCGTAGGGCTAGATATTCAGTTCCTTGGGGTTGATTCACTAAGGATTATCTATTATCTCCTAGATTGATTCATCAAAAGAGTAGACTATGTTTCAAATATGTTCTATATTCATGACATATCTTAGGGCCAATCCTCGAGATGTAGGAGAGCTGTAGTGGAGCCACGGTGATCAACCAAGGGGTGCTCCCTTTGTATGTACTTACATAGTATGTAACACCAATATGTTTAGGGAATCCCTCTGAGGAGTGGAGAAAGAATCATTCGTTGGACTACAAAATCATACAAAAGCAAAAGTTTTGTATTCGAGGTGAGGGCATTATAACCATTATACGCTTCTGGTTGTGAGACCATGTGGGGTGGTTTAAGGTGAGTAGTAGAGGCTCGGCTAGTGCCATAGAGCTAGTGTCGAACTTGTTTTTGGTCTCGAGAGGTGGTGCGTTTTCCGGGAGCTCCTAATAAGTGGCGGTTTCAAAACCTTGGGCAAAAAGGGACTTAAAATTTATAACCCTATCCATCAAGGATGCACTAAAGTATTTGTAAAACGGGGTTTTTCCAGGGTTTCAAACACTTGGCTTGCCCTGTCCAAAACCTCATAATAGATCTAATTAATTATGTAGAGATTGAATCTTTTATGAGAGATGACTTATGTAATGTGGAAAGGAAGCATTTAGTGGTTAGTTCATCCTCTAACATGATGGCATGGGCCGAGGTTCACCTTGGTGCGGTCTCTATTCAAGAAACATTGTGCATGACCATCCATCAACCTAGGGGATATGTAACAAGCATGTTGGTCATGGCATCACCCAATGATCATGCTAAAGCTGTAACACCATGGAAAAGTACCGACATACTATGGGATTTTCTTGTGGCTGAAACATCCCATGTGGTGGGTCACCATGCTGAAATATTAGACCTCACAAGGACGTTGGAAGCCTTAGTTATTAAGGGAAAGCTGTTGCTCAAAAGACCCGACCTTCAAGCTCTAAATAAGGTTAATATGTCTACTTTAGACAAAGGGCAAAAGCTCCTACGCAAATCCATTATGGAATGGCCTTTGAGTGGGCAAGGTATGGAAGATCCTCTAAGAAGGGATCGGAAGGACATGTTGAAAGTTATAGGGCCCCCTAGACCACTCAGTGAGTTGGTAGAAAGCTGGAAAGTCCATGGAGCAGGTGACCTTCCTACACTGATGAAGGTGTAAATGGAAGGGATTAGAGGCCCTAAGATGTGGGTATTAAGTCAAGAGGAATACGAAGATTTTGATGACCCAGTCTTAATCCCAAAGAAGAGGACTGAATGTTCTTCTCCTTATAGGGATCTCCCAGTGTTTCATGGGATGTTGGACGAGGATCCTCTACACTATAAAACACTATAGAGGTGTGTAAAAAGGGGTTTTAACCCCCTAAACTAGAAAAGAAAAGAAAGAAAAATCTCAAGAGCAATTGATTATCACCTTGCAAAGGCTTGGTAGGATCATGGGGACGAGATGGCCGATGCCTTGTCTTCCTTGGGGTAGTAGCTAGCCAGAATAAAGAAATATGGAAGCTTGGAGAAAAATTAAAAGAGGGAGAGGCAAAAAAGGATTAAGTGTAGCCTCACAAGAGCTTGGTATGTTCTTGGATATTGAGTCAGGACCTGAGACCGATGCCTTGTTCTCCTTGGGTCACTCTATGCTCAGCTCCCTCCTTTTTACATGCTAGAGTATGGAAACCTTGCAAAAGAAAAGTGTGTTAAAAAGAAAATATTTGATGAACAAGCTATAAGAGTCCTCACCTGGTAGTAGTTCCTGGTCTAGTTGTCTTAATTAGATAGGTAGGTCGGGGGCCACCACTAGGATGTCCTCTTTGATAGTTCTTTTCACTAGTCTGTGTTGGAGAAGTTTTGGTTTAGTGACTCGCTCTAAAATTTTGTCAGATTATGCTGGGCCTATCCCTTGAGGATTTTTATGCCTTGATTTTGTAGGGGGTAGGGTGAGAGTTGTTCTTGTGTTTTGTTGAGTATTTTTTTGTAGTAGCTTGATGCTTTTTATGGTTGTTTTGGTGCAGATCAGTTTGTGGGATTTGATGGGTTGAGTCGCCCTATCCCATGGTCTCGCCAATGAGAGCATATTTTAGAGCCATATTTTGAAGTGGAAAAGAGCTCGGGAGGCCATAGAAGACCAAATTTTCTTGCAAAATGAAACGGTTGTGAATCGATGAGCTAGAGTTTTCCTAGATGAAGTTCGATGCTAGGAACCCAACACAAGTCTCAGTTTGTCACGATCAAAGTCTGTTTGACCCCCCATTTAATCCCCTCAAGGTTTGGCACTATAAAGTAGTTATGTGGTCTGGGAGCCCAAAAGTACGTAATGATATCAATATATGCTACCACCCTTGGGCAATGCTTCTTAGCATGTTCAAACCAATTATCTCCCAAGAATTTTGTGATATGTTTTCATGGAGCTATGATAAACTGAGGGGTATTCCTCCTAGTCTAGTAGTGCGTACTATTTTCTTGAAGGAAGGTAGCCATCCTGTTTGATAAAAAGTGAGACACATGTCTTTTGAGCTAAGGGATGGAATATTTGAGGAGATATAAAAAATGTGTAAGGTTGGCCTAATATTTCTTGTACAACACACGGAGTGGTGTTCACTAATAGTTATACTATGCTTGATGAGGTTTCATTTGTTCTTGGAAAAGTGTCATGACTCTGCTTACGAAGGGCACTTTGCTTGATAGTTGACTGCATAGAAAGCTTTCAAAGCCAGATATTGGTAGCCGTCCATTTTCCAGGATGTATTTGTGTATATCACAGATATGTGATACATGTTAGAGACATGATAATACAGAGAATTGGAAGCACCCATTGACTCCTATTATGGCTATACTACCATTTGAGAAGTGGGACAATTATTTTCTTGAATCTATACATCCTTCGTCAACTATACAAAATAGTTATAGCATTGTGATAATAGGCTATTCATGAAGTGGTCCAAAGTCAGTGCTACAATGAAGGATAATGCCAAGGAAACAACTAGTTTTATTTTTTAGCAGATTATTTGTAGTTTTGATCCACCTAAAGAACTCGTGTCAGACCGTGGGACACATTTTTTGAGTAAAGAGATTGAGGCTCTGTTAGAAGCTCTAAAGATTAAAAATAATAAGACTATGCCTTGCAACCCCCAAGCTAATGGGCAAGTAGAGAGTACTAATAAGCAACTTGCGAGAATTTTATATCTAAGACTGTATCTAAAGGTAACCGTGATTGGGATAAGAAGTTCTATGTGGTTGTTTGGGCTTATAATATGATATTCAAAAGAGCTACATGCCACACCCCTTTTAAATTAGTATATGGAAAAGAGTGTACTTTACCTTGGAGATTGAGCTGCCTACAATAAGGTTTACTTTAAATCATTCTTTGGGAGACGAGGAAGCGCTGCAAGAAAGGCTAATTTCTCTTGCACATCTTAATGATATTAGATTACAAGCCTTGTTACATCAAGAAATAGGGAAGAAGTAGATGAAAATGCTTCATGACTTTCGGGCTAAGAAGTATAAATTTGCAAAGGATCAATTGGTATTATATTATGATGCCCATTGTGAGCTCTTTCCAAGCAAGTTGGAACCCAAATGGGATGGTCCTTATAAGATTGTTCATACATGGAAGAATGGCTCTAGAGTCCTTTTAGTTGATTTGTAAGGGGTAGAGTTCAAAACTAAAGTAAACTTTAATAAACTAAAGCCCTATTATGTATAGGAATGGATGTTGGACTTAGTGCCTTTGCAAGTCCTTCAAGATCCAACTTAAACTTGCATAGGGTATTGAGACTATTGGATGGAAAAAATCATTCCTTATCTTGAGCATCCATATTTAGATCGGTGCTACCACCAAGGTAAAGTGATTTGGTGGAGTAAATATTATCATATTACCAAGTGGCAAGACAGATCTTTTACGTGGGATATTAAAGTTCATTGCCACCACTATCAAAATTAGATTCTTATTAGCATCCCTATTTAGTTTAGTGAGGAAGCAGGGATTGTGCATGTCTTACACCCTCTCTCTTGATTAGATTTTGACTATTATAAGTACACGTAGGTTGATTGCCATGGTAGGCTACATCAATGAAGCTATGATTTATACATTATATTTTGATGGAGCTTCTTGATGACTTGCTAAGTATGAGAGTATAGGGGTTGTCATAAAATATACCTATCATTGAGTGGTTATAAAAATGAAAGTGTATTTAGACACTACTTTTATGAATAACATAGTGGAATATAAGGCTTTGCTTATGGAGTTGAATTTAGCTAGACATGGCGGTATTTGACAGTTTTTTATTGTGGGTGAAAGATGACTCCAATTAGTGATCAATCAATTAGATGGGACCTATAGTGTGAGAGACTCATGAGAGATCCCATTCTAAGGATGTATTGTCGTACAACCTTAGATAACCTTGAGATCTTTGAGGCAGTGACTTTCTAGTCGATTCCCCGACAGTGGAATATTTTTACAGATTCCTTGGCTAATTATACTTTTGTTGAAGATGTTTTTCTTAATTGTGGTCTTGAGGGGCTTGTACCATTACCTCCTGATGTTAATCCCAAGATACTATGGAGATTACTTATTGACATATCATGTTTTGGCCATCGATGGTTAGTATGGGTTATGAGCCAAGTAGTAATTGATCATCTTCTTGTTTTATCATGGACGCATCCAATTGTTCGATGACATATTTGTAGGACACCCCTTGCCATTTATGCAAGGGTTTAGCTAATAATTTGATGCATTTAATGTAGGGCATGAGAGCAACCCGTTCCCTTGGTCTAGTTTTGGGCTTTACTAGAATTTTTGTGGGCTCAAGATTTTGTTTTCAATAGTAGGATGTTGAATGGTGTGCTTTATTGGTTAATTTCCACTACAAGGATTTAAACCTATAGCAATGGCGGGTAGCGATGCAGGTAGCGGAGTTGCTATTTGCGTCGCTATCTGCGTCGCGACGCCCCATAGGGAAAAAAGCAGGCCGAAACTGAGCGGGGGTTCATTTCGTGCATTTTCATCAATTGTTTTGAGAGGGAGAGCGACTGTCGTGAGAGAGGGAGAGGAAGAAGGCTTGCCGCCGCCGCCGCAGCCGCCGCCGCCGCGAAGGAGAGGAGGAGCCTTCGTCGTGAAGAGGAGCCGCCAACCCCTCGCCATATCTCATCGGTGAGTCCATTCTCTCCTTCTTTTGCTTGTTTAGGGTTTAATTCTCTTTCTCTTTTGCTTGTTTAGGAGAGGAAATGAGAGAGAAAGAGAGGGAGAGGGAGGGGGAGGAAATGAGAGAGGGAGAGAAAGAGAAAGAGAGGGAGAGGGAAAGGGAGAGGGAGGAAATGCGAGAGGGAGAGGGAGGGAGAGTGCATTCTCTCTCTCCCTCTCCCTTTTGCTTTTATAATTTGTGTATATATTTTGAGAGAGGGAGAGGAAATGAGAGAGAAAGAGAGGGAGAGGGAGAAGGGGGGGAGGGAGAGGGAGAGGGAGGGAGAGGGAGGAAATGAAAGAGGGAGGGGGATGAAATGAGAGAACGAGAGAGAGAGAAAGAGAAAGAGAAAGAGAAAGAGAAAGAGAGGGAGGGGGAGGAAACGAGAGAGGGAGAGAAAGAGAAAGAGAGGGAGAGGGAGAGGGAGAGGGATGGGGAGGAAATGAGAGAGGGAGAGGGAGGGAGAGTGCATTCTCTCTCTCCCTCTCCCTTTTGCTTTTATAATTTGTGTATATATATTGAGAGAGGGAGAGGAAATGAGAGAAAAAGAGAGGGAGAGGGAGGAAATGGGGGGGGAGGGAGAGGGGGACGAAGGGAGAGTGAGAGGGAGGGGGATGAAATGAGAGAACGAGAGAGAGGGAGAGTGTATTCTCTCTCTTATTTATTTAATTTTGTATAATTTGTATATAATGTGAGAGGGAGAAGAAATGAGGGAGAGGGAGAGGGAGAAAGAGAGTGAAATTAAAGAGAGGGAGAGGGAGGGGGAGGAAATGAGAGAGAAAGAGAGGAAGAGAGAGAGGGAATGAGAGAGCGAGAGAGGAAATGAGAGAGGGAGAGTGTATTCTCTCTCTTTTTAATTTATTTTTTGTATAATTTGTATGTAATGAGAAAGGGAGAAGAAATGAGGGAGAGGGAGAGGGAAAAAGAGAGGGAAATTAAAGAGAGGGAGAGGAAGGGGAAGAGGAAATGAGAGAGGGAGGGGAGGAAGAGAGAGAAAATGAGAGAGGGAGAGGGAGAGGGAGAGGGAATGAGAGAGGGAGAGGGGGGAGAGACAAAAACATAATAGGGAAATGAGAGAGGGAGAGGGAGGGAGAAGAAATGAGAGGAGAGGAAGAGAGCAAAAGGAAATGAGAGAGGGAGAAGAGAGAGAGAAAAAGAGAGAATGAGAGGAGAGAGAAAAAGAGATAAGATGTTAAACATAATAGGCAAATAGAGCAAGAGAGGGTATGGGTGAGGGTGAGGGCAAGGGAGGGAGAGGAAGAGAGAAAAAAATGAGAGTGAGAGGAGAGAGAAAAAGAGAAAAAATTATTAAAAATAATAGAGAAAGAGAAAAAGAGAGGGTCAAGGTGAAGAAGGGATAGGAAATGAGAGAGGGAGAGAAAGAGAGAAAGGTAAATGAGAGAGGGAGAGGAGAGAGAAGAAAAAATGAGAGAGAGAGAGAGGAGAGAGAAAAAGAGAGAAAAATCATTACATCTAATAGGGAAAGAGAGATAGAAAGAGAGGGTGAGGGCGAGAGAGGGAAATGAAATGAGAGAGGGAGAGGAAAAGAGAAAACGAAATGAGAGAGGGAGAGGAGAGAGAAAAAATGAGAGAGAGAGAGAGAGAGAGAAAAGAGAGAAAAACCATTAAACGTAATAGGGAAAGAGAGAAAGAGAGGGTGAGGGCGAGGGAGGGAGAGGAAATGAGAGAGGGAGAGGAGAGAGAAAAAGAAAATGAGAGAGAGGAGAGAGAAAAATGAATGAGACAGGGCAAGGGAGGGAGAGGAATGAGAGAGAGAGGAGAGAGAAAAAGAGAGAGGGAGGGAGAGGAGAGAGAAAAAGGAATGAGAGAGAGGAGAGAGAAAATGGAATGAGAGAGGGCAAGGAAGGGAGAGGAATGAGAGAGAGGAGAGAGAAAAAGAGAGAGGAGGGAGAGGAATGAGAGGGAGAGTAGAGAGAGAAAAGAAAATGAGAGAGAGAGAGAGGAGAGAGAAAAAGATAAATATCATTATACATAATAGGGAAAGAGAGAAAGAGAGGGTGAGGGCGAGGGAGGGAGAGGAAATGAGAGAGGGAGAGGAGAGAGAAAAAGGAAAGGAGAGAGAAAAAGGAATGAGAGAGAGCAAGGGAGGGAGAGGAATGAGAGAGAGAGGAGAGAGAAAAGAGAGAGGGAGGGAGAGGAATGAGAGGGAGAGGAGAGAGAAAAGGAAATGAGAGAGGGAGAGGAGAGAGAAAAAGGAATGAGAGAGAGAGAGAGGAGAGAGAAAAAGAAATGAGAGAGGGCAAGGGAGGGAGAGGAATGAGAGAGAGAGGAGAGAGAAAAAGAGAGAGGGAGGGAGAGGAGAGAGAAAAGGAAATGAGAGAGAGAGAGAGAGAGAGGAGAGAGAAAAAGAGAAATATCATTAAACCTAATAGGGAAAGAGAGAAAGAGAGGGTGAGGGCGAGGGAGGGAGAGGAAATGAGAGAGGGAGAGGAGAGAGAAAGAAAATGAGAGACAGAGAGAGGAGAGATAAAAAGATAAATATCATTAAACCTAATAGGGAAAGAGAGAAAGAGAGGGTGAGGGCGAGGGAGGGAGAGGAAATAAGAGAGGGAGAGGAAGAGAGAAAACGAAATATTATGTGCTAGGTACTAAATACTAGTATTCTATGATATTATATGATAGGTCATAGAAAAAGAGAGAGATGGAAGGAGAGGATAACAATCTAAGAAAAGAAAAGAATGATAACAAAAACAAATTGTTTGTTGTAACGTAGACAAAATGAAAAATGAAGAAGGTCCTATTGTTCAAAATCGCAAGGCGTATCTTAATCAGCGTGTCCCATGTCCTTGCTCTCAATGCAAGTTGGCAATTAGACGAAAACACCGATTGTCTATAGAACACGTACGACGATTTGGCGAGTTTCAATCTGAGATCATTGATCAAGCGATTGCGGATTTTCAGCAAACGGTAATTTGAAGTTAATATCAATCATGAATTGTACTTGCAAGCTAATTGAATACCATATACAACAAGATTGGGTCTTGTTGGCAAATTTTCTATCCAGGGAGGTGATGTCTCGTCCCAAGGGGGAGTGCACCCTTTGCGGCCAATTAGAAGAGTACGTGGGTGTGCGATGGATGGAGTGTAGGAGCCAATCCACCACTCACAAGGCCAATCTATACCGTCAATGCCAGAAGAGACAGGCAACCTTCCAGACCTACCTACAATCTTAGAGCTTGAGATGGAGGCAATGATCGATGCATTGATTCCCATGGATGTTGAGACTTCTGATCCACTTAGAGAGGAAGCATCCATACCATTATATGATGGGTGCCAAGTATCTCGGCTGAAGACACTGCTTGCACTCTTAAGTGTGCAAGCAAAATACGGGTGGAGCGATACGAGTGTGATCGAGTTGTTTAGGTACCTTGTACATACGCTTCATTGATTTTTTTTTCGGCACTATTATTACAAACATTTGTGCTTTTTCAAGGTGTTTTATGATTTTTTTCAGGTTATTGAAATATCGTATATTACCACCTGCAAATACTATGCTTGAGTCTCGTGATGATGCATGACATGTTTTACAGAAGCTTGGCATGTATCAATGATTGCATACTATTTCGAGGAGAATACGAGACTATGGAGACATGTCCAAAGTGTGGTGCTCATAGGTATCGACAGGACTTGCAAGGGCAAACCATCTCAACCTTCCCAGGCTTTGCCCGAGAGCTAAGGAATCTTCGGCTCGGTCTTGCAATGGATGGTGTGAACCCATTCAGTTTGCGCTCAACTTCTTGCAATATGTGGCCTATAGTCCTTGTCAACTGCAATATCCCTCCATGGCTTTCTACGAAGAAAGGACATCTCATCCTTAGCTTGCTTGTCCCAGGCCACTACAAAGTAAAAAATATGGACGTGTATCTTCGTCCATTAGTCGATGAGCTTAAGATTTTGTGGGAGGAGGGGGTCACCGTGCAAGATATGAGCAGGCGCGATGGTCGGCGGTCAGCCAATATTCGAGCCATTCTCATGTGGATGATGGATGACTTTTCGGGATTGGAAGAGTGCTCAGGTGAGCAGGCCTCTGTTCTTGCTGGTAATATCTATATTTTATCTTGTTCAACCAAGTATTCACTAGGTCGTGGTGTTGGAACAGGTCTGGTTACCTCAGGTTACCATGTATGTCCATTGTGCGGGCCACAGTTAGACTCTCGAAGGTCACTAACCATGAAGAAGATGGTATATCAAGGACACGCTGCTTTCTTTCTCGAGGATCATGAACTCAGGGAAGGTTTCCTTGGACGACCTCCAACACGTATGAACGCCCAAGCTGGTATGAGCTGAAAATGGTCCACACGGAATCACATCCAAATGGAATGCGACAGTTCTCAGTTTTCTACGAGTTGCCATATTGGACCCACTTACAAGTCAACCACTTGTTGGATCCCATGCATATTTTCAAGAATGTGGACAGCTTGTTATAGGACCACATCACAAGAAAGAGAGACACTGTAGGGGCACGAATTGATTTGAAGGAGGTAGGTAAGATGGAGGCGCTTTGGCCGTAGTCGAGTGCTGATGGTCGCGTGCAGCTTCCTCGCGCTCCTTGGGTTTTGTCCACTAAAGAAGAGTGCATTGTGAAAGAAGTAATCAAGTTTATCAGCACTCTAACGGGTATGATGCTTTCTCTCAAGTCCACATTTTCTAAAGATAGTCAATTATCAGGGCTAAAATCCCATGACTGGCATAAGATATGTCAGGTTTGTACTACGAATGGATTGTAATTAGTATGGGCATTTTGCTATTTGGAATGTACCCATTATTCATAATGCTTTCTCATTTGTGGCAGTTTGTACTACTAATCGCGATCGCAGGATGTCTTACTCCAGAAATACGCAGGGCCATTTACAGGTTGTTGTCTTTGGTGCAATGGATCTCATAGAAGGAGATTAAGACGTCCTCTATTGAATACTCATGATATAAATCCACCTTCTTGTGCATCTTGTGGATGAAGTGGAGATTGCTGGACCTATCCATACGCAATGGATGTTCTTCTTGGAGCACTTCATGAAAACCCTAAAAGGCTTTGTGCAACAATGAGCTCGGCCAGAAGATAGCATGGCCGAAGGTTGGTTGGTGTCTGAGGTGCTAGTGCATATTTCACAATGGCTACCAACGGTGGAACCAGACAATTAAATGCTATGGTTCGCTGAAGGACGATGATAGATTGACTGAAGATGTGGTAGAAAAAAGAATGAATGCCTCAATGGAAGAGAAGGTGAATCACTTTTGTATGTTGTACCATGTCTCTATGGAGACGTGGCTCGCCAAGTACCAGATCGCTAGGCAAGATCGAGAGGAAGTGCGAGCTGAATTTCGATGTAGTACGACTGATTCGATATCCCGAAGGCATGGAGGAGATGCCACAGTTTATGTCAACACGATGGTTGCATGGAGCCTTGACCGCAGCGTCTTGCGAAGGGACAGAGGTCTCAATGGAGGAGTGGGAATTCTCGAGGGGATGTAGTCCAAAGGTGATGAGGGGTTTAGAATCTGTCATATCTAAATTTTATATAAGACATCTAATTTGAGTGTTTCAATGTACAATACAAAATATATAGTGCAGTGTGGTCACGCAGATGGCATTTTCGCGTGGAGCGTATTGACAAAATGCGCTCCACAATGGACTGTGGTGTCATGGCAAGGTTCGAGCAAGAGAGCCGGCGATGAGCAACGGATCCAAATACGGTTGTGGATGAGATGGAGTATTTTGGGAACTTGCAAAGTATTGTTACGGTGGATTACCGTAGCTTCTCCATGATACTATTCGATGTACAATGGTTCAAAGTGGTACTTGGAGTAGCTGGAGCAACAATTCGACGAGGTCCATCTGGATTTCTCGAAATAGATTCTGAAAAAAAATGGATAGATTTGCGCGACACCTTTGTGTTGCTGACCCATTGTGAACAGTGCATGGACTCTTTTGCTTGCTAATTGTATTACGACATGGTTTATGTTTCAATGGTTTGAACTCTCTTGTACGTGTTTGTGAACATGTAATGTTCTATCCAAATGCCCGACAACCTCGATGGTGATATGTTATACCTTCAACTCTCCGAAGTGTGAGATTATATGATCAAAGCGATGTTCCGAGCATAGATGAAGATAATATGCAAAATAGAGGGGTTGATATTACAAGGGGTGGAGGCTGTCGAAAGCTTGGAGCCAGCATTGGCTAACAATGATGGAAATACAAGAGTCCAAGAATTCTTTGAGAACGAGGAGGACTCATTCTTTTGTGGTGACATGTCCATCAACCTTCCAGTTTATACGGAGTTGTGTCAGGAGATTAACATGGGACCATAGGATACTTCATACTTGGAGCATCCATTTACTCAATTCATTGACCAATCGCTTATAAGGGTACATAAGATATGCATTTTAAGTGAGATTTTTTTTAAATGATTTATATTACTGTGCTTTGTATGATTTAAATTGATTATTATAACATCATTTTTTATCTATGCAGGTGACATTTTCAGGATGAGTCGAGGGATGAGCGATGAGGAGTTACAGGACATCTTCGGACGCATGTCTCCAGACTAGATCGCCAGATTCAGAGAGATGGCAGACCAGGATCTATCTCGGTCTTCGTCAGGGCGCTCTGCTAGATCTGCTTCAGTGCGATCGAATGCTTTGGCTTCGAGCATACGAGCTCAATGCTCACGACTTGGGCCAGAGGGAGGGAGTGCATCGGGATCAGGGGGATGCTGCAGAGATACAGAGACAGTGAGCCCGCGGTCGACACGGGATATAGGTGCAACTCCTCGCTCTTGTGGCCCTTCTAAGGAGCGTGCCTCAGGCTCAAGTGGATGCTGTGGAGACACGGATGCGGTGTCTCCGTCTCGTTGTTTAGCTGGAGCTGCATCACCTCCAGGATTTGTCACACCTGTGGGGATGTCTACTCTAGTTCCTGCGGCTTTTGCACAGCCCGTCAGCAACAACAGGTGGATGCCACTCCGAGAGATATTATCCCCGTCAGTACACCGGATGCATAAGGGTCTCCTGGATATACCCAGGAGCGTGGACGCAGATGGGAGAGGACCCATCTTAGGCAGACTCCAAGGGGTTATGGATATCTAGTCGATAGTAGGTCATGAGACATCATCATGAATGATGAGGGGAAAAGGGTGATGGCTCGCATGAGAGAGTTGTGCCAACAAGTTTTTTGGCACAACGTCTTGGATCATTGGAAGAACATACTGGAGGGGAGCAAGGACTACATAGTAGCATCCTTGTACGAGGAGTTTCCAGTTGTGCTAGCCACAGTAGATAGATTCTCTACGGGCTGGATGATGGATTGCATGCGTGCATACATGTCACATAGACGATCCAACGCACGCAAGGTAATCAAGAGTGGGGCTGCAAAGCTCCAGTGGTTAGATGTAGACGACTGGCACCGACTGAGGGAGGAGGCTACAGATTCTCCAGGACGTTGGAGTCAGCAGTGCGAGGCAGCGAGGGCACGACTCGAGGCCGGAGTGGTCCATCATCTTGGGAGTGGTGGCCACAGGACATATTTGGAGGACTTTGTAAGTTTTTCTTTTGTTTTGCTTGTTTATTTTTTTGAAATATTCTTTGTACTGACAATCATGTTTCTAACAGTTAGCATTTTGTTTGCTTTGCAACACTCCATTACAAATCGTGATCCGACTAGCCTTCAGACTCGATATGCAGAGAGACAGGTCTCTCTGCATTGATCGACCGATTGTATAGACGCGGCGGCCTTGTAAGTCACTTATTTTTCTTGTCCGTAGATACCATGAGATATTTGAATGCATTATTGTATGGTGGACTGATGTGTTGTTTCTTTTTCTACAGAGTCCATTCGATGCTCCTTTGCGGCGGGACGAGCTTTCTGGGGACGAGGATTTGTAACTCGCCCTTGGATCCCTGGAGCTCACACACCTTTATTTTTTAGTCGTTTGATCTATGTAGACATTTTCTATGTATTAGTGATATCCTGTCATGATTATATCAATCACTTTTTATGCGATCATGTATTTATTTCATGTATCAGTTTTATGATTCCACAAAATTTTATTTTTTCCTATTATCGTCGCTATTAGCGTTGCAAATTTTATTGCTCGCACCGTTATTGGTGTCGTTATGTACGTCGCAAACCGTCGCTATCAGCGTCGGTATTGGCATCGGTATCAGTAGCGCATTTGCGACGCTGATACCAAAACCAATACGGACGCTGATACCGACGGTAATACTAGCTATTCTATGGCATCGCCAATAATGATGCTTTTTGCGATGATGGGGCAAATTTTGTTATTCGCATTTTCGTTGCTTTAAACATCGATATAAGGCCTATATCTTGTAGTGTTCATTAGGACAAGAGGACCCTTTTTACTTGTAGAGAGTTGTTTAATTTTCATTAGGCCAAGAGGGCCATTTGTTTGTTTGGTGCAAGTGTGGTTGATGGTTTTTTGTTTTAGTGTTGCACTAAATAGATTCGACGGAGCACCTAGAGAGAGTCTCTTACTGTGTAGAACCTTCTTGTGGCTAAGTCCAAGCGATATCCTTACTTTCCAATTATGATTTATGTGTATATGTATGTGCAACATTTTTCTTTTGTGGGATACCGGAATTAAAGATGGCAAGGAATCCCAAGGTTAGGTTAGGTGTATCTAGGGAGGTTTGTGCAGTTGTCTACCTCCTCTAAAGACATTACTGGGCACTCTAAGAGCTATTTTTTAGGGTACTTCTAGTAACCCTATTCTACTAACCTACTAAGTAGCCATTTCTCAAAGTTCCTATTAGTTTTAAGGGCAGATAGGGAAGCCTACCACATAAAAGAGAAGCAACAATGAATATATTTCACTACAACAGAAACGAGGCATAGACGCGCAAAGTCGGGTGCGTCTATCACAGCGTCTATAAGTGCATGTAAACGTGCGTGTAAATAGACGCGCATTTTGCGTCTATATATCCATGCAAATAGACACTAATATAGACGTGCTAGCAGATGCACAATTATTTAACCACCTAAAATTAGCAATTCACATAATTAAAAAACCAACGTTAATTTAACCACCTGAAATTGATTCTTGAGCATGCACATGTGCCCATGATAAAAACCATAGAATTAAGAATACACATTGAATCATTGAATTAAAAAATAGAGTTAATAATTACTTTTTCATTGCTCTCTAATGAATGGCAGTTCCTCCAGTTGACAAGCCTGATATAAGTAATTAGCAGCAAGCAACAAAAACCTTACAATTAGTAGCAAGCATTGCAATATGTATATCATAATTTCTCTACGTACTTGAAGATGATAAAAGATACTTCCTTTTTGTTATGGAAAATTCAATTTAGCTTTAAAATTGACTATTGATTCTTGAGTATGCACATGTGCGCATGATAAAAACCATAGAATTAGGAATACACATTGAATCAATAAGCAAATTATCTCATCACTCTCTCTTTTTCTCTCTCCTCTCTCTCTCTCTCATTTCCTTTTCTCTCTCCTCTCCCTCTCATTCCTCTCCCTCCCTCTCTCTTTTTCTCTCTCCTCTCTCTCTCATTCCTCTCCC
This sequence comes from Lygodium microphyllum, assembly GCF_053477565.2. Taxonomy (NCBI): domain Eukaryota; kingdom Viridiplantae; phylum Streptophyta; class Polypodiopsida; order Schizaeales; family Lygodiaceae; genus Lygodium; species Lygodium microphyllum. The sequence continues at coordinate 138,173,088 of NC_141138.1, forward strand.
TCCCTTGCCCTCTCTCATTCCTTTTTCTCTCTCCTCTCTCTCTCATTCCTTTTTCTCTCTCCTCTCTCTCTCATTCCTTTTTCTCTCTCCTCTCCCTCTCTCATTTCCTTTTCTCTCTCCTCTCCCTCTCATTCCTCTCCTTCCCTCTCTCTTTTTTCTCTCTCCTCTCTCTCTCATTCCTCTCCCTTCCTTGCCCTCTCTCATTCCTTTTTCTCTTTTCTCTCTCTCATTCCTTTTTCTCTCTCCTCTCCCTCTCTCATTGGCATGGGAGGTTGGAATACACAAGGAGGGAGGTTGGAATACACAAGGCTTACAATGCAAAGTCAGAACACTACAGGGTAGAGGAGTCTGTAAAAAGACAGCTATCAATCAGGTGACACTTTTTGGGTACTGGCATGGGCTAACAATATAAGCAACTTGGACCAAGACCATTTCACAAGTGAGCTATTGCCTTATTAATGTTAAGTATCACTTTATTGGCTCCTTTACCCTAAATATACTAAAGAAATCTGGACAACCGGACTGGCATTAGGTCCTAGGATAATTATTAAAATGCAAATCATTCATTAGTTTTGAAGCCACAATAAGGTCGCATCTAACGCTACAGCATCAGCCTCAGATTTTTGCAAATCCTCACACACCAGCAAATCAATAGTGGCTCCGCCCACATCAACCACAACAAACTTTTCTCCTTCTCTGATGGATAGGAATCTAGCATTTTGAAGACAATGCAAAGATGCAGCCTCTGGCTCCAGAACTACTCTTAATAGATGAGGGCTAGCATCCTCTGAGCATGTTCTACTTGACACTCCCTTGACCATACCAGCTTCCTGAGCACATTTCCTCATCTTTTGCTTGGCAGCTTCTGCCTATATTGCTGGCGCGGAAATACACCATTGAATATCCTTCATCATCAATTGCCCACCATACCTGTCCCTCAAGTAATGCAAGATAAATTGTGATACTTTCTTGAGGTAGTCGACGATGAGAGACTCAATTGAAAGGCCTTGAGGAAGAGCCTTCGATTTGGATTGACCTTTGTAAGGAGCTTGTTCTGCTAGATATAACTTGAAACCACTCATGAAAGTACTTCCGCAAGGAAGCGATTGCGTGCATGCAACAATCGTCTAGATGGCAATCTGGTTTGTGTTTTGCAGTAGGGCACAGAGGAGACCTCATGCTGCAGGGGCCAGTCGCGGTTGATGTCGTGCACAGATGTGGATGTCGTGCAGGGGCCATACCCTCTCTTGCTCTACTTGCCTATTATGTTTAACATCTTATCTCTTTTTCTCTCTCCTCTCATTCTCTCTTTTTTTCTCTCTCCTCTTCCTCTCTCATTTCCTTTGGTTCTCTTCCTCTCCTTCTCTCATTTCTTCTCCCTCCCTCTCTCTCTCTCTCATTTCCCTATTATGTTTTCTTCTCTCCCCCTCTCCCTCTCCCTCTCCCTCTCTCATTCCGCGTCTATTTCTGTGTCTATGTTCGCGTCTATACTCGCGTCTACCTGAACAATAGACGCGCATATACACGCAAAAATAGACGCACACGTCAAAATTCAAATCATACTTAAATCATTTCTTTTCAAACTACGCCTTTCCTTTTCTGCGTTTTTTGCGGTTCTGAAGCTTGAGTTTAGCCGACATGCAGTCTCTTCATGCCTCACCTAGTCTCTTCATGCTGTGTGGATTATCGAGGACTCAACAAGATAATAGTCAAGAATAAATACCCTTTGCCGTTGATACTAGAGGTCTTGGAATGCCTTAGAAAAGCCAAGATCTTCACAAAGATTGATCTACGAGGGGCTTACCATCTTGAATGGATCAAAAATATGGCCTTTTGCACAATGTATGGTCAATTTGAGTATGTTGTTATACCATTCGGTCTCACCAACACTCTTTTAGTGTTTCAAAATATGATGAATGATACTTACAAGAGCATCTGAATGATTTTGTGGTTATACACTTGGATGATATCTTGATATTCTCAAAACATCTGAAAGAGCGTGAGCACCATGTAAAATTAGTTTTGGAAAAGCTCAAAGAAAAAGATTGTATGCAAAACTTGAGAAATGTTTTTTCCATCAGAAAAAAGTGAAATTCTTGGGATACAATGTCTCCCAAAGATGAATCTTCATGGTCCCCAAGAACATGAGCCTATTCTTGATTGGCAAACACACACATGTATCCGCGATGTCCAATATTTCCTTGGCTTTGCCAACTTCTACATGATATTTATCAAGGATTACTCAAAGATAGTCACACCACTCACCAGACTCACATGAAACTCAAATTTCTCATGGACCCCAAAAGCTGAGAAGGCCTTCTAGACCCTAAACACCACTTTCACCATTGCCCTAATCCTAGTCCACCCAGATCCTACCAAACCATTTTTCTTGGAGGCTAATGCATCAGCTATGCCTTAGGAGCCATTTTGTTCTAGCATGGAGATTATAGTCATATGCATTCAATGGCATTCCACTCAAGGAAGTTCTCCCCTGTAGAGATGAACTATGAGATCTATGTCAAAGAACTCCTTGCCATTGTAGATGCCTTTGATACTTGGCGTTGTTCGTGAAGCTATGCGTCCACCACTGTGAACCTAAGGGTAGATCTTTTCACCAAGAATTTGAACTCAATAGTTAGCGTCATTAGGAATTTGTTTTCCGTTATGAGTGTCTTTTCGTTTGCCATTCAGTTTGAATTGTCAATTTGAAAATTTGATTGCTTGATTCCGTCCTAAAAAAATTTGTATTCACTTGCAGTCAACGGGAACATGCAGATGGAGATCTATGGTTTGTCATACGATTTATTCACATGTGCACTAGCTAAGATGGAAAGAAGGGGGGCACAAAACATGGTTGATGAATAGTTCATGATTATCAAACTAGATGACTATTTTATTTGCATGATGTTCGATTTGAAAGGGTCAACAAGAAGAGAAGTACTAGTGAGCTCAGAAAGAAACGTCTCATAGTTATGAAGTACTGGCATATTCTTTTCCAAGATTGGGAGAAACCATGATAAATCTTGACCACAAAGAAAAGTCCCAATGAATCCCACATTGGAAGCATCATCTCGATACCTATCTAGTTGCATGCGGATATAGAGCTTTACTTGTTGCATGAATCCCCTGAACTTCGAACAATCACCATTGAACTTCTCTAACATGTTGATCTTAGGTTCTCTTGTTGGAGGTTGATAAACTTGTGGAATCATCTGATCACTTCCTCTATTGTTCTCTACAGGTCTCAGATCTAGTCTTGCATCTCTTGAAGTGCAGGGCCTAGATGCATTGGGTGCTCTATTTGAAGTTGTGCTTGCTATTTATTCTAGCTTTGAATTTTTTCTTGGAGGTTTTGAAGCGAGGGCACGATTCTTTCAAGGGTCACCACCATGGTGCTCAATAGGGCTAAAAAGTAGTCTTGCCAAAACTATTATTGGAGCACTAGACTGTGTTGGAGAGACGAAACTAGATGCAAGATGCGTCACAAGAATTCTGATTTCAAGATAATCCCACGTAGGGACACAAGGTACAATGATAACAAGATATGGAAAATCCCCATTATGAGAAATATGGACTCTCTTTTTTGCCCCGTAAGGAGAATAAAGAAATATAGGCCTAACCAATGAGAGCACTGAGATTCCAGATTCATGTAACATGAATCTTCTAGCCATATCTTGGCCCAAATCTTCCCTCAGTAATAAAATAAGGGAAAATGTGGGGAATACAATGCTCACACTTCCGGGAAGTTTGTGACTTGAATTTTCATTTTCTTATTTTTTGATGTTTGACTTTTCATTTCTCCCCTTTTCAGTTTTTCCCTCTTTCTTAGGCGGATCTCAAATTTATCATATCTCTTTCCCTACTTCTTCTTTCCTGACGAAATCTTACAGCCTCATTGTTGCTTGCCCTATCTGTAACCCTATGAAATTTCATTTCCTCTACACAAACACAGAGTGAGTTTCACACGTTTTATGACAGCAAAGCTTGTTCTACCAAGGCCCTAATATTTTCTTCACAAAACTTTATAGGTATATTGTTCTCTTCCATGGATGTTCTATGGTAAAGTTTTATCTCATTTGGACAAAACTTGTGCAAGTTATGTGCATTCTCTAACATGTAATTTCTTTTGTTTTGGTACTCTAGGAGTCTCTTACAGTCAAGAACAATGATCTTTTGAACACTCAACTTCTTCTTCAACATCGTACGGTTTCTTTGTAAACAAAGTTACAGGTATGTTGTCTTGTTTTTTTGTTGCTCCATGGTTAAACTTTATCTCGTTTGGAAAAAATGTATGCAAGCTATATGTATACTGATTTTTCCTTTGTTTTTTTACTCCCTAAGTCTTTGAGGGTGGAGAACAATGCTTTTTTAAAAACTCAACTTCCTCAACATCTTTGGGCTTCTTTGCAAAGGGAGCCACATATATATTGCCACTTTTTTCTGTTGCTCCACGGTTAAGTTTCAACTCATTTGGACAAAGCCTATGTAAGTTATAAGTATGCTTTGACTCAATATTTCTTTTGTTTTTGTACTCTAGGAATTTGTCAGTGAAGGAACAATGGTCTTGTTATAAGTCAACTTCTTGTTCATCAACATCTCTGGGCTTCTTTGTGAAAAGAATTGCAGGTACAATGTTTTTTTTAAATTTCTCCATTTAAATTTCATTTCATTTGGAGAGAACATTTGCAAATTATACACACGTTGATAGGTAACTTTTGTATTTGGTTACTATAGATGTCTTCACAGAGGAAAAACATTAGTAACATACTTGTAGTGGTCTTCAATAGGAAAGATAGTGTCGGTAATTGGATTTGTGATAAGTACTATAAGTTGGATTGGATTTTGATGCACCCAAGTACTCGAGGGAGTTTCAAGGTCAGGCGTAAGGATGTTGAAAACCCTAGCAAACATTGGAGAGGTAGAATTTTAGAGTTCAAAAAAGTGTTCAGTGGAACAAGTACAGTAACAAAAGTGTTGATCCAACATGTTTATACACAGAAACAAATCTCTGTGCACGACAAGAACTACATGGAAAATTATAAACAAAAAAATAATTTTTTAAATTTTATCATTGTTTATTCTTTTGCATCGGAGTTGTTTTTAAAAATCTTTGCAGTGTTCTAATTCAATCTTGTTTTACTGACAGCTCTATATCCATCAACTTTGCATAAATGGCAGAATGTGGAATGTTTGAGCAGTAAGATACATGTTTGATATGAAGACATAGGTTCTTTGATCTATGATGATAACTATGCAGGTCAACTTGCAACTCAAAATATCTTTTTTTTATAATTCATTGTATGTAGTAGAAAGCCAAAGATTGCAGCATGTCCCATTTCCGCAACTATCTAGTTGTGAATGGTTGATTGATAGCTTGGAGTTGTCAGGAGCATGTAAGTCCAAGATGAAATCCGACATCAATAGTGCTATGAAACCCACCACAGGCTCTAAAGATGTGCATATTAGTTGGTTTATTCCATTCTCATTGTTTGCACATTTGTTTGGTTCATGTGATGTTCTAAAGAAAACAAAGATTACTTATCAATGCAAGTGTCCGTCTGAGGAATGGATGAGTCACCTATTGGGTGAGTCTTGGCAAGTCAAAAGAACACATTTTGATGAGACGATTGAATGCAGGGTCAACCAATTTGATCTCACATTCATGTAAATCTTTTTTACTACTTTGAATGCCTTGATTTGATTGACATAGGTCTTGCTTAGATGAATTGTTGTATTATTCGCATTTACTTACCATTATCTTTGTTTTTATTATAGGTATTTCATCACTAGACAAACTCTGTGCATTCGCTTTCGATATAGAAGATGGAAAATTTTGTGAGGGGAGTGGATTAGCTTGGATCAAGATACCTGAGATGAGACACATACAGCTCTTATAAATGTGGTTATCTTGTGGAATGGTCATAATCCTTTTGTGGTCAGTTCAGAGAGCCATTGGCCCATTTCTTTTCTGAGACAAGAAATCCAATTAATGTCCAATGAGCCCCTTTGCAACTTCTATTTCAAGTTAGATAATAGAAAGGTCAGGATTTGTAGTGAGCAATCCATGACATGTAAACAATGTGCTTCTCCACATATCCTTGAGATAGTGGAATCCTTGTAAATTTTTTTATATAAAGAACGAATATAAACTTTTTTTAAACTTCTGGGTACTTTCAATTTAGATCATCTTAGTTTACTATGATCCAAGCGTGCGATAATACATACTGTAATTAGTCAATCGTGCTGGTTAAAATCATAACTAAATTGCAGGCTGGAGTTCTATAATCTATGCAATATTGTCTTTGCATAATGGTATATTATAGCTCATCTCTTCTAGTTATTTCTTAAAGTTAAATATTAAATTGGATCGAAGGGATTTTGAAGGTCTTTCAGATTTCTTTTTTAAAATTTTTTCTATATTTTCTGTAGTTGGACTTGCATATACTCAACGATCCAAGTATATTCGAGGATATAATAATGTAGAACGAAGCATTTGTATGTATATGTAATTTTAACAGCTACTTTAAAGTATTGAAATAAAGAAACTAAGATAAGAGTTTTAATTTGAAACTTTAGTGTTCAGAATCTTTATTTAAAACCCTAGATACATAAAAGTTATAACTCCAAACTCATTTTCACTTTCATTCTCTACTTCCCTACACTTGTGCTCTCCTCCCTTCTCTCTTTGTGTGCCATGGCTACCACTCCTACCTTCACCGCATGGATTAGCTCCACATGCTATGTACACATAGGAGGCCGAATATACCCTAGGTTTTGCGCGACCTTGAGTCTAGAGAGCTCGCTTTCCGCTGTAGACCCTAGCTCTAGTATACTAGCATCGTTTTGTGATGTGGCAAACCCTCTCACTTGCTCTATTCCGAACTCTGCTCTTAGATGAGTCCCCATAGATTTTCTATATAGTTTACGTGCTGGATCAAGCCATACAAAGGTAATAAATTGAGCCCTCGTGCATGTGGGGCAGTATCTCCATACCAGAGCAGTGCCCACCTCATCCTAGGACCATGCCACGATGGATCTCATCAAGCACGGTGCATCATTTGCCATATATGTTTGGTGCACTGAGGTGCAAGAGGACAGTGAGGAAGACATCGACACACCCTCTAGGCCACAACTAGCAGCCACAGCTAGAGTATTTCGAGAGGGATCCTGAAGAGATCACACTCGATTCGAGAGTAGAGGCAGCACAAAGCTTAGCCATTGTGCACCCACCTCCTTGCCCTGTTTGTTGAGATGCCGACAAGCGATGAGCCACCCTTTGCTTCTCTCCATGCTATCATCATCGAGGGGGTGGAATATTTACTTATGCATGATGTACTAGAAATTTTGGAGCTAAGGGAAGAAGATCTATATTGTATCATGGTGCGTGATGCACTTGATGATTTTATAGATTTTGATATACAAGATACACTAGCACATGTTGATGAGGTGGCTCGATATGATGGCATGAGTGTCGATGACATCTCTACCATTGTGAGCATCCAAGAGCAAATTGAGAATGTGGCGCCATAGTATGAGATCTCACATGATGAGTTCGAGTGGTTGTAAGAAAGAGTTTTTGGACCTCGACCTGACTACGTAGTACCTTCCTAAGAGAGAGATGAGGGTGGCCCAGCTACAGGAGAAGACCTAGATGCTCCATTACAACAACAAATAGATGATGCAGAGAAGGTAATGTTATCGAATTAATGTTATTGAATTTGCGTCAAAATTTACCAGTAGGGCCTCTAGGGCATCGGGAGTATGCGCATCAAATTTTGATGGGATCAGGCCCCCAGAGCTGCCCTGGCCGGAGGCTCGCATCTGGGGGCCTGAATCTACACCTCGACGAGGAGACGAACCACCCTTGCAGAGCAACGTCACTACACGGTGCTGGTGGTACATTTCAGCCAACCACAGCATCACGTCAGAGCGCGGACGACCAATTCCACCCTCCCTCAAAGAAGGCAAGAGGGTGTGGGGGAGTTAGGGACACTCAAGCAGGTGCATGCCCTTGGATGAGCCACGGGTGCAAGTTGCATTCAAAGACTCGATGATTCATGGAATTCTGCAATTCACACTACATATCACATTTTGCTGCGTTCTTCATCTTTGCAAGAACCAAGATATCCATTGCTGAGAGTCGTTGTGTTTTGTTTTTCAATCTTCCCGAGGGGAGGAATCTCAGACAAGACAAGGTTTATTAAGTTCCTCTTGCCACCCCCTGCATGCGGGGAGGGGTAAAGGGTTTATCAAGGCGGCGACATGCCCAAATGGGCACGACGGAGGGGAATCACCCTGAGCAAGGGAGAGAGGTCAAAGGTGTCCCTCCTTCTCCTCCACCCGCACGGTCATGGGATGACCCCGGTGCATAGCCTCCCTCATTGTTGCCCAACTCCGATGAGGGGAGAGATGATGTCGACCGCGCCTTCAAGCACGATCCCTCACGTGACATTCCATGGTTCGGATTGTTCTCATGGATGTGTGTCAATGATCCTTCTGCAGGTTCACCTACGGAAACCTTGTTACGACTTCTCCTTCCTCTAAATGATAAGGCTTAATGAACTTCTCACAACGTCATCGGTGCCAAACCACCAGCGTCACCGCAATCCAAAAACTTCACCGGACCATTTAATCAGTAGGAGCGACGAGCGGTGTGTAAAAGGGCAAGGACATAGACAATGCGAGCTAATGACTCGCGCTTGCTAGGAATTCCTCGTTGAAGATCAATAATTGCAATGATCTGTCCCCATCACGATGAAATTTCAAAAGATTACCCAGACCTCTCGGCCCAGGTGTGGTAAACTCGTTGAATTCATCAGTGTAGCGCGCATGCAGTCCAGAACATCTAAGGGCATCATAGACATGTTATTGCCTCAAACTTCCATGGCCTAGATGGTCATAGTCCCTCTAAGAAGTTGGTCACGAAGAGGATCCTTCGTGTAACTAGTTAGCAGGCAGAGGTTTCGTTTGTTAACAAAATTAACCAGACAAATCACTCCATCAACTAAGAACGGCCATGCACCACCACCCATAGAATCAAGAAAGAGCTCTCAATTTGTCAATCCTTACTATGTCTGGACCTGGTAAGTTTCCCTATGTTGAGTCAAATTAAGCTGTAGGCTCCACTCCTGGTGGTGCCCTTCCATCAATTCCTTTAAGTTTCAACCTTGCAACCATACTCCTCTCGGAACCCAAAAATTTTGATTTCTCATAAGGTGTTGGTGAAGTCATCAAAATAACATCCGCCAATCCCTAGTTAGCATCGTTTATGGTTGAGACTAGGACGATATCTGATCGTCTTCGAGCCCCCAACTTTCATTCTTGATTAATGAAAACATCCTTGGCAAATGCTTTCGCAATAGTTCGTCTTTCATAAATCCAAGAATTTCACCTCTAACAATGAAATACAAATGCCCCCAACTGTCCCTATTAATCATTACTCCGGTCCCAAAGACCAACACAATAAGACCAGAGTCCTATCACGTTATTCCATTCAAATGTATTCATAGGATAGGCTTGCTTTGAGCACTCTAATTTTTTCAAAGTAACATCACCGAATCCACGTCCCAGCCAATTAAGTCCAGGAGCGCGTCTCCGACAGAAAGGGCGGGGCAATCAGTGCACACCAAAGGAGGCGGACCGCACGCCCCACCTCGAGATCCAACTATGAGCTTTTTAACTGCAACAACTTAAATATACGCTATTGGAGCTGGAATTACCGCGATGGCTGCTAGCACCAGTCTTGCCCTCCAATGGATCCTCCTTAAGGGATTTAGATTATACTCATTCCAATTACTAGACTTGTAAAAGCCCAGTATTATTATTTATTGTCACTACCTCCCCATGTCGGGATTGGATAATTTGCGTGCCTGCTACCTTCCTTGGATGTGGTAGCCGTTTCTTAGGCTCCCTCTTTGGAATCAAACCCTAATTCTCCGTCACCCGTCACCACCATGGTAGGCCTTTATCCTACCATCGAAAGTTGATAGGGCAGGTTTGAATGAAGTATCGCTGGCGCTGAGACCGTGCGATTCGGGAAGTTATCATGATTCACTGCGTTACTGGGCAAGCTCTCATCGACCTTTTATCTAATAAATGTATCCCTTCCAGAAGTCGGGATTTGGTGCACGTATTAGCTCTAGAATTACTACGGTTATCCGAGCAAGGTACCATCAAAGAAACTATAACTGATTTAATGAGCCATTTGCAATTTCACAGTACAAGAGAGTTTATACTTACACATGCATGGCTTAATCTTTGAGACAAGCATATGACTACTGGCAGGATCACCCAGGTAGCTATCTTTCGTCACACGAGTAGCACCGCTACTGCGCGTTCTGACTCCACATCAAGTGTGGCTGTGGGGCAAAAAGGCACGACCTCATCACCAATGTGTTGTTCTTGATATAAAGAGAAAGAGGGGAGAATCATGAAGGCTCGAGAGCATACGGGGAGAAAAAGAAAATGACAAATGGGGATGAGGCAAGGGCATGCTTTCGTTTCCCACCGTGGACCAAGCCACACACGAGCACATGCATCGTCCATTGCCACCACCATGCATGAGGCGTGCTCCACAACATTGTCTTGTCTGCCACATTCTGAGCTCGTGTCAAGTCGAAAGACGATGGAGACGCTCATGCATTCCACAGTTTCACGTCAACAAGAGCCCATCATGAGGTGCACTTAACCCCACCGAGAACAAGCCCCGCCGATGAAGGCGCACCTCGATCACATCATTCCATCGATTTCGGTCCATCCGTATCGATACAAGCCACACAATATTCATGATGAGGTTCACCGTTAGCATTGAGAACCATGGAGCTCGAACATAATCTTGCCACCAACGAGACACATGTTCAAGGCATCGCACTTTGCTCCTCACCGCCTAGTGGGCACATGTTGACTGCCACGATGTGATGTCCTCGCAGGGATCACCACAAGTCACTTGAGCCTAACCGTTCGGTAGGGGGTACATGGCATTTGCCCACGAGACACTCCTCGCACAACAAGACAGATGCAGGGACCATACGCCTCACCTCACCCTCCCTTGGATCTCTAAGGAGTGTTTCGATGGAGCAAGCACCACTACTATCATAGGTGCAATGGGCTCCAACGGCAAGGCATACCTACAAAGCTCGATTTTTTTTTTTGGGGGGGGGGGGGGGGGGGGTGCATCGCGAAATGGTGTGTGCTGAGGGAAGGGGGGCCGATTTTTTTAGGGGGGAGGGAGGAGACGCATCGCGTCATGGTGTGTGTGTTGAGGGAAGGGGGGGGCCAAATTTTGGAGAGGGGGAGGCGCATCGTGACATGGTGTGTGTTGAGGGAAGGGGGGACCGAATTTTGGAGGGGGGGAGGGGGGAGGAGGCATGTCGCGTCGCGTCATGGTTTGTGTGTTGAGGGAAGGGAGGGAGGGGGGTGTCATGTTATGTTGGGAAGGGGGAGTGGGGTGTGTCGTGTCGCGTCATGGTGGAGGGGGAGGGGGTCGTGTTGTGACATGCTATGTTGAAGGGGGGTGTCATGTTATGTTGGAAAAATGGGGAAGGGGGCATGTAGCATCATGTCGTGTCGTGATGTGTTTGGGAGGGGGGTCATGTTGCATTGGGAAAAGGAGGAGGGGATGCATCATGTAGTGTCGTGTTGCGTTGGGGGGGTCATGTTATGTCGCGCCTTGTTGTGTTGTGTTGGAGGGTGTGTCGTGTTATGTTGGAAAATGGGGGAAGGGGGGGCGTCGCGTTGTGTCGTGCTGTGTTTGGGAAGGGAATCATGTTATGTTGGGAAAAGGGGGAGGGGGGCACGTCTCATCATGTCGTGTCATGCTGTGTTTGGGAGGGGGGTCATGTTATGTCATGGCACACCCCCCACACGACATGGCACACCCCCTCCCCCTCCTCAAAAAACCCCACTCCACCTAGTCTCCCCATGACGACATGGCATGCCGCCCCCTCAAAAAAACCCGCTCCACCCAACCCCCCACCAGGACATGGCACATCTCCCCTCCCCCCCTCCCCAACGACATGGCACACCCCCCACTCCACCTACCCCATCCCCCGCCCCTCCCCCACAAACCCACAAATCCCGCTCCATGCAAACCCCCCCATGACATGGCACACCCCTCCCCCTCAAAAGACCCCGCTCCACCCACCCCACCTCACCCCCAACCTTTCTTGCTAATTCAAAATAAGTTTACCATGACAATGTGAAGCAATTATTAGTCCATTAAGCCTATGAGAAAGGGGGGAGAGTTACACATAGAGAGAGAGAGAGAGAGAGAGAGAGAGAGAGAGAGAGAGAGAGAGAGAGAGAGAGGGCTGACATTATTTTTCTTTATCAAAATAAATCTATTGTAAAACTTATCAAGGGCTTGGAGGTTGTTATGCAAGTGCAAGACCATTAAATATTAGACAACACTAGAATTATCAATTCCAAAGTGTGAGAGTAGGGTGATAGCCACAACTACAATTGAAGAATTTGATACAATGCAAACTACATTAGGAGCTTCCACTCATGCTAGAGATAAGTAATGTAAGTTTAATTTTCCTTAAATTGATTTAGGATAATTATTAAACATGTAATATTTAGCCTCGTTTTGTTTTATATGGGCCGACTAATTTCCAAATTATAGAAATGATGAGCTTCCTATGTTCAATGCCGAGATGGTGAAAAATCTCATCAATTGTGCATTGCACAAAAACACTTCAATACTATTTACTTATATTTCTTCCCACCATGCCTACCATGCAAAGATGTTAGAGGACTCATACCCATTCCTACCCAACCTAATGATATAGATTTAGATGATGTATATGATATCCTAGATAACTCTAAGAATTTTGACATAGTGAGTTTGGGTATAGAGAGAATGCAAAGGCTGTGAATAGACCCAAGCATATGTGTAGTAGCTACAAGATTTTGTATGTAAATCACAAATTCCCCTCCTGTATATAAAATAAAGTTTTGTATTCAAATTGGGAAATCACCTTTGTAATGGAATTCAAATTATCTTTATATTACTTTTCGTCATTTTTATAGTTGTTGCATTTGTATTTCTTTCATATAGATTGTGGTAGGGGAGAAACCTATTTTTTGAAAATATCTCTACATGAAATATATCTCTCATTTCTCTAAGGCACCTAGACATTATTAATTTAAAAAGCACATGTATCTTACTTAATCTAACACAATTTTTGATTAGATGTTTTATTTATCTTACAACAATTGACTTAAACATATGTGCAAGAGGGATATTTAGCTTCTTGTTTGCTAGGTCTATTGCACTTAACATTAAGAGATGTTTGCCCTTACATTAAGCATCTATAAGAGCTCATCCTCTAGGCAAATCTCTAATATCGGCTTGCTACCCTTGGCCCGTCATGCTATTCAAAAATACATTTTTCCTCCTAAATGATAGTACCATAGGCTCTAGGCACATGTTATGCTCATTAATCAATCATTTTTTGATGCCTCATCATGGAAGAAAAACATCAAAGGATAATTTTTCTTTGTTACAAAAGTACATTCCAAGATTCCAAAGTATATCAAAAAAATTGGCCAACTTTATGTTAGTTACCTCATGCTTTTGAAATCTATGAACAAGTTAAAAAAGCATACTAGTTTAGCCTGATTACACCCTTACAAAAACCAATTGAATATAATATGCCAAAATAGAGGCACAAGATGCTCGAAGAGATATTTAGAGGCTTTCAAGATCAACATATATGATAAAGTAAAAAGATCACCTTTTAAAAAGTTGTATTGGATGTATTGAAACATCAAATTCTAGAGACAAAAAATGTTACATCAAGCAAAAAACATCCATATCTAAGTGTTTCAAAGATATATTTAGATTATATTTGTCACGTTTTCAATAAAAATGCATGAAGATTGATATCATTGATGGCCAAATGTTACTTTTGACCACACATAGTGCTATCCTATTTTTCTATTTGATAATCTTATCATTAACCTCATTTGAAAAGTTGACATATCTTTAAGGCATTTTTAGCACAAGGTATCTACTTTCAAAATATTCTCAATTTATTGCACCAATTATAGACCATTAAAAATATATATTCATTAGAAGGGATGAAGCATCTTATGAACAATATTTTGAGGTCCTTTGGTGAAGACAATAGTATCAATGACTCAAACACTCTAGTTCAAGAATTTGAAGAGGTATTAGGGATTTGAGAAGTTGATGATTACTATTATGGCCATATATTGTCCACTTGATAGCATTCACATGATCTATCTTGGTCAAGAAATAATATTATCATAAACATATACTTTGGGAACTTAAAGAAGGACATGGTGTAGTACTAGGCACAAGTGTAGAGAAAGAATAATCCATTTGATGCTTAAGTGAAAAACATTGGATGTACAACAAAAAGGATCTAGCATGTTGGGAGAATTTTGAAAGCATTGTGCATGCATGGGTAATGCAAGGAGAGGCTACAATAATTAATATTAAGATACATAAACATCTCTTTCTTGACTAGAAAATAATAATACTTTTCCAATAGGTTGTTTCAATGTCATTTTTCCTTTCATTTATTGATGGTTATATCACTATAAATGTAATAAAATGGACATCAAATACTAGAGTTTTCTAGTCTATGCACAATGTTATCTGAATTTAACTTTGACTTTACGTATTGATGGTGTTTATATACATCATTCTAAAGGAGGATATTCAACCATACACGACAAAAGTTACCCATAAATACCACAATTGATAATCACTAACACTTTTATGAGATTTTATGCAATGAATGATTTTTTGTCCATATGGTAAACTCATCTAATTTTTTAAGTTTGCTTTAATTCTGATGCACAAATTAAAATTGTGTTTCATATGCATCAACATTCTACTACAAAGGTAATTAAATAAATATACCACAAGCAATCATGAGAAGTACTCTTACAAAAGTTCATTTTCTCAATTTCAATGATTGCTTACTTATAAGAAAGTTGTCTCTTTATTAGTCTTGCACAATCCAATAATCTTGTAACACTTGCATGGACTCAATTTGAAGTCACATGTTTGATAAAATCTTTGTTGCCCCAAAACCAGTGGGATTCACTATCCCAAAATAGTTGTAATATGGTGATTCTTCTTATTCTCCTCCTCCTCCTCCTCCTCCTCCTCCTCTTCTTCTTCTTCTTCTTGGTGTAAGTATTGCTCTTCTTCATTTTGCTATCATGGATAATAATGAGCTATGCTAGGTGACTCATGCAATTATGTGACAACAAATTGAATGGCTAAGAATGGCCATAGCAAACTATTCACTTAATTCTCCTACTTTCTCATGTGCCAACATCATTTCCCCACTTATATTTGATGATCACATTGATCATGAAATAATAAATTATCTTTATTCTTACATGTATAGTGTCAAAATACTTGGGAGTCCCACATCTCTCCTTCTAGCATAATATTGAAAGGTAAAGTTGAGAAGTAGAATTAAGAATATTGTATCAACATTATCATGAAATAAATGTGTATTTTTATTATCAAAGACACATAGAGATCAACACAAAGATCAAGATTATCTTTGTTAATATAAAGTAAAAAACATTCCTCACCAAGAAAGCATAAAGTTTAGATTATATTTTGGATAATCATAACAACATAGTTTACTTTACATACACAGACATGATACATTATGACATCTCCTTTGTGCAAATCACAATCCACATTAAGGGAAAGAAGTGCAATGGCTAAGATGGATACTCACTAAAGTGTAGGGACATCACCCAAATGGAGGTGAATACATATATAGATGATGTATGTAATAAACACATGTGCAAACACGCATGTGTTTATTATAGTGTATTCACCCAAATGGAAGTGAATACACTACATAGATTATGTATATAATAAACATATGTGTAGACACGCACACATATGCACACATTCTTTCTCTATGCACCTATCCATATGCATAGACTCCCTCTTCTCTTTGCCCTTATTCTCTCCAAGCTTTAAGGTCGCAACCATGGCAACAACAACATGGTTGTAGCATCTCATTCCTATTTCTATTATGTCAAATGCAAGCAAAGTGAATAAGCAAACCATAATATATAGTGTGCTTGCATACTAGAATAGATTATTAGTATCCTTTAGGAAACTAGATGCATTCTTGTAATTGATGTGGTGTGGCTAATGACAACGGAATATTCTTCTAGTGTTCCCAAAATGCTTCAAGTAGCACCATGCAAGCTATTGAGGGCTTGAAGTGGAATATTGGCTTGCCTTGCATATGACATTGAAGCATTAAAAAAACGTCTAGTTCAAGTTCAAAACTGCCAATATGGTCATAATTCCTACATGAAATCCTCATTAAAAAAGGTCTCTTGCTAAAGTTCAAAATGCCCCATAAGGGCATAATTCTTACCTGAAATCCTCATTTCGTCGTTTGACTGCTGCCCGCATTGATCTAAGATTGGGAATAAAATGACAATTGCACATTAAGCCATCTAGAATGAGTTAGTACTATTGCGAGTTTCTAGAGTAAGACGCAAAGGACTGATACTTAAAAGCGATCCTAAACACTACTAAAATCCTCGAGCACTATTAGGACAATCGTTTGCGGACGGCGTGTTAAACTGGAAACGCTGTTAGATTAAGTTAGAGATACAGGAGGAGTAACAGTGATGATATTTGCAACCAATCTTCGGATATTGACATCATCATGATTGGCAGCTCCGGCCTCGACGCAAAAACACAGGTAACAAAATGTACACACACGTCCGAGGATGTGCGTTGAAGAGCTCTCAGAGGAGAAGCTGCGGGGAAGATGCAGGTCGGAGGAGCATGCGTAGCTTAACACACACACACACACACACACACACACACACACACACACACACACACACATGGCGAAGGATGGACTCAGTGTCGAGGCTCCCCTCCGATAAGATAGCTTCCCTGATTAATGAGGCTCCCATCCGATAAGATAGCGGTGCTGACCACTACTTAGGTGGGATGGCAATCAAACGTACTGCGGCCACGCAGAGAAGGATGAGCAGGGCGACGGGGATGACAGAGAACACGAAGGGAGGGGGCGCGACGAGGGTGGGCATGGCCCAGGGCGTGGCCAGCAAGACCACAGAAACAGCCAAGAAGAGCAAGATGGATGGAACATGAGAGCACGCCATGGCGAGATTGGCGACGACCCACCGAACGATGTATTACTATCTCACAGCGAAACAAAAGCTGCTTGCAGGTTGTGACCGACGTCGTCTTCTTCCGACCTCTAACTCGTCTTCGTCTGCCGAGGGCTGCTATTTGCTCTCTCGTTCTCGACTGCCGCGTATGCGTGCCACATATACAGGCCCTCCATGGCAGGCCCGTACAGAAAACCGACCTACGCGCTGCCACTACTCTCTCCCTTCTACGACTGGCGCTAGTCGTAGCGGTGCCAGCAGCACTCGAGATTATCGCAGTCATACTCATCTGCAAGTGGACAATTTTCTGAACACATGCACGGAGACACAGAGAGAGAGAGAGAGAGAGAGAGAGAGAGAGAGAGAGAGAGAGACGTGAGAGAGTCAGATACAATGTAACCGTAGCTCCCCAAAACACTAATTGACTATGAATATTCGATCATGTCCAACGACGGTTGGTGATATGATTAGCTCCGATTTGGATACATGTAATCTCTCTCTCTCTCTCTCTCTCTCTCTCTCCAGAGACTCTTTTCTCTCTCTCTTCCCTCTTGTCCACCAGTTCCAGTCCAGTCTCCATGCGCGAGCGTATGTTAGCTGCAAGCTGCTGCATTCAATGAGCCTCTCTCTCTCTTTTTTTTTTCGTAAAACCTCTCTCTCTCTCTCTCTCGATCGCATCAGTGCGTTTTCACACTTCAGAAACTTCAAATCCCCTCTCCCTTCATTGGTGCAACCTATCCTAAACCTACTTCCAGCCTTTTGGACGTATATGATAGTATAGTCCAAACGCCCTCTTATTGTAGTCTGCGGAACAATGGTCGCATGTGCACCAATCCGTTTGACCAGCAACAAGCCGTTCCCTCGGAGAACAACATTCTCCTTCGTTTGCCAAAGTAGAATCATGTGTATGTTATCGTTCATGGACTTATAAGTGTTCTAGGCTCTAGAAAGACTGAGAGAGACCATAGGATAGAGTGTGTTTGGTTACAACAACAAATGATGATGCTCCTTGTAATGGCACAATGTTAAGAGTCCTTGCACATGCAGATCTAGTGATCTTTCTAGTTGGCTAACATGATTTAGAGCTGTGTTGTGCTTGATGCCTGTAAGGGTTATGGGGATTTGTAGAAATCATTTTTCCTGGGGTGTCACACTTGGGATGTGGAGCTGGTAGGTTTTACCAAAGTGTGTTAGAGAGAGGCAAGAAAGAGGCATTTGATTGGACTAAGACCTCCAATTACAATAACTTTTTGCCATTTTCATCCTGCTCAACCAATCAATGTTCATAACGTCAGTAACCTCTCGTTAGCACCCCCTTTTGAATAGATGCTTATGTGGGTAAGAGATGGTTTTGTTAATCTTGCTCACCTTAACCCCATCTCGTGATATCATGGTGTAGTGGGGGGTGGTACCTTCCTCCCCACTATACCATGGTTCGATCGGACCCTTGGAGGAATGAGGGGGATGCACCTATAAGAAACAATCCATGTCACATACATTGCGTATTAAAAGACCCCTTTTACTAAGGTGTGATCATAAGGCAATAAATGGCCTCTTTTTCTTAAGAAACTTATGAGATTTCTTCAAACTACATTAAATGGATCCTTCAATAAATGTGATCCCTAATTTATTTAAAATATTGCTAAATATAATAATTTCTTATTTGATTGATTCCATGTGATACACTTATACCTTTTGAGGTGCGCCCTCCCCCGTAAATTGTAAATGTAGACATATTTTAGGTGTCGTGAAATGGTGTGGACACTTACACAAATAGATCAATATTAGGAGTGACAAATAGAAAGATGAGGATGAGCATAACACAACTAGAAATGAATAGGCTTAGCAATGAAGCCAATATAACGAAAAAGTAGCAATTGTCGCTAATGCAATTATGACCTTTATTGATTAAGCTACATGTTTGTTGAATAACCGATGGAAACAAATAGGCATCATTTTATGGAGTTAATATCATCTTTTATGTGACATTGTACAACCATCACTAAACTCTTCTTTTAAGCAACATTATTAGTGACATGGACAAACTGAATGTGATTAATATAGCAATGCATATTATGGCTTCAGTGATGCTTTGTTCAAAATTTTCCTTCCTCATTCATTGTTGCCAATTCATCACATGGGTTTATCATTTGACTAATATCATTCTCTCCATCAACCTTCATTGTCACTTTCTTTGACTATTTGTTTAGGGTTGAAATAATCTCCCTCCCTTTGTTTCTTTTTCCTAGTGTATCTATATAGGAGAGGATGTGATGTAGAGAGAGAGAGAGAGAGAGAGGGAGAGAGGGAGGGAGTGTTTGAGCCCCAAATCTATGCCGAATGCACAATTGGATTGAATCGCCTTATATAGAAACATAATAACCTTTATTAGTAGAAAACTTAGAAATAATGACATAGGAACATGAGAACACATACTTCAGTATTAATACTCAATAAATGAAATGCATAAACTAGAGAATATACTAAAAAGAGTAGAAATAGAGATATAAATCATGGCGTCTAATGTCATATTATATTGCTAAATAAAAAACTCCAATATACAATTGGTCGTGATCAAGAAGGATGATCCATGCATGAAAAATATACTAAATACCTCTTTAGGTCATGTTTTTCAATTGCCTACAAAAAACTGCACTTCATGAGTCATAAAACTTCATGAGGCATTTTATGTAACATGCCCACCTATCAGTTGTTCAGGCACGTTTTTAGCGGTCCATCGAGAGACGAATCTAAGCGACGTCACTTGGCACTCCGATGGAATGTCACAGGGTTTATCGCCCAGGGTTTCCCAAGTCTGCATCACAAGGGAACGTTTGCGGATGAATCCACTAGGATCAACCTAAAATCTGGGTTCCTAGCGGCCAAGGTTTCCTGTCGACATTCTAGCGTCGGGACCTGGACATCCTACTTTACGCAGAGATACCCAAGCTGAAGCAGACCCATGCCACACTTGGTTCAAAGAGAATGGAAAATAAGAGGGATGTGCTACTCAACCTCTCTGACCGTAGGGCATAGTCCCATTCTGATTCCCTAAAACGGCATGAATCGGGTTCTAACTTAATGTCAATATCTAAAGGTCGAAGGATACATGATTTCCATCAATTATCTAGAATAGGATCTTCCAATGCCCTAGATGTTGGGCTCATGGCAGTCTACAACTCTGTTTCGGGCTAGACAAGGGGTGTCCAGAGCTCCACTGACCCCAAGCGACCTAGAAGTGAGACACAACTTCCATGGTTGGCCTTTTCACCACTCGACCTTTGGCCCGTGAATTGAGCAGTGGCCTCTCACGTTGAAACACAGTGTGACCTTGTAGATGATCCACCCGCACAAAATATCCTTCCTTAATTAATCTAATTAAAAATTAAGCACAATCAAGGCAATTAGCCTAATATCATCTTCCAAGAAAATATTCCTTTATTCCCCATGGAAATTTGTCATCAGCACATACCCTCATTATCAATCACAAGCACTTGGAGTAATCATCTAAACCACAATCCAATAATTAGTTGAATGTACAAGCATTTAGGGAGTTGTTCGATCAACCAACAAAAACCAATTGTATTTTTCCCAACCAATACAAGACAATTCCATCGCATATTTGCTCTCCCCCTTGGCATCAAAGAGTGATTCTATGCAAAATTTACTTAACACTTGTATGCACAATTTTTAATGTCATTCTTTTTGCTAGTATGCCATTCATAACCCCTGATCGATTCTTCCTTGTAATTGCTCTATCAACGAATAAGTTATATGCAACTAGGTGCGATTAACTTCCCTTGATATATGCACTTTGCAAGCTCCACGTTTTGAATATATGAGATGAAATTTATAATTTTTGATGACCTATACTCATACATCATAGTATGCAACCTAATGTATCTCATACGAGAATCAAAGTAAGTACCTATCAATTTGGAAATGCATTACTTATGATTGGTACTGCAATTGGTCTAAGAATGATGCCTTCTCTCGAAGCTTCGTTTTTACTGGTTGTGGGGTTGCCATCCACACATGACATTCTTTGCTTTGGGACCATCATTTGCAAATAGATTCGAGACATAAGATGAGGAATGGATTTTGAGATGGAAGAGTGCAAGAGAAGATGGCTCAATCGAAGACCGAGATAGGGGGCATTGAGCTAACTCTCTCCCTTGTAGCCTCTCGAGGTAACTCCTCTCTCTCTCTCTCTCTCTCTCTCTCTCTCAAGCTCCTTCTCCCAATCTCTTGGAGGGGTATCCTTCTACCTTTCTCTCACAACCTCTTGGGATCTCCTTGTGCTTCCTTGTGTCTCCCCATGCCTTATAGAAGAAGGGTTGTGGCTAAGAGGAAAAGCTATTTGTGGAGCGAATCTTGAAAAAATCAATGATCTGATGCTCAAATCATAAATCGGATGGTTTCATTGGCTCCGAAAGGGGGATAAAACACCAAGACACTTGGTTAAAAATCTTTTAGATCACTCCTTTTTCTCCCTGTTCAAAGTTTTGTCTACTGCCTGCAAACTGTGATCGCGCGCACGCAAATTTTCTAATCTCTCTTTTTTTTAAATTTAAAAAATCTCCAAATTTAGCTAAAATATCACTTATTTTTTTCTTTTTTATAAAATGACATCCAATTTTAGAAATCTCCATATTTTTTTAGGATAATATCTAAAATATGCTAGTTTTACCCAAAATTTAATATTTTTGGACCATCCCTATTGAGAGTGGAAAAAGACAGAATTTTTGACTAATTTTTGTTGTTTTTGAGGTCTGAATGGTTGATTTTTGATGGATTTTGAGTGATGATTGGTTGTTTTGGAAGTGTTTGAAAGTGTTTTTGGATGATATTGATCATGTTTTGGAAGCTCATGATGATTCTTAGTAGAAATATGAGGCTCTATGATGTTCTGGTAGGTTTTGTTGAGGTTCCGATTGGTTCTGATGCCTTCTATTTAGCTTCTCTTTTGTTCTAATTTTCTTCTGTATGAAGCATGGATTGATGATTGATGGAGGTTGAAATCTTTTGAAAGTTTATTGAATAGTTTTTGATAGTTTGAAATGGTTTTAGTATGAGTTATGAGGCTTTGATGTTCTTTGATGACCTTCTATAACCCTTTGATAAGCTTCTGTAGAGCCTCTGTCTCTGCTCTGTTTCTGTTTTGTTTTGTTCTGTAGATCTTCTGTAAGTGTTTTGTGATATGAAGGTGTGACTTTGGAAAAGTTTTCTAACTTTTGGAAAGGATGAATCTAGGTTCAAAAGAGCTAAAACAAATAGAAGAAGTAGCTGTTGAAGACTGAAGAGAAGACTAAAGTGACAGAGACAGAAGTGAGCTATGAAGAGACACTGTAGTGGTTCTGGTGCCCTTTCATACCTCCCATACCTCTTGGGAGGTGCATCCACGACCTAAGAAGGATTATTGAGAGTGATTATTGATTATTGTAGTGAGGAGATAATGTACTATTGATTGAGAGAGAGAGAGAGAGAGAGAGTCTGAGGTAGCCCATTCTATCAAAACAATGTATCTATCTATGAGAGATTGAGAGAGAGAACTATGAAGACAATGAAGATGAATCATATGTGATTATTTCCATTCAAAAATGGTGTATTCCTTTGTGTTTCTTGTTCTATTGATGGATTTTATGAAGATGTTGAAGATTATGGTTGATTCTATTAAATCCGTGGGAGATATCTACTGTGATGCTGCGTGAAGATTTGTTCTTTTCCTTGTTGTGGTTCTCTAAAGAATAAAACCAAAACCTTGTTGATGTTACAAGATAGATTTTCTTGCAGTAGAAACCCCTTTTCCTTGGTGTTCCTTTTGGGGCTCCAATCCCTACTATACACATTAACACTAGTGATTAATATGGCTCATAACTCTCATTCATGTTGTTGTAACTTTTGCGAAGGGTGGCTATGGCCCTTGTCAATTTGAGAAGAATATGGGATTAAGACTCTCGATTTTTTAACCAAAAATATATATTTTAATTCAATAAAAATAAATAATTATTAATGTTAGTTAGTTTTTACTTTAGT
This sequence comes from Lygodium microphyllum, assembly GCF_053477565.2. Classification (NCBI taxonomy): domain Eukaryota; kingdom Viridiplantae; phylum Streptophyta; class Polypodiopsida; order Schizaeales; family Lygodiaceae; genus Lygodium; species Lygodium microphyllum. The sequence goes on from NC_141138.1 coordinate 138,196,290, forward strand.
TAGTAATCTTACTAACTTATTAATTGAATACCTAACTTTTGAACTAACCAACTAATTTTTAATTGTGTGGAAATATTACATTTTAAGACTTCTTTACACATATATCTGCTATGACAGTTCTAAACTATGCTAAATGTAAGCATAGTTTGTCAAGCCAACAACTAACACTTGGCACAACTTGGTGGATGGTTGGCATAGCCATGACCTGAACCCTTACATGTCATATCATATTGTCAAATGCCTTACTAAAAATTGGCATAGCAAATGAGAAAAATTATGCCTTACTCATAGCCTTGCAGTATGAAGTAGGCACAAAGAGAAATGATAAGTAAAGCCTCTCTAGTAGGATACTTATATCCCTCTACTATAGTTGCATAATCCACTCAAGTGATAGTCAAGAAAAAATAAAGGCATACATGTTATAAGTATGTTGGAGATACAAAATCTGAGTGAGCTAACAAAACGTCTCATGAGCTAGGTTGCTCATGACCATTATGAGACTCACTAGTAGACATCACATGAGATTGTTTCTGCACATTATGATCAAGTGATGTGAAAGGTATAACTTCCATTTGTTGAATTTTTTCTAGAGTAAGTTCTCTTATCTTAACTTATTAATTGATATCCTGCAAAACTTCACTACTATATCAAATATTATAGCATCGACTTCAAACAACTCATTTCTAGCTTTGTTTTGAGGCTTCAGACCTTGCAAACTCAAAAGCATAACAGGTAACTTATCATACTCAGCCTCCAAAATTTCCAACTTTTCTTTGAGAGGATCGTTCTCATGAATCAATGCTTCCAATTTTTTAGAAATACAACCCTATTGAACCAATGCATATGGCCGAGAGATTACTTGGGTCATCCTTCCTGCAATAAGATCCCATTGATCACACATAAACTTATTCAAGGTATTCTAAATGGCACTTAAATTTTTCTCCATAAAAGCCAAACCATCTAGGTCCACTTCCATATCCTCCAAAAGCTACTTCTCAACCTTCAACAAAGGTTGCGTTCTAGCATCCAAGAGGATTCTCTCTACCTTGAGTTTGGAATTTTCTTGTGCCACCATATCTATCTCATTTTGAAACCGATTCTACATAGTGGATGTCCACTCCTTGAAAGACAATGAAGATATCTTACAAGTATAAAGGATGTGTTCATATTCATTAATTTTCCTTCTCAAAGCATCTACTTCATTCTCATGTAACTATTTCATTTTATCCATATCAACATGCATAGTGTCTCTCTTAGACTTTTCATGCAATGATTGAACCACTTCAAGTTTAACTGATCTAGCTAAATATATATCCATCATGAACTTATGAGAGAAAAGACAATATTTTCATAAGGATCATGTTTTACACTAGCGAGGAGTACAATAATGGCTTCATCTTCATCTATTGTTTTCTTTAGAGTGGCAAGTTGAGTTTTTAGACTTTTGAATTTGTTAATATGCATAGTCATTGAAGTGTTGTCTTTTATGTCAAGCTTATAGAACTGCATTAACAACTTGACCTTAGAGTTTTTGGCTTGACTTCCAAAGATCCTGTCAAGCTTCTCCCAAGCCTTTTTGGCATCTCTGATGCCAGATATATGGTGCAATACCTCGTCATGCAATAATTCCTAGAGCTTTATTATTTATCTTTTCCCACTCTTTGGACTTTGGTCCTTCAGGCTTTAGTTGGACCCTTCCAAGAACTTTTCCATCTTTACTTTCTTCTTCCTCCTCCTCTTCCTCAAATAGGTCCCACAAATTCTTCCGCATAAGGTGGTACATAGTCTTCTCCTTCCAGGCATGAAAGCCTTCTCCATTGAACTTGGACATTTGCTCAAGCTCTGCCATGTTGATCAACTTCAAATAACCAACAAAAGAGTTGTAGTTCAATGTGTCAAGAGACACAAGAAGATCAGTGTCAAACTGACACTAGTTGAGTATCAATGGATACTATTCTTTGAGCTTAGTGTTGGATGTCAGTGATTGATCTGCTCCTTGTCTATTGATTTGAAGCGTTGCTCTTGCTAGGAACTGAGTTTAGGCTCAAATTAGAGTGGCAATGGGTCAGTGAACTAAGAGGAGTAGGAAAAATGAAGTGGGGATGAACTTGAGTGAGATTGGCTATGGCTTCCACAATTAGGGTTCCGGACAAGTGACTGATTTCTGACTTCCTGTAGCTCATACACTAAACCATTTTTCATGGGACTCAAGGTGAAGATAGTCCATATGGTAGCCTTCTTTTGCCCCATACTTGTAGGAAGAATCGCATTGCATATCGGGAGCCCAGACGATACGACTAGAATAGTGCATAGATCTATCAACGAGCATGAATTCTTGTAATGTTGAGGTAGCTGGAGCTCAATGTTGGCATTTGAAGTGATAGGGAGTTAGCCTCTAAGAGCTAAGGAAGATGTTACTAGAAGAAAGTTTGAAAAGATATGGCTTGGTTTAGAAGATCTAGCTGCTCAAAGTAGGGTAGGTAATGTTCTGTGGCTATGGCAGCCATGAAAGCTAGAATGAAGGTAGAGGTGAAAATGAGGTCATAACCTAGCATTGAGCTAGATTGAAGTTAAGAAAGATTGAGAGAGCAGAGAGATGAGCTAGATTAAGCTGGGCCATGCTCAGTTGAGCTCTGATACCATGTCAAAAGATGTGGATCTAGAGCATGGCATGAGCTATGGAGGATGGAAGATGTAGACAAGACTCATGTAGACATAGACACAGACAAGACCAACTATCACACAAGTGAATTAGGTTCCAAGATTGAGAATTGGACTCATAAACACAATCTTGTGTGTAAGACAATGACATAGACAATTGATTGAAGGAAAAAAGTACTATGACATTGCATTGAAAAGTGAATCTTTCTCCACTCTCCTCACTATGCATGTGGGATACAAGAGTCCCTGCTAGGCATCATCATTTTCTCTCTTTTTCAACAACTTCAAGAAACCAATTTGCATGAGACGTATCCATGTAAGGAATCGAATCAACTAAGGGTGTAGATGTCTCACCATCCTATTTATCAGAAACACTCGATGCAAGCCTTGGAGCCACATCCTTTGCTCTTGATGGAGTCAACTCATTTGAACTATCATTCCACTCCTCCTCTTCGACCTGCACATCCTTGTGATGTTATCACCTCCTCTTGATGGGGAGTTTTTTAGCCGTTTTGTTCCTTGTCTTCACCATGGTCTCGACTATAGTAGATGGCTAGACTAGTAATGAAGAAGTAAGATAAGCATGCTTGGATAGTTGAGAATGATGATGAGAAAGAAGGCATTGATCACTCGTGGGCTGTGAACACCTGTGATAGAGAATTAGGGTATTTTTTAGTAATTTACTGTTGTATTTTTCCCTTTCCACTAAAACAATAAGTAACACTCCTCAAAAAGTGAGAGCTCTCACTATAATGATTACTAATGGTGCTGCCAGTTTCTGCAATAGATGATTTTTGGCCCCTCAGCAGTTGATACAACTACTAATGCAACACTTCATGCAATTCAAGCAATCAACTCTTTCGAGTTACTCGAAGTCCATTGCATGTCCCATCAACCATGCATTTTTTGTTTAAATTACAAGACCTTTAAAATACCACTTGACCAAGAGTTGTAGCAAAGCTTTAAAAACATATTGATTATAAAGGTTGTTCCCATGAACAATTCTTCTTTGAGAAAAATGAGACAAGAACATAAAATCCCACATTGCTTGAAACAGAGTTGCAACAAAAAGAATAATATCCTACACCTCTCATAGCAAATCCTGAACTTGTTGAGTATTTAACTGATCTTTAAAAATAATTTAAATCATAAAAACATATACAATTGTATCCCAATGATATTTTGGTATCTCCTTAAGAGAATGAATTCTAGCAAATCAACAAACAACCAAAAGGATTAAAAATTTAGAGGTTACTACTTCAGGAATCATTGCGGAAACCTAGAGTAAATTGATTGGTCTTGCTAATGCTAGTCTTGGGAACTCAAGGAGTTGAGACCTCCAGGAAAGTGACTTTGAGTTCCAGTTCTAGTTCTTGTCTAGTCAAGATATCTAGTCCAGTCTTGCCAATGCTAGTCTTGGGAGCTCAAGGAGTTAAGACCTCCAGGAAAGTGACTTTGAGTTCCAGTTCTAGTTCTTGTCTAGTCAAGGTATCTAGTCTAGTCTAGTCTTCCATTATACTCGTGTTGTCTTGTCACCTTGTAATCTCGTAGTACGAGATCTTATCTACTACTGTCTTATATCTTGTTCATCCCCTCGAGGGAGATCTTGTAATTTTGATATCTTGTATCCATACCTACAATTCCGGATTGTCAAATCTTTCATGTCCTATCAAATCCGGTTGTTTATGCTTGCGGTCTAGAGTTGTCACTAGGAGAAATATGGACTCTCTTTTTTGCCCCTAAAGGGGTTTCTCTCACCTCTCTCTCTCTAAAAAGAGATTCCAAAATAAAATTAGAGTAAGAGATCTTCTACAATCAATCAAATCTCGTATTTGTATTTTCAATAGATTTCACCTATTATTTTATTCTCAAACTGTAGGATAAGGTCACTTTTTCTCAAAATCCTCATAACTAAAAACATACAATTCTATTTTTTTGTAAAAACATAGTCAATCATTAATATACGACTCTTTAATGCCCTCATGACTTTTCAACATGAAAATATATTAGAATCATTCTCATTCTTGCTTCTTAAAAGGGTGGAAGTTAAAAAATGATATAAAATCACGTACACATCATATTTTAAGATTATTTTTTACCTAGAGACACCTTTTTGACTCGATATTTTCCTTGTAAAATTTTATTATTTTTGGACAAGTATATGCCCATTTCTGGGCATTTATTCATTCCCTCTCAAAGCTCTAGTTTTGTCTAAAATTTTGTGTCCTCTTCTCCTTCCCTCCAAAATATGGTTTCTTGCATACGAATTTTTCTGAAGCAATACTCAATACTATCTACGACACTCTCTATCCTGCTACAAGCAATCTCAAGAGTGGTTTTGATATCATTTTTTAAAATTAAATAATCTCTATCTACAACACTCTCTACCCTGCTACAAGCAATCTCCCTCCTTAGTACTGTGCTTTAAGATATCTTCCTCTTCAACACTCTATACTGCAAGCAATCAAGTGATAATGGAGGTATCTTTATTTTTTTAATCTCTGTGATGTTATTATTCTTCATAGTTGTTGTTTAATCCTTAAGTGTCAATTCATAGAGAGAGAGAGAGAGAGAGAGAGAGAGAGAGAGAGAGAGAGAGAGAGAGAGAGAGAGAGAGAGAGAGAGAGAGAGAGAGAGAGAGAGAGAGGGGAGAAGGGAGGGGGGAAGAGAGAGGACTATGTGAGATGAACTAGGAAAATAAGTGATAGAGTGGCAGAGGGTAAATTAGGGTAGAAGATAAGATTATGTTATTGTTCTCCACTAGCCAAGCTTCTGTATAAGTGTGTTTAAATATCTTTGATCAATTCTTCTTGAGAGAGAGAGAGAGAGAATATTTTGGATAGAACAGAAGATAAGATTGGATGCTGATTAGAGGTAGATTAAAAGCTAAGATTACATGAATATTAGGGATTGATTAGATTTTATCATGACTAAAATTAAGAGAAAGAGACAAGATCCAATTGGATAAAAAAGAACACAGATATAGTGAATCAAAGAGGTGTAATTGTGTGATTTGAGCCAATCCAGAATTAGTTGCATGCTGCTGGATTGATGCTGACTTGCTGCTCCCAGATATTTAGACGTTCTTGCTATTGATTAGAAAATTGACATTGACTCCTTAGCTTACTATTGATCAAAGGGGTGTAATTGTGTAATGTTAAAATTGGCATATATTTTTCTTTACAAGATACAGGTGTAGGATGTACCAAGAGAAAGAGAGATATTCACTTTCAATTGGATGATGAATATGCACCAATGTTCAAAAGATTGCAGAAAGGGATGATGTAATAAGATACAGGATGCAATAAGAAAGAAATGCAAGGAAAAAAAATGGACCTTTCGGTTGATGGGTGCATTTATCCACCCGATCCAGTCATCCACCACAATTTGAAGGGTTTACATCATTTGTAAAGTTCGTTTGTGAAGGCAATTAAGGATTGTATGGATACACATGCAGACTTGTCACACAAGGATTAGCAAGGGTTCATCAAGCCTTGACAAATACGTAGATAAGATTACAAGGGAATATGCAGTCTTTGATGGAAAAGGATAAATTATTGGCTGAGAAGGATGGGAGAACCAGAGCCTACAACAAGCAATGTCTGTCATTGAAGATGCTATGCAGGCTACACATGTGCAAAATATGGAGTTACAGTCTAAAGTTGTGGACTTGGAGAAGGAGAATCGAAACATAAAGAGGAAGCTCACAAAAACTTTGGAAGTCCTAAGCAAGGATGGTAAAAAATGCATTGGAAAATCATAAATTCAGGGACATTGTAGATGGTGTCGCAAGTGAACATCTTAGGGATGTGAGCAACTTGTTTACTGCTACAAATGCTCAGGGGTTATGTGACAAGGTGGGAATGAGTTCTGAGTCATATAGTATGCTCTATCAACAATTGGATACAGGATTTAAGCAAGTCTTCAAAACTAAGTGAGTAATGCCTCTGCCAAAACCATTTCACGTGAAGAAGGCTCGAAAACAACTAAATGAGAAAGTTTTAGAACTAATTGGTGAGCCAATGCATCTAGAAAACACACATATATTGAAGTATGGTTCCAAAGAAGTTGCATTTGTATTGAATGCATCCAACAACTTTGTGGATATATGTAGGGTTTAGATTGCTATGGTCAAGTTCTATAATATCTCTATGGAAGAATGTAGAGGCAAGCTTAAGTTTGTCCTCAAACTTGATGAGAGAGATTATTAAGGGGCAAAAACTTGAACGTGTGAGTATAACACTTATGAATCGATCATTGGATCCCAACATCGATGAAAACCATCCTTTATACTTCAATGTACAGTCAGAGAATGAAATATGGTGGCTTGCAACACATTTGAAGTACCAAAGGAGGAACATGAAGTACTTAAAGTTTTTTTTAACCTCACTAATATACCTAGTGTTATTCAACATCAAAATAATGGAGCAATTTTACACATTGAGGGGTTTGGGGACTATCAAGTTGAATGGCATCTTGCAGGTGATTTAAAAACATTGAAGTGTATATTTGGTTTATCAAATACAGTGAATGCAAAAATTTTGTGCATATACTGCATGCAAACTAGGAAGAAAGGGAAAGATGGAAAGAAAGAATGGCTTGCCAAGGCAAGACAACAAGGTGCTTCAACACGTGATCAAAAAGTCATGAGAAATGGAATCCTAGTTCCAGTGGATCCAAACTAGCACCCTATTTTGGAAATACTACTAACAAGGGTTCACTTTTGCACATTGCATTGTTTGGTTAGAATAATTTAGAAGCTAGTATATAAATATATATGCTTTGCATACAAGATGCAGCCTGTGTCAAAAGCTGATGCTACATGCAAGAAGGTAGAACAAGTCCTCTCTGAAGTTGGATTGCACGGGGGCCAAGTAGAAATAAAAAAGGACGAGAAAAAATCGAGAAAGAGTGGAAATATCCCTTGTAAACCACGCTTCGGTGGACCTAAGGCTAGGAAGTTTATATCTCCACCTCGAGATGAGGAAGGCAATATACTTGTAAAACAACCATAGAAGTATGAAGCATGGAAAAAGTTGCACCTTGCTGTTCCAGATTGGAGCAATGGGGACAAACGAGGATTGCTAAGGTAGAAGTGTGGATACACCTAGATAGATTAGCAGCTCTCTTACAAAAGTTGAGGTTTAGGGATGGTGATTCCAATACATTTAAAGAGATAGTTGCTAAATTTCGTAAGTCCATAGTGGAGGCATGGACTACAAATAGTATAACACACTACATGATCAGTATTGTTACCATTACGAAAAAATATCATCATTTGAAATTATTTTGTGTTTCTCATATCTCTTCTTGTGCAGCATATACTTGAAGCACATGGTCCATACTTTGTAGATCAAGGAAGTTTGGTAGTATGGTCAACTCAAGGCATGGAACAATCTCATGGCAAGCTTGCCATGCTTTTCAAAAGGCAACTGATCATGGAGGTGGCATCAATGATTCCAATTCTATGAGGAAATTATTACAATGGTGGTATAGGAGACTAGAGATACAATACGAGGAAAAAGAAAAGAAGTCCAAAGCCTCTCAAGCAGAATTTATAAGTAGGGCAATATATGAAGTGAGAAAAGCAAGATATGAAAACAACACAGCTAGACAACGCCACGTAGAATGGTTGGCAACCCAAGAGACAGATGGCAAGAAATGGAGACCTAGATAAAGATAATACTTTTGATGCATTTAGAGTCCACGAGAGAGCATAGGTACCCAGGATATGACACATCAATACTCCTATCTTTAACATGAGATGTCTCACAAATTTTGCTTAAAATTTTGAAGGTTTGTCACTATATTTTTCAAAGTCGATTTCGAACTATGTTTTTTAATTTTAAAGTTAATTTACACTAGAGTAAGTTTAAAAGTTTCGTACTTAAGTCAAGTCTCTCCTTTCATTTTTCCCATTACTCTTCACTCTACCCTCCACCTTTCTATCCTTCATTATCACAACCATGGTACGTTCCAAGCTTCCTATCAAGAAGGTGCATGCAAGAGCAAGAGCTCAACACTCTTCCGAATCTAGTGAGAGTACTGTGAGTGACAAAGGTCCCTTGGTGGCTGACAACGGTGGCCCTACTACAGCTAATAATGGTGGTGCCACTATGTCCAATAATGGTGGCCCTAGTGTGTCCAATAATGATGGTTCGCCATTGTCCAGAAATGGTGGTCCACGTGCTCCAGTTACTCCACCTCCCACTATTGCTTCAACTGGTAATACACGTCCTCCAACACATAAGAAGCGAAGATGGAGACCAGGCATGGCTACGCTACATGAGATAAGGAAATTCCAGAAGAGTGCCAACTTGATTATTCCTAAGGCACCATTCTCTAGGTTGGTGTGAGAAATACTACAAGATCTGCAGTTAGGGCATCATCACAAGTTCTTTTCAAGGAACCAGGCAAGGAATGTGGGACAATGGTCAAGCCAAGCCTTGCTTGCTCTCCAAGAAGCAACTGAAAGTTACTTGATTGATCTAATGGGCGATTCTCAAGTTTTAGCCATTCATGCCCGACGTATCACTATTAAGCCCATAGATATGGTTCTTGTTCATAGGATCCGCAACAACAAGGATGCATTTAATCTTAATGTCAACAATATGCTTTGAGAAGCTACCTTGTAATTGAATTTATGTTTTTAGCTCAGGTTTGGTTGTAGATTGTAAGGAGCTTAGTTTTGGTTTATCTTTCCAGTAGACCTTCAAGTATTTGATAGTAGTGGTCTACAAAATGGAGCTAAACTTTTCCTAGCTCTAGTTGTACTTTGTGCAATGCACTATCTAGCGTGTATTTCATGGTTTCGTAATGCCAAATATGATATTTGTTATTCCATTTTGCTATGATTTGCATTGTGCACATTTCCAAGTTTCTAATTTTAAAAGTAGTTTTGTTAAGGATAAATTCAATGCGCAATCACGCACACATCAGTGATCAGTTGTACATGGGCCGATGCACTATATCTTTACTGTATTTAGCGATTTGGCAACACTATATCCGATATGCGATATTCCATTTGACCCATGACTTATTTTTTGTGAATTTTTAAGTTTCTAATATTTCACGTAGTTTGGTTGACAACACATTTAGTATACAGCTGCGTACACTCGATGCGGTGGTGAGTTTTTCTATTATCAGTGAAGTATAATCCAATTAATACATTTTCAAAAAATGATTGAACCGTCAATTTTATAAATCAAAATCTGGTGAAACTTCACCCACGTGCTGGGCATCATAAAAACTCATGGACATTTAAAAATTGGCCCCATCAAAAGTCTCTAGGGCACCTCTCCGGAGGCTAGCGTTTGGGGCCCTGAATCCCTAGATTCAGGGCCCTAGACGCTGTCGTGATGTTATGAGGACACAGTGTGAAAAAGTATGGAATGCATCATCATCCGACTTCTCTACTGATCTAGAGAGTCAATGTGATCTGAGCCATTAGTACTAGTGTGAGTTGCATGGATTATTCGAAAATACTAGATTTTTGGATAATTTTAGTCTATTTTTATATTATTTATTGTAGAAATCCAAAAAAGTTAAAAAAGGCTTCTAGATTAGGATGGCATGCAAAAAGCTAGTTTCTTTTTCAGCCAATTAGGAGATTTTTTCATAAAAAAGACAGATTGACAAAATCGCGCACGTTGCAATCGTTGCAAACAGGCTGAAAACTACAGATTGAACTGAAGAAAGAAGAACGAGTGATCTGAGAGATCCGCGAGTAGTTATCCTAGGGTTTTACCCCCCTTTCGGAGCCAACAAAGCCATCAGATTTGGGTTTCGGATAGCAGAGAAAGAGCTGATTTTTTTAATCCACGTTTTTGGTCTACGAAGGAGCTCCAGGAGAACTAGCAAGACGTCTAGGCCCTAGTATGCTTCTAATAATGCCTTGGAATCTAAGCTTTGTGCTGGCTACAATATGCACAGTTTTCATAGCAAGAGGTTGGATTGGTCCATACAACTCACGGTGATTCATGAGAAAATATTATAATAAAATAAAGACATGTACATTGAAGGATGCATTGTAGTCTAGCATTGGGATGATTATAGGTTCTGGTGATACAAGAATCTCCCTCAATCTTTCAGCCCCAAAGTACATGACAAGACGCTGTTGGAAGAAAATCTTCCTACTGATGCATACATTAACTCGGATGTTTTGTACAAACTGGAAGGTGTAGAAATTTGGGCCACTATTATTATTCATCAGTGAAGACTACTTAAGGGAGTAGAGGGAATGCACTTTCTTAAATTATAAAGGAGTTTTCCTAGAGTGTTTCTTTCTGGAGCCCACCAACTTTGCTATACAGAGAATTTGCTCACCAGTGATTGCTCTTGCCTTAGTGTGTCCATCCTCGGCGACATATATTTCATAAGGTGTGATGGCCACCTTTTCAACCACACCCTACCTTCGAGCTAGCAACAGTTGAAGGTAGTCTCCATACTTTACACCTCTACAAAACTCCACACCGTTCATGCATAGTTGTCCTCCTTTGATGTGGATTAGGCCAGAGAGAGAGAGGGATTTAATGATTTGGAGACGAGGACTTCTCGGAAGGGCCTTCACTTTGTTTGCAAAACACTCACCACAATTATGAGAACCTAGCAAATGATGGCAACGTATTTTTATCATAGTATCATACAAGAGAAATCTCCAAAATCCCCTTCATGTTTCTATCAATTATCCCCATTGGACTAAACACTTTATCATATTTAAACTTGAAAAGCCTAAGAGGTGTGGTCCATCAACATAATTGTCACCTTTCTACATGTGCAACCAAAATGTACATGTCCTTAAAAAACTCAACCATGAAGTCTTCTACAGCCTCATGTAAGTAATCAAAGGTTAAAGAATGCTAGAAAAAGTCTCAATTGTTCTACTCACATATCTCTTTCATGGTAAATGGAAGCTTCAAGATGTCCATGTGATTGTGATTCTTATTCTCTCTAGTTGCTTTAGGATCGAGCTATGTTGCTGGTACTATTTGAATTAAGCTCTACCTTGCAAAGCAGTTGTAATCTTCCCAATCCCTTCCACGCAATGTGAGAATCTCTCATTGGAGACTAGATTGGTGATCTACTTTATCTTAGCCATCTCTACAAAAAAGTAGAAGACTTATTGTATAATAACTCTAAACAATAGAAAGGGTGAAAGTAGAGAAAAATGGGGCAAAAGAGGTAGAATGTGCATACCTCGAGAAGGGCTAGTTCAAAATGTAAAGGCCCTACCCTCACATTGTACAAGTTTAGGGGGACTTCGACCGACACAATGTGAGGGGGAAGGCTGGTGCAAAATCTCAATGCCTCCCTTCCCCCCTTCTCCTCCCCCCCCCCCCCCCCACCCGTTTTGTGTTATTCTAGGTCCTACATAACACAAAGATCAGACCCAAGATTTTGTAGCACCCCCGTGTATTGTCTAGGAATTTGATAATGTGAGGGTGGGGCTTTGAGATTTTGGAATGGCCCCCTTTATATTGTGTCCATCCATACCCCATATAAGGTGAGGGTGGGGCCTTCAAATTTTGTATTCGTTACCCCTCGGGTTGTATCGCTGTCATGTGTCTTTGAAGGCAAACATTAAAATATGAACATGAACTAGTATAAGTGACCAGACTAGAGATACATTATACTAACCATCATAATGCACGTGGAAAGAGGATAGAGACTAGAGGACAATATGTAAATCTATTTGCATGAAGTCTAAGGATGAGAATGAATGAAGAGAAAAAGAAAGAGTGCTTTGTGAGTTGGAAGGAAAGGGAACAAGAGAAGAATGGGAAGAAGAAGAAGAAGAGCACAAGTAGTCATAGAATGGAAAGGACAACTAGTTGTGCTAAATTTTTTGGGTTGATCTCTACTTTTTCTCTCTTTGGGCAACATGCTTTGTGTGTGAGTATTGGAGAGTTTTGCGTGTTACTTTTGGACACAAATAGTTCTTAATATTTATGACTTTAGAGTTAATATTAGCGGTTGAAAACATGGTTTGATACTCTTGAATTATAGCAAGGTACTACTACCCCAAATCCTATTGTTATTATGCTTGCTTTGTTGTCTTGAATCAAGGGAGATTGTGGGCTAAATCTAGAGATATACCATACCTCAAGGCTAAACACACTACTTTGTGGAGTATAATATTTTGAAATTTACTATTCTAAATTGAGGAAAACATGGACTAGAAGTAGGCCTACTGTTGTCCCAAATCTACATCTGTGTATTCACTGCCATCAAGAGTGTTGAGAAATAGACAAATGATGTATGCTCCAAGAGGAGCTGTCCTGAATCCCATATGCACAGTGAGGAGAGTGGAACAACTCAAAGCCTATAAAGCATTGTACTTGACTATGAAATGAACACAATATCATGATGCTTTGTACTTTCAGTTAAGTGTCTGTCATTGTCGATTCTACACAATATTGTGTTTATGAGTCCAAGCTAATCTATCTTGGAACCTAATTCACTTGTGTAATAGTTTGTCTCTACTTGTCCATGTCATTATGAACTTGGTTTACATCTTTGATCCACCATTGCTTGTGTCATGTCCTAGATCCACATCATTTAACATGGTATCAGAGCCCAGTTGGGCATGGCACAGCTCACACTCTGAATCTCTAGTCTCCCTTCATCTCTGGTGATCTCTAACCAGCCCACATTCAGCTCATATCTTTAGTTTCAACTTCAAATCTCAGTTGGACCTTGTGGCAGCCATAGCCAGCAGCACCCTGTCATCTTGAAGCTCCTGTATCTCACTCCACATACCAAATCTCTCTGAGCTTCCTTCTGAAAAGTTGTTCTCCACCTCACAAAGCTTCCCTGTATCACATCAATCCATGAGATTTGGCTATCTGGACCTCAGCATTGTCACTATTGTCAGTTGCTGCCATAGCCCCAGTTTGTGGCCTGCAGGACATACCTCACTTTGAGCTCTCATATCTCTCAAACCAGGCAATATTTCAATGTGCTTTCTTCAGGAGGATTGTTATTCTACTCAAGGAGCTTGTGCCTATCACATCTAAGCCTGACATTGGATACCTACAAGCCTGGCATTGCTGAAATTCGACGTCGCTGCCATAAATGCGCCTGGTTACGTTTCGCTGATCTGCGCGCGTACTGCACTACCCGATCTTGACGATTATCATGGGGCTCTTGTAGAGCATGGAGTAAGCTACATTTCCATAAAAAAAGTTTCCAAAATGATCAATTCTAGCTCTAGATATCTGGAAAAAACCAGGCTTGGGTCAAAACCCTAATCCAGGAAGCCATAGCCATCAAGGTGCAAGCTCATTTTTCCTTCAATTTCTCATTCCTTTTAACTGAGGGCACACACTACCACTCTTATCTGAGTTTGAACTCAGCTCCCAGCAAGATTAACTCTTCAAATCAACAAGCAAGAAGAAGATCAAGCACCGACATTCAATACTAAGCTCAAGAATAGTATCTATTGATACTCAACTAGTGTCAGTTGACACTAACCTCCTTGTGACACTTCACAAATCCCCCTTGCTAGTCTTTTCTCAGTTAATTGGAGCTACTCAACATGGCAGAATTTGAGCAAATAGCAAAGTTCAATGGAGAAGGCTTCCATGCCTGGAAGGAAAAGACCATGTACCACCTGATGTGAAAGGACTTATGGGACTTGTTTGAAGATGATGCAGATAACAAGAAGGAAGATGATGAAGACGGGTTCGTTGAAGAAGACCAGTTCAAATCCAAAGAATGGAAGAAGATGAATAATAAGGCACTAGGCATCATTGCTTGGGGATTAAGTGATGATGTGTTACATCATATATCTGGCATTAGAAATGCTAAAACCGCCTGGGAGGAACTTGATAAAATGTTTGGTACTCAAGCAAAGAATTCAAAGGTAAAACTTCTCATGCAATATTAAAAACTGGATATCAAAGACAATGCTTCTATGACCATACACATTAATAAGTTTAAGAGTTTAAAAACTCAACTTGTATCTCTTAAAAAGAATATTGAGGAAGATGAAGCAATAGCCGTACTGCTTGCAAGTGTAAACAAGGATCCATATGAAAATCTTGTATCCACTTTGAGTAATGTTCCAAGCCTCACACTTAAAGATATTGAGCACTCACTACTCGATGAAGAAGGCAAAGTAAAAACCAAGAATGCAAAAGACAATGTCTCATCATCTAGGGACAATCTTTTGTACACCAAAGGAGCTGTTGGACCTAAAGGAAGAGGTCGAGGATTCATCAACAACAATAACAAGGATCGGATTACATGTCACTATTGTGGTAAGACTGGCCATGTAGCCAGTGAATGTTTCCATAAGAAGAGAGCCCAACAATTGCAAAGTGATCATCACCAAAACCAATACATGGAAGAAAGAGAAGAAGAAGAATATGCTTCCACTACCATCAACTCTGACAGATTGTTTTGAAGAACTTTCATTGTATCTTTCATATGTTTTTCCCATAGTGGATCTTTCTTAGTGAATTTGATTTGTACAACCCTTGCCAAGATGTAAAGTCTCAAGCTTTAACTTGACTAGGCTGCCTATGAGCTAGTCTTCCGGGCCATGTTATCATGAAGGGGGGGCAAAAGCCAGCAAGTGTAGGCACTCATCATTTGAGGGGGGGTCTTGAGAAATAGACAAATGATGTATGCTCCAAGAGGAGCTGTCCTGAATCCCATATGCACAGTGAGGAGAGTGGAACAGCTCAAAGCCTATAAAGCATTGTACTTGACTATGAAATGAACACAATATCATGATGCTTTGTACTTTCAGTTAAGTGTCTATCATTGTCGATTCTACACAAGATTGTGTTTATGAGTCCAAGCTAATCTATCTTGGAACCTAATTCACTTGTGTAATAGTTTGTCTCTACTTGTCCATGTCATTATGAACTTGGTTTACATCTTTGATCCACCATAGCTTGTGTCATGTCCTAGATCCACATCATTTAACAAAGAGGGCATGTATGGATTGCATACTTCATACTTATGGTATTATCTCTAAGAGCTATTGTATGCTAAAAATACTATTATAAACTAGTGCAAAAAATGAGTTTAAATCATCCCACTATAATTGATATAAAGTTCTCCTCTAAGTCTATGTGCTTGGCTCTCAAAAGCAAATACATAATGTATTGTTTTAATGATTTCTTGAATCACTCCTATCATAGGTTGCAAAAATAATGAATAAGGTTGAAAGGATAGATCCTTGATGATCTAATGCAAGGTTTATTATGCATATATAGGATGAATAATTGGATGGAATTGAGGCCATGGTGTGGCAGGTCATGCAAAAATAATGTATAAGGTTGAAAGGATAGATCGTTGATGATCTAATGCAAGGTTTATTATGCATATATAGGATGAATAATTGGATGGAATTGAGGCCATGGTGGGGCAGGTCATTATTCAGATGGAAGTGAGGTTGTGAGGTAGCAAGTCACCATTCATATGGATGTTGGGTTAAAAGGAAGAAGGTCACCATAAAATGCTGACTCACTTATGCCTCTTCATGCACGGGCCTCAAGAAAGACTTGGTAGGTATTCATGGAAAGGATAATACATGCAACAATCCCCGGACATACCCTCCTCACCACTCAACCTACATAATGCATTGATACCTTGATAACTAAAGCAATGAGAATGTAGAAAAATCTTCCCAACCACTATCATTTGCTTGACTATCTTCATCGCAACCACAAACTCAAACTTTCCTAAATTATGTATTTATTGCTAGAATACTATACAAATTGTTGATTGTCTTTTAGTGGAGTGAATAATGTGAACTAGCTTATGAAGCACCAAAAAAGGCTTTAACATCATCAGTCATCTTGAAAGCTCTAGCTTGAGACATAATATTTTAATGCATATTGATGCTTCAAAATTTTTTGTGGGAGCAATACTGTGACAACTTAGAGAACACAATTTAGACTATCCGGTGAGCTTTACTAGCCCCTAGCTCACATACACAAAAATGAATTACTCCATGATAGAGAGAGAGACTAGAAATTGTATTTGTTATTAAAAAATTTTGACATTATTTGCTAGCGACTCCATTCACTTTTTTAATGAACCATCAAGCTTTGTTGTACCTCATGAATAAGCCATGTGCTATAGGACACATAGCTCGATGGCTATTATTGCTTCTTGATTTTGATTTTTTAGTAGTAGTATAGAAAGGAAAGCAATGTTACATGGCAAACCATTTATCATGCATACCAAATGGAGAGCCTACAAAAGAGACATCAATGATGACTTTCTCACTCCCTATTTGGCTAATGATATTATGGAAGTTTTAGAGAAACGCATATCTAATCCTCTGATAGAAAAAGATCAACTTTCTTGCCTCATAATCAAAGCCAGTCCTATCAACTAATCGTTGGACAGTTGTATAGGTTGGACCAAGATGGTCGATTGAGACATTGCGTTTGTGAGCATGAGATGCAAGAAGTTTAACTAAAGCACACATAGGAATTGTGAG
The DNA here is from genome assembly GCF_053477565.2 of Lygodium microphyllum. NCBI lineage: Eukaryota > Viridiplantae > Streptophyta > Polypodiopsida > Schizaeales > Lygodiaceae > Lygodium > Lygodium microphyllum. The sequence continues at coordinate 138,213,412 of NC_141138.1, forward strand.
ATGCCATGTTGAGGAGAACTTCATGGCTCATAAGGTGATTCTTGTGATGTCGTGAAATTTGTGAAGCAATGCGATGAATGCCAACATACAAAAATTCCAATCAAAAAGGAAAAAATGGAGCTTATTCCAGTGGTCGCAAGACAACCCTTTGAAATGTGGGGAATAGATTTTGTTGAGAATATAAGCCATGGGCACAATATTCACAAGCTAGATATATCATCATTGCAATGGATCACCTAACCAACTGGGTAGAGATGAGAGCTACACGCAAAAGTAATGCAAGAACAGTTGCTAAATTTTTATGGAAGTAAGTGATCTATTGGTTTGGGTGCCCAATTGAGATTGTAATGAGGTGACCACACATCTCATGAGCATGCACACTGAAAGTCCTCACCCTATTATCCATAAGCCAATGATGACTAAGTCTCAGCTTCACAAAGTCATTGGGACAAAAGTCATTGGGACAATAAGCTCATGGCAACACTTTAGGCATATCAAATAGCCCACAAGACTATGAGTAGTCAAACTCCATGTAAATTGACCTACAAAATTGATGTACTTATGCATATTGAGTTTTTCGTTCCAAGATTTTGGATAGCCATGCAAGAGATATGGGAATATCGAGAGACTTGGACCAACCATTTGGTGGAATTGGAACAATCGTTTGAAACCCAATTGTTGGTGACAACACATGCCCTCATCTATTGAAAAAGCATAACAAAAGGCCTAGTTCAACAAACATGTCAAACAATAAGACTTTGAAAGGGAAAACCTTGTGCTATTGTACTTCATTGAAGGACACAAACAAAAACTAAAATTTAGATATATAGGTCCACTATGTGTGTGTGCCATTAGCAAAATCAATAATGTTGTACTAGAGACACTTGATGGTGAAAGATTAGGATTTTTTAATATCAACTGAATCAAAAAATATCATCTACCAACAAACCCTTTTGGAGCCCCAAGAGGAACACCAAGGAAAAGGGAATTCTCTTGCAAGAAAATCTATCTTGTAACATCAACAAGCTTGTTTATTATGTTTTATATGATTACAATGAAGAAAAGAACACCAGGCACAACAAATCTTCATGCAGCATCATGTAGATCTCCGACGGATTTGATAGAATCAACCATATTCTTCAATATCTTCACAAAATCCATCCATATAACAAAGAAAGCAAAGGAATACACCATCTTTGAATGGAAATACATCACATAGTATTCATCTTCAATATCTTCATAGTCTTTTCTCTCAATCTCTCATATACAATCACTCTGTTTTAGTAGAATTGTCTATCTCTGACTCTCTCTCTCTCTCTCTCTCCATCAATAATACATCATATCCTCACTACAAATCTCTCATAATCACTCTCAATAATCCTTCTTAGGTTGTGGATACCCCTCCCAAGAGGTATTTCTGATATGAAGAGTCACCAGAGCCACTACAGTGTCTTTTCATAGCTCACTACTGTCACTTCACTCCAGTCTTTACTTGAGTCTTCAGCAACTACTTCTTTCACTTTTTTCAGCTCTTTTGCACTGGTATTCACCTCTTTCCAAGGCTAGAAAACTTTCCCAAGCTACACTCTCATCCATCAGAACACATACAAAAGCATACAGAACAGTCTACAAAACAGTACCAGAACAGCTACAGTACAGAGACAAAAGCTCTACAGAAGACCTACAGAAGGTTACAGAAGGTCATCAAAACCTCATAACTCATACTCAAACCATTCCAAACTCTCACAAACAATTCAATAAGCTTTCACAAGATCTCAATCTTCATCAATCAATACTCCATCCCTCCTTACAGAAGACAATTAGAACAAAACAGAAGCTATACAGAAGGTATACAGAACCAATCAGAACCTCTCAGAACCTCATATCTCTACTAATAAACATCATGAACTTCCAAAACACAATCAATATCATCCAAAAAACTCTCAAACCACTTCTAAACCAATCAATCATCTCATAAAATCAACCATTCAGCTCTCAACAACAACAAAAATCAGCCAAAAAACAAGTCATTTCAACACTCAACATATCCCCACACTTAATAAGGAAGCATCCTCGCGACCCAGGAAAAAGGGAATACAAGTTCATGCAAGAGCTCAACTTTGATCTTCAATATCTCTTAAAAAACAATCCATCCAACCACGACCCCAACTTATAACCTGCATCTGATATAAAAATACAACGAAAGGAAAATCCTTTATACATTAACACTTCTTATCAAACTAGAAATCACAACAAACTTATAAAGGATATAAGAGGTTTCTTCTTCTTTTTCTTCTAGTTTGAGTATGAGTTATGAGGTTTTGATGACCTTCTGGAACATTCTGTAGGTCTTCTGTAGAGCTTCTGTCTCTGTATTGTCTCTGTACTGTAGCTGCTCTGGTACTGTTCTGTAGACTGTTCTGTATGCTTCTGTATGTGTTCTGATGGATGAGAGTGTAGCTTGGGAAAGTTTTCTAGCCTTGGAAAGAGGTGAATACAAGTGCAAAAGAGCTAAAAAAAGTGAAAGAAGTAGCTGTTGAAGACTCAAGTAAAGACTGGAGTGAAGTGACAGTAGTGAGCTATGAAAAGACATTGTAGTGGCTCTGGTTACTCTTCATATCAGACATACCTCTTGGGAGGGTTATCCACGACCTAAGAAGGATTATTGAGAGTGATTATGAGAGATTTGTAGTGAGGATATGATGCATTATTGATGGAGAGAGAGAGAGAGAGTCAGAGATAGACAATTCTACTAAAACAGAGTGATTGTATATGAGAGATTGAGAGAAAAGACTATGAAGATATTGAAGATGAATACTATGTGATGTATTTCCATTCAAAGATGGTGTATTCCTTTGCTTTCTTTGTTATATGGATGGATTTTGTGAAGATATTGAAGAATATGGTTGATTCTATCAAATCCGTGGGAGATCTACATGACGCTGCATGAACATTTGTTGTGCCTGGTGTTCTTTTCTTCATTGTAATCATATAAAACATAATAAACAAGCTTGTTGATGTTACAAGATAGATTTTCTTGCAAGAGAATTTCCTTATCATTCGAGCTCCATCCCCTTCTTCTGGAAATTTGATGATCAAACCCGTCATAGTCACTAACCAACTGAGGTGGTTGAGATATAGAAGTGTTAGGAGAGGGAAGTGGAATAAGGAAAAGTGGATGAAGTGAGGGGTAGGCAAAATCATAAAAGGAAGAATGATTTAAAGAAGAAGTGGCTAAAATTTGTAGGGAATCAATTAAAAAGGGTGTTAACTGATAAATAGGAAAGGTAGAAGGTACATGAATGGATGGAGAAGGACATGGTGGAGAATGGGAAAATACTCGATCCTCAATAAAAGAACAGTATGTAAAAATGGGAATTTGAGGGAAAGAGGAAGGTTGGAAAAGAAGGGGTAAGATAGTTGTGGAATTAGATTGACAAAGGGAAAGATATATATCATATCGGTGAGCCATTCGTTGGTAATACAGGAGGGTAGGAACAGAAGGTCCTAAGATAGATCTTCTATGATAGGCATCAAAATAGGTAGAATCAAATGGATTATGGTTTGAAAGATAAGCTAAGAGATCCACCCTCAGTTGATTAGTACTCTGGGCATAGGTAGGGGCTGTGTTCAGTCTTTGATTCAGGACCACAGAATCAATCATGGTATGCTAGGAATTATCAGGCAATTAGCCACTTTGGAGGAGTAACTCTGGAACATGTCAGCTATGCGCAACTCCAAATGGTGGACATACAAAATAGCTTGTAGAACCACGTCTCCCACATACCATGCCATATCCACCTCATCTGGAATTAACAAGTCTCCTCGTAGATACATGTATGACATCAACATGGTATCTGTCGTGACAGAATCTTCAAACACCATCCTTACCACCTCTGTCAGCAACTCAGCAGACCAAGCCCCACTCCATTCATCCTCTGGAAGAGGCAAATCCATCATGGAAAGCTTCATGTAGAAGGCCAACTTCTGTAATTGGTAGTGGACAAAGAAAGAATTGTCCGGAGGAACATATTCCTCAAACTGCTCAAATGTAGACCATAGCAAGTCCATCCTGGATTGCAATCTTTCCACTTTATCTTGGAAGAGAGGACACAAGGTAGCCTGTCTCTGAAGAGCAGCCAAGTCTTGCTGTGAGAGAGAAGGGATCAAGGGAACATGAGGGCTTAGAGGAACAGACCGTGGCTTTGCCAGTTGATCTTGCAACTGTTGGATTTGGGAAGCTTGTGATTCCACTGTGTCATTAGCAGTCTGTAAGGCTGAAAGTTTGACATCTAAAAGAGTTTGGAACTCTTGCGCTTCTCTGGACATCCTCTCCTTCTCCTCTGAAAGGCTAGTAACCTCTGATTGAGCCTCGGTTAACTGAATCTTCAAAGAAGATATCTCATCACTTTGGGTTGCAACTAGTTGGGTTTGTTGCTCCATCTGCTTAAACAAATCTGCTAGGGTATCCTTAGCAGAGGCTAACTCGGATGTTGCCTTATGCAACTGGTCCTTAGACTGCATCAGTTCTTCATAAAAGGAAGCGTACAGCTGTTGAACACAGGTGGTCACTGACAATTCAATGGAATTGTGAATGACTTTACAGAGGAAAGGAATTGCATCTCTCAAGACTAGAGTGTTCAGTGAGGGGACTGATATATCCAACGAACCTTCTCGATGTGCTCTGAACAGGTTATTACAAGTGAGATAACCAGGGAGATCACTGCCAGAGGTAGCAGGAATGGACACTGAAGGAAGAACTGAAGGAGCTTTATCCGCTACCCGCTTCAAGTGTTTGCGTTGTATGACCACGGGAGGCAGAGAAGCATCATCCTCTATATCAATGGGTTCTGACTCATCTGAAGGTGGAGGAGGAGGTATTGGATCTGATGGAGGAGGTGGAGGCACACTCTTCTATAAACCTGAATAGGTCAAGAAGGCAGACAAATACGATCCATAGGTGACATTGGTAACATTGCCCCTGGTGACTTTGACAAAATGTTGATCCATCTTAGTGAGTAGGTAAGTGCTCCGGTCAATAGCTACTCCTTTCAACACCATCCTTGAAGCTGTAAAGAGCTCTTTGGACAAGTACTGGGATGGCGTTTTTGCAGGCATAAACCTGTCCTGGAGAAACTGACAGACCATCTTCCACACAGGATCAGTGATCATGGAAAAGGAAACTCCTGAAGAGTTGATCACCTTCTTAACATCCAGCATTTTCCTTGTTTGTTTTTGTAACAGCTTCAAAATCTCTTCATTAGAGAAAAGCTGGCGAGTGGTAACAAAGGGTTCACCTTTGGAGGGAAGAGAAAGAGCCTTCCTGAGGCCCCGAGGTGTCAAAGTCATAGAAATACCCTGGACCAGTTCCGACTTCTTGCTATAGGAGGCCAGAAACTCATCACACATCGATGGATCCTCTGGAAGCAATGGAAAGGAGGTAGCCACAAAAGCAGCGAGTCCCACCTTCGTGAGAGGCTCAAAAGTGAGTAGGGAAGAGTAATCCCTACTAACTAGTGGGACATACTGGATAGGGAGAGAAGCGTGAGAAGGCGCCATTCAAATGGTTACACACACACCACAAACATAGACAATCAAGGAGAATGCTTGCAAAGAAACAGACAAAAAACCAAGGATAAGAAAACAACCAAAACAATAAAACGTGACTCGACCAACTATCCCCAAGCAAACCACAGCCTAGAAAAAATTCGACATGACCTCTAGACATATGCGACCGAAAGCTTCATGCTATGCAACATGCAAACACCCAAAACCTCGTATCAGGCAATAAAGAAAAAAAACTACACACCGTACCCTTAACCATAACAAAGACACTGAACCAAAACATCACCACTACCCACACACATCAAGACCACAACTTTGATAAACCGGTCTTTGACCATGGAAATAACTCCAAAGACTTCGCATACCCATCCCACGAAACCGGGTTCGTTAAAAAGGGAAAATTAAGTGTAGTGAGGGGGAATTAATTTAATGAAAGGTTTATTTTAATAAATTATTAAGAATGGGTGAAGTTTTATTAAGTGATAAACCTTAGCAAGAAAACGGTGGTTCCTTCTTAAAAATTTAATTACCAATTATTAGGTTAAAGCGGTGCGTTAATTCGAATCCCGGACTTCGATACCCAGACTGGGTCTCTAAATGCAAGTTCATTGATTACAAAGTTAAGGTGATGTGGAGCACTTTTTTGCCAGCGCGTGCTCTTGTGACAGCGGGTTCATTTTAATTAAAAATATTAAAGTGCCTCTTTAGCGCACTTAGCGCATGCTAAGTGAACGACTGGTTCATTTTTATTGTTAAAAAAATGGTGTGTTTAGCGCGAATGCGCGTGCCATGGTGGGGTTTAGGGTGCATTGTGTTTTTTTTTTTTTGAATTAACCATGGGTTTTGGGGTAGCTGAAAAAAAATAAAAAAATAAAAGGGAAAATACCTAGTAGTGGGTGTATGAAAATGCAAAGAATGCGCTCTCCTCAATCCAAAAATATCTAGATGTGTTCTCTCGAGGGTTAGTGGGTATGTGGATGAAAAAGGATTGTTTATTATATTTGTGTTTTTGGATTTTTATTTTTTGTTATTTGATGAATTTAGGTGTATAATGAAGTAGGTTTGCGGCGTAGAAAATATGCAAAAATAAGAAAAAATGTTAATGGAATTTTTAGGAATTTTTTGAAAATTAATTTGCAATTTTTTAGCATTTTTAATGAAATTTTTACATTTTTTGAGTATGTTTAAAAGAATTTTGAAATTTAAAATGGTTTGATTTTTTTTTTGGAAATTTATAGGTTAAAAAAAATGGGCAATGTGTTGTAGAAATAGTAGGAATTTGGCTAGATGTTTTTTGGAATTGTGTCAAAATTCTAAGGGTTGTTTAATGTTTTTTTTAAAAAAAAATTCAATGGTTTTGTTGTTTATTTTTTTAAAGGTTGCGGGTGTTGGAATTAAAAAATCTGGAAAAATACCCAGAAATAAGCTGCGTGGCAGCAACCGACGAACAAACTTCCGCACCCGCGCACGATGCGAACAATCTATCTCACTCACCCACTCGCGCGTTTGGCAGCGTCGCGAGGGTGGCTGCGAGTGAGACGGGGGTTGATGGAAGGGGTGGGGTAAGCTGCTGCGGGGGAACAGGGGGCTGACAGCAGGGTGGGTTGTTTGTGGTGGGAAAGGGGGCTTGTGTGGGGGGGTGTGTGAGTGGGGGGGGAAGGTGGGTTAGCAGAGGGTAGGGTGTGTACAAGTGTGTGTTTGTGGGGGAAAGATAGGTTTATGTAATGGTGGGAAGAGGGTGGGGGAGGGGGGGGGGGGGGGGGTGTGGTGTTGGTTTGCTGGGGGGGAAGGGGGGTTTAGGTGGGGTGGGTTGGTTTTGGGTGTTTGGGGGGTAAAAGGGGGGAAGGGGGGTTTAGGTGGGGTGGGTTGGTTTTGGGTGTTTGGGGGGTAAAAGGGGGGGAAGGGGGGCTTGGTTGTGGGAAGGGGGGAAAGGCGGGTTAGTGGGGGTTGGGCTGCACGTGGCAGAGGGCGGGTGGAGCGGGCACTGTCGGCCAGTGGCGGGTACGACGGGCAGTGGCGCGGGCAGAGGGCGGGTGGGGGAACGTGGCGGGCCCGTGCAGCGGGCGGCGCAAGAGGAGCGCGCACGGCGTCCATAGCGACTGCAAGGGCGCCGCAACCGGCAGGGGCGCAGGATGTCCGCGAGGCGGCACAACGGGGAGGAGGGCACTTGGCGCAGAGGGCGCGGGCCACGAGGGCGGGCGTCGTTAGGGGGGCGTCCAGGGCACACGTCGAGTAGGCGGCCCTCGGGAGAGGGGATGGGCTAGAGGGGTGCGAAGGCGGCTGCAGAAGAGGAGGCCGGGACAGGGGAGGGCCATAGGCGGGTGCGGGAGCGGGCGCTTGCGGGCAGCAGGAGTAGGGAGGGGCGCAGAGGAAGACGGACAGCCAGGCGTTGCAGAGGCGGGGCGGACGTCGAGGAGCAGGACTGCAGCGACGAGGAAGGAGAGGGAGGGGAAGGAAGGGAAGGAGAGGAGGGGAGCAGAGGAGGAGCAAGGGAGGAGGAAGGAATGGAGGAGAGCAGGAGATGGAGGGAGGGGAGGGGATACGCAAAGAAGGAGAGGGAAAGAGTAGGGGAGGCAGTTGGGATGGGGAAGGGCTCGGGAGAGGGGAAGGGGGATAGGGAAAGGTGGGGGTGGGAAGGGGCAATGGGCGGGAGGGGTAGGGGTTGGGGGTGCCCGGGGAAGGGTAGGGGTAGGGTGGGGTAGGGGAGCCCATAGGGGGTTTGCCCAAGGGGTAGGGTAGGGGGAGGGGGTGGAAAGGTTAGGTTAGGGAGGCTAGGGTAGGGGCCCAAAAAGGAGGCATACCCCCGTCCCGCACGCGTGTGCGGGGCGGGGTAAAAAAATTTGCCGTGACGGGATTGAAAGGGCGCCTGGATGCTGGGACGAGGCACGCGGACGCAACCGAGGCACATTAAGATGCGTAAAATCGAAAACGGGTGCATGCACGCGCGAGACGGGGCGCGCGAAAACACAAAAAAATAAAGAAAAATTAATAACTCCCAATCCGATCGTTAAAACGAAATGGCATAAAAACAAAAAGTGGGTAGGACAACAGCGGGAAGACATGAAAAATGTGCAATGGAGGTTCCGGGGGGGTAAAGGGCAGTCACGTGCAAAAAACGCAAAAACGGGCTCAAAAACGCAATTAAAATTTAATATCGGAAGATCCGTGCATCGGAACGAGGTGCAGGAAAAAGAAAAAATGTGCAGAAAGATGTGCCCATCAATCCTATCATATCAAAACATAATTTCGACTAAGATAAGACGCGTTCACATGGGAAAAACCCAAAAAACAGACCCAAAAATGAGATCAGAAATTAATATTGGACGAACCGTTCACCGGAATGACATGCAGTAAGAAGGAAAAATGTCCGCAAGAAGGGGTGGCACAGGGTTGTCATGTTAAAACGCAGTTCCGGTGGAAGTATGAGGGGTTCACATGCAAAAAACATCAAAAATACACCCAAAAACACATTAAAAATTTAATAATTAAAAATCCAAAAGGCGAAAGAGGGTGGAGGAAAAAGAAAAAAGGTAGGGGAAGGCACAGGGAACACAGTTGTCAAATCAAATTGGAATTTCGATGCAAACAGGGCAGGTTCACATGGAAAAATGTCAAAAAGACGCACGAAAAAGTCTTTAAAAACCGAAAAATTAATATTGGACAAACCGTGCATCGAAATGACTCGGAGTAAAAAGAAAAAATGTCAGGGAGAAAGTGATTGTCAGGGCTATGATGTCAGATCACAGTTCTGAAGCAAGCAAAGCGCGTTCATATGGAAAACCGGCTAATTTACGCAAAATGCTTCAAAATTTAATAACTCAAAAACCGTGCACTGGAACAAGGGTAGGTAAAAAGAAAAAATGGTCAATTCAGAGGGAGGAACAGGGCTATAAGGTTGGATGTGGACTTCGGTGAATGTAGGGTGCGTTCACATGGCAAGACTGCAAAATCAGGAAATGAAGGAAAACTACAAGGGAACAGCCCCAAGGGTGGGTGGAAAATGAACTAGTTGGGAAGGGACCCCATCAAGGTAAAAGAAATTCATGGCATAGAGGCATTAGTAGGTTGAGACATACGCAGAAGGGTATGCAATGTAGCCGCACATGGATGCGTCCCCACACTTAAGACCTTAACGGATAGGGTTAACCGAGCAACAGGGACCTAGAACCACATAACAGACCATCCACTAACGTCCCCACACTTAAAACAGGAACGTCACTGAGAAACAGAAGTTGTAGGGTTAGAAAAACTTGGCCCAAGTTGTAGAGAATCAAGGTTGATTGTCGACGGCACGTCCGGTGTTGTTGTCGGCTACTGGAGGTACCAAGGCATCTTTACAGCACACGTCCTTCATGGCAGGGACCACGCGGCAGCACCCAGGGAGGTAGCTGGTTGAAGGAATCGTAGGAAATTCGTCGATGATAAGGAATGTTGCACTCAACTTGCAATCACTCAAATGGAATGAAAGAACTGTCACGCGCCCCATGACTAATATCACTCAAGGAATAAGGATTGAAACCCATATCTCATACCCAGTTTAGAAATCGATAGGGGAATGGTGCAGAGAGAGTATGCCAGGGTGCACAGTTGACGGTGCATTAGTGCGTTAGCATAAGTGCAAGGAGGAAGGCAAGGGAGCCTGACAGTGCAGTGTACAGAACAGGGTGACGTGTCCTGTGATGACGGTAAAGACCCATCCCTGGGTGCATAGGGAAACGGGAACATACCTGACTCCAAGTGTCGTAACGTTCCTCAATCTCACCTCTCGGTAATTGATTGAAGAAACTCCAGTTACACTCAGCCCACCCTCTGTCTCACACTCTCTTGATAGATACAGGAGGGCAAACATGTCCTGAAACCCATTGATGTAATCCTCACGGTCACTTGTGCAAAGGTTGTATGCCTTGTGCGCATTGGATGGTGCAATTGTGCATCCCGCCCTGTGTCGGCATACGGTGCGAGAATTTTTGAAGGCCAGGGAGCCTTATAGTGTAGTGCACAAAAACAAATTGTGCTTTGTGCATTGAGAGGCCCATCCCATGCGTACACTCCATTCACACTTCTCATCTCTCATTTGAGTTGAAGGGAAAGACTAGTTACTCACCCCACCCTCTGTCTCACTCTCTGTTGATAGTTACAGAGGGCAACCATACTCACTTCCCCATCCGGTTAGGATGAAAGCTCACATCACTCGATTATTTGTCGATGAAGATTGCGTCGTTAGTTGTTGAAGAGGCGTACCCAGGGAGGTCGCCATCAAATCGAACGTTGTGTTAGATAGGAACATGGCATCTACTAGAGGACAGTTAGACGCTCTGCAGAAAGACCCAGGACACAGCGTACCAAGGGAGGTAACTTCGGAACTGGATCCTGGGGATATCAATTGATAATGCTACTTTCTCAACTGCTGGGTGTTGCCACCTTTTCCACAGCCAGCTTCTCGCCCAAGGGTGTTGCCACCTTTTCCACTATTGCTGGGTGTTGCCACCTTTTCTCCCGTAATAGTTTTGTTTTTTTCTTTTCTTTTTGTTTTTTTTTCTTTTCTTTTTTTCTTTTTCTCCTACTCCTGAGGGTGTTTCCACCTTTTCTCGAAGAATAGGTCTGCATGACAAGGACCTAAGTCCTTTTCTCCCATGACCGATATGTATATTTTTTTTTCTTTTTTTTCCTCGAATTAAGCAAGGGAATGGTAGAAGGACCATGTATCAGAACCAATCTCGCCACTGTCACTGGTGGAAAATAAAGAATAAGAGATCAAGGCTGGAAGGTAGGGTTGAGGGGACAGAGGGTTGTGTCCACCTCATCAGGAGTGGCTGAAGAACGGCTATCAGAAGTAGCATCATAAGAAGTACAGTGCCACGCCAACGAGGGAAAGGATCAGATGACCGTGATTATCAGGATCCCCAAGGAGGGAAGTACTTCTTCAGGTGAAATCCATTGATCAGGAAGGGATCATCAGAGGCATCAACGGTCTGCACTTGGATAGAGCCATTAGGGTTGACAGCAAGTACCTTATATGGGCCCATCCACTGCTGTTGGAGCTTGCCAGGAAACTTGCCAAATCATGAATCATAGGCTAGGACCAAATCACTGTCTTTGAACTCCTTGTGCTTGATGAAGCTGTCATGGTAAGCCTTGTGTCGAGCTTGCGTGGCTTCCATGCACTGTAGAGCCATCCTGCTAGTTTTGTCCAAACATTCCAGGTGCAGGAGACGGCATTGCAGTGAATCATCGTCCCCCAAACGCTCTTTGATAGCCACTCTCAAAGAGGGTAATTCCAGTTCAACAGGAAAAACAACTTCTGTACTAGCTGGAAGGGTGTCTGTCTTGTTGCTGCTTTATGGGAGGTTCTGTACGCCCAGAGGGCCTTTGTAGGTTGATCGTCCCAATCACGACCATGTGCGGCAATTGTTCTTGTTAGAATCGAGCAGAGGATGCAATTCGTGACTTCAACTTGGCCGTTGGCTCTGGGGTAATAAGGAGTGGACTTGCGATGGCGGATCTTATACAACTCTGTCAACTCTTCCATGACTTTATTAATGAAATGAGTGCCTCTGTCACTTACCAGCTCTAAGGGACTGCCAAAACGGGTGATGATATTCTTGTACATGAACAGGGCCACACTGTTACCATCGTCCCGCTTTAGGGCTTTAGCTTCACACCACTTTGTGACATAATCCGTACATATGAGGATGTATCGATTCTGCTTCCTTCTGGTGGGAGGATTGATTGGGCCTTCGAAGTCGATGCCCCACATCTCAAAAGGCTTCAGGGGAAGGATAGGTTGCAGTGGCATGGCACTTGTCTTCGTGGGTTTCCCCATTCTCTGACAAGCATCACATCTTTTACAGTAATCATAGGCATCCTTATGAATGGTAGGCCACCAGTATCCTGCTAGCAGAGCCTTCCTGGCTGTAGCTTCTCCTGCAAAGTGGCCTCCACATGGCTCGTCATGGCAAGCCTTCAGAACAATCCCAATCTCATCTCCTGCAACACATCTTCGGAGCACTTCATCTTTGCCTTTCTTGTACAATGCACCACCGAGGGCTGATTCTAACATAAGATTCTTCCTTTCTCAACTAGAAATGCCAGGAGGATAATGTTGGGTTGCCAGTAGATTGGCAATGTCTGCATACCAGGGGGTTACAGTTTCTACCAGGAATAGGGAAGCATCAGGAAAGTCTAGATCATCCCGCTCCTCGTCTGCAGTTTGTGGGATACGCGACAGATGATCAGCCAGAACATGGGAATGACCAGGTTTGGTAATTACCTCAAAGTCAAACTCCTGGAATAGAAGGAGCCATCTCATCATTTGTCCTTTCACATCTGCTTTGTTCATTAGGAATGACAGCGCCTCATGATCCACATAAAATTTAAAGTGGGTGGACAGGAGGTAATGGCGAAACTTCTCTAGGGCAAACACCATTGCCAAGCACTCAAGCTCTGTCACTGTATAGTTCCGTTCCCTATTAGTGACTTTGCGGCTTGTGTAATAGATCGGTTGATCCAGCTTCGAGGAGCCCTTCTGGCAGAGAACTGCGCCTAAGCCTTCCATGGATGCATCAGTGTGTACATGGAACTCTTTCGTCCAATCAGGAGGTTGCAGAATGGGTGCCTCAATCAGACACTGCTTCAGAGTGGTGAAGGCTTTGTCACATTCTTCCGTCCAAGCAAACTCTGCATCTTTCCTCAGAAGCTTGTGCAAGGAGAATGCCTTTGTTGCAAAATGGGCTATGAACCTTCTGTAGTAACCCACGTGACCTAGGAATCCCCTCAACTATTTGAGGTTGGTGGGTGCTGTCAAAGCTGCAATCTTTTCGATCTTTGCAGGGTCTATTGATATCCCTTGTGCAGAGACAATGTGGCCCAACAGAACTCGAGAAGAGACCCCAAATATGCATTTATTGAGGTTGAGAGAAATCCCATACTCCCGGCATTGGTCAAAGCATTGTTCCAAATGCCCCCAGTGTTCACGGATCAAACTATAGACACAGAAGTCATCCAAATATACCTCAATAAAGTCGTGCAGATGATTTTGGAATGTGGCCATCATGACTTGCTGGAAAGTAGCAAGGGCATTGCAGAGTCCAAATGGCATCACTCAGTAAGTGTAGGTCCCCCATTCTGTGGTGAAGGTTGTTTTGGACTGGTCTTCTTCTGTGATTTGGACTTGGTTGTATCCACTGAACCCATCCAGAAGGGAATAAAGCTCATGTCTTGCCACTGTGTCCAACAGCTAGTCTGTGAAAGGGATAGGAAAGTGATCCTTCTTCGTCTTGGAATTGAGCTTTCGGAAGTCAACACATATTCGCAATTTGCCATTCTTCTTGGGTACAACCACGATGGGTGAAACCCATTCACTATTTGCCACTGGATAGATGAACTCGGCTTCCAGAAGCTTCAGCAGCTCTGCTTTTACCAATGTGGAATAATTCGGGTTCATTCACCTCTGTCGTTGCCGTACTGGCTTGGCATCGGGCTTCAAGTCAATATGATGCTGACATATTGTGGGATCAATCCCCTTTAGGTCTTTGTAGAACCACGCAAACACGTCCAAATTCTCTTTCAACAAGTTGTACAAGGTTGACAACTCCTCTTCTGGTAGGCTGCTACCCACCTTCAAATGGCATTCAGTGCCATCTGCATCCACAAAGGTTAACTGCCTTTCACCTTCTACTTCACGGATGAAGGTCCCACGGACTACTTTAGGATACAGATTCGACTCCTTCAAGGGAGTGGTGTCCTCTTCTGATGTCCCACTAGACCCAACTTCTTCTTTTGGTGGAGACTTAGGTTGCTCCTTGAGATATTGAAATGGGATTAGAGCCGTTTCGGGTTTGGTTTCACAATCAGTTACCTCTTGGATCAAAGACTCTTCTTCTGATGACACGTCTAGGAACGTCACATAACAGGGACCCTCTGATGCTTGTTGGGTTTGTGAGACTGGTGCTTGTTGGCACGGTGTATCATCATCATCTTTCTTTGGCAAGGATGGGTGAGGACGGCAAGAGCCACTACTGAAAGACGGCTTAGTCTTCTTTAACCATTTCTTATAAAGATTTTGCATATGAGAAGATCCATTTACCAGACCAAATGGTACCATCGCCATTCTGTCCCACAGCATGAGCTCGTCTGCTTCTTATGCTTCTGGAACTTCTTCTTCAAATGTATCCTCTGCAGGTGGGATAGATTCTTCTGGCTCACTTTCATAACCTTCTTCTTCAATATCATCTCCCTCCTCTTCTATCTCTGTCTCTGGCTCTGCTTCTGTCTCTGTCTCTATCTCTGTCTCTGTCTCTGTCTCTGTGGGAGCTCTGTAAGAGAAGAACAGGTTCTCTGTTTCATCTTCTGCCTCTGTCTCTGGCTCTGCTATGGCCATGTAACAGGGAGAGCAGTACATCCATTCTTCTATCTCACTGTCAGAAGTGATTTTGGAAATCATTCGTGGTTTAGGCAGGAAGTATTCTCCCATTGATAATGGCTTTGCATCTTTTGGGAGCTGGCTTACAGTATCCACTGTTAAGGAACGTGCCACTATTTTCTTGGGAAGGATCTGTTTGACAGCATCTTAGTCCCCGTTGATGTTCCATCTATAGCCTCCTTAGGGAAGTCAGAAGATAATTCCAAGGAGATGGATCCATGCCCTTTTTGAGAATCATATAACTTCAGCACCACTTTATTGGGTCCTCTACCCAAGGTCAAGGTTCCTTTGAACCAATCTGACCTTGCTCGGGCTTCAAAAATCCATGGTCTGCCCAGTAACAGAGGGTAGGATGTACCATAAGAGTTTGGCTTCACCACCAGATAGGTTAGCCAATAATCTTTTCTAGCCACTGTAGTCTTCACATATGGGAGAATGCCCAAAGGCTTGATTCTGCTCTGATCCGCCAGTCTGATGAGCCATTGGGTGGGTTGCACCCCTTATAGACCTAGATCCTTCATTATCACATCCATCATAATGTTCACTGATGAACCACCATCAATCAATGCATTAGCAATGAAGTAGCCTTCTATCCACACGCCAGTCTCTGGAGTACCCGGATCTAGGAAGGCATTAGCTACGTTCACTTCTTTTACAGATGCGACTTTGTTGCTATTGAGGGAGCAATCCTTAAGCCACGTCGTCTTGTCATTATACTTTTGAGCCTTTTTTGGCAACTGGGAGACAACATCAATAATTGTCGAAATGTGAGGTTTGGTTTAAAGGTATCTAGATCTCTGACCATATCGTATTCCTTAATAGGATCCACTGGCTTCTCTAACTGGTTAGGGAATGGGGCAACACCCATTTTCATTTTCCTTGTTTCTTCCAACAAAGGAATCATGGGAACTTCTTCTGCCCCTTGTGGCACTTCCTCCTCTTCTATCTCCTGGACCTCTAATCTTGTCTCTGGAACTGTCTCTATAACTCTCTGTGGCACTGTAGTGCTCTATACGGCACTGTCAGTGTTCTGTTCTTCTGGTGGAAGATTGAACTTCATTGTTCTGGCAGGAGGATTATTTTCTTTCTGGATAGGTGGTTCCTTCTTCTTTGCACGTGTGATGGCAGCAACTTCCAATTCCACTAAATTAGAGGTAGGCTCTTGGGCCTTGGCCGGACTATCAATAGCACTGTTTTTCACTGGGGCTGGGCTTGGACAGTCTTTTGCAGTGTGGCCTTCTCCTTTGCATCGACTGCATAAGGGCTTATAATCCACTGACCTTCTGGGATTTGGACAATTTGGTGAAATGTGTCTCTTTTCTCCGCATCTATAACACTCCCCTTCTGATCTCTGACCACCGCCAGACTGTCTTCCTCTGTAACTTTGGGATGGAAATCTTTTGGGTCCGAAATTAGGACCAAACTCTCTAGGCTTGGGTCCAATATCCTGTGTTGTCATTTTGGATTCCAACAAGTTGAATCTTGCGTCTTCTTCCTTCCTCCTCCTATCATGCATATGGTTCTTCCGTAAACAGTAGGAACAGAAAGCTCCAGGAATGGTTGGTTTTCGTGTGTATTCAGTGGCTAAATGGCCTGCTTGATGGCACTTACCACACCAAGTATTTGACCGCATCGCATCTCTTCCTGCTCCTACAACGTTGGATATGTTGGCAGTATTCACTTTCAGTGTCTGTAGCTGCTCTGTAATCACATCCATCAACTCCTTTTTTATATTTGCAACTGAGTTGGATAAGTAATCCTTCAAGCTTTCTCCTCCTGAGGTACTGGCAGTAGGGTTTTGAGGAGTCTCTGTAATCACTACATAAACAGGTTAGGCTAGTGCAGAGGGATCTCTGTTCTGATTCTGATTCAGAGCTCCTGTTTGAATTGTTGGTTGTTGGCTCCAGTTGGTAGGGTTCCACTGTTGCTGCTGACTTGGCATTGGGGAAATTGGTTGGGACCATTGGTGTTATGGTTGAACCATCATTTGAGGCATTGATTGTGGCCACTGTGGATTTGGTGCACTGTATTGTGATACTGGGGGCATCTGTTGGTAGGGGTAATGGACTGTCCCTGGGACTGCATTTGTTGGGTACATCATTCCTGGAATCAGAGGAGGTAGGACTCCTCTTCCTGGATTCATCACCAATCTAGCTTCCACTTCATCGTACAGTCTTGCACCTTCTGTTGCAGCTTGCAATGTGGCTGGTCTTTGTAGCTCCACAAACTTACGGACTTCTGATTGTAATCCTCTGAGAAACACCCCCTTCTGAATGCCATCATCTAGATTATGGTTAGTCCATCTCTTCAGGATGGATTCCATTCGTGAGACATAAGCTTCTACTCTTTCTCCAGAGGACTGACTTAGGTTCATAAATTCCTCTCGCATCCGCTCTTCAAAACCTTCACGCCTGAATTTAGTGAGGAAGGCCAACTTCAGGTCGTCCCATGTGCCAAAAGTTCCTGCTGCTTGTCTCTCATACCATTGAAACGCCGCGCCCTTGAAAGTGGCGGGGAATATTGCTAACCAATGCTCAGGGGTTCTGGCATTGTTAGCCACACATGCTACCATAAACTCTGCTACATGAAGATCGCCCGGTCTTCATTGTATTCTCCCTTAAAAACTGGCAATGGAACTACATTCGCTGGCCTATCATCAATATTTCCAGGACGAATCTGGCTTGGAAGTGGACCTCCATCAGGAGGAGGAAGGGCTTGATGTTCCATTGGGACTTCTGTAAAGAGTTCCGCAAGGGCATCAAAGGCGGCTTCTGCTGCGAGCTCGTTCTCGGCTCTGATTTTTGCTTTCTCTCTTCTCACGTACCTCTGGACTCGTTCTAACGCTTGCCTCTTTATTGCGTCATTCATCAGGGGGTTGGCTCCACTATGTTGTTAGTGCTCCACAGAGGGTTAACAGAAGGCTTCAGTCTCTAGAGGACTCTCTTGCCAACATTTCTTCTACTTCTTCCTTTTCAACGTCCCTGAATTCTGCTTTCATGCCACTGCACAGAGGAAGGTATTCAGTTCTAAAGGTGTCAAAATGCATATGTCTGAGCATTGTGGTGGTGCCATCATCATAGTAATGCCACCTTCTGATGGTTTCAACAGTGTATGTTGTAAATAACACTCTGTCTACCAACTTTCAGTGGGTTGCTAATTGAACAAACAGAAGATTATCAGTGCACAAAGCATCCCACGTACCTTGCTGTTGAGCATCTACGAACAAATTCCAACTCTTTTCCTTCTTGTCTCTGTGAACCTCCACAGACCAAGACTCCTGAAGCTTCTTCACAATCTCCCACTTGATGATGTCTGGAAACTTCTCAATGAATGCCAAATCTTCCATGTATGGTCATTTTCTCTGTTTTTGCTCTTCAGTTTGTCCCAAAACAGTTTGCCACCAAGATGCAAGTTTCTGCTGCTTCAACAGGAAGAGGAAACTGTCCACTACATAGAGCATGCATCATGATGGTGATGTGTTTCCGCCATTGTGGGATGAACTTCTTGTGGAAAGTGGCTTTGATTATGAGAAATTCCAACTCTTCAGTGGAAGAAGGAACTTTACAAACATCCATTGAATTCTTTTCTTCTTGGCAATGCCAATTTCCTTCATTTTCAACCTCTTCTGGTGCTTGTTGATGGCAAGTTTCCCCGACTGCGCACCAAAAATATGGAGCCCCAAGAGGAACACCAAGGAAAAGGGAATTCTCTTGCAAGAAAATCTATCTTGTAACATCAACAAGCTTGTTTATTATGTTTTATATGATTACAATGAAGAAAAGAACACCATGCACAACAAATCTTCATGCAGCATCATGTAGATCTCCCACGGATTTGATAGAATCAACCAAATTCTTCAATATCTTCACAAAATCCATCCATATAACAAAGAAAGCAAAGGAATACACCATCTTTGAATGGAAATACATCACATAGTATTCATCTTCAATATCTTCATAGTCATTTCTCTCAATCTCTCATATACAATCACTCTGTTTTAGTAGAATTGTCTAGCTCTGACTCTCTCTCTCTCTCTCTCCATCAATAATACATCATATCCTCACTACAAATCTCTCATAATCACTCTCAATAATCCTTCTTAGGTCGTGGACACCCCTCCCAAGAGGTATTTCTGATATGAAGAGTCACCAGAGCCACTACAGTGTCTTTTCATAGCTCACTACGTCACTTCACTCCAGTCTTTACTTGAGTCTTCAGCAACTACTTCTTTCACTTTTTTCAGCTCTTTTGCACTTGTATTCACCTCTTTCCAAGGCTAGAAAACTTTCCCAAGCTACACTCTCATCCATCAGAACACATACAAAAGCATACAGAATAGTCTACAGAACAGTACCAGAACAGCTACAGTACAGAGACAGAAGCTCTACAGAAGACCTACAGAAGGTTACAGAAGGTCATCAAAACCTCATAACTCATACTCAAACCATTCCAAACTCTCACAAACCATTCAATAATCTTTCACAAGATCTCAATCTTCATCAATCAATACTCCATCCCTCCTTACAGAAGACAATTAGAACAAAACAAAACAAAACAAAAGCTATACAGAACCAATCAGAACCTCTCAGAACCTCATATCTCTACTAATAAACATCATGAACTTCCAAAACACAATCAATATCATCCAAAACACTCTCAAACCACTTCCAAACCAATCAATCATCTCATAAAATCAACCATTCAGCTCTCAACAACAACAAAAATCAGCCAAAAAACAAGTCATTTCAACACTCAACACCTTTGCATAAAGCCCCAATGGCACTACCACCCATTACTATATGGTTAGTTAGTATCACAAACTCAACCTTGAGGATGAAAGCTCCATACTTGTAGCTTACTTAAGTATCACCCCAACTATAAGAACATCTCACTATGTCATTGCCCTTATCAATGAAGGTGTTGATTGTTACATCCTAACATATAATGACTAGATAGGAATTGGATAACCACCACTCACACCAATGACAATGAAAGTAAATCCATACGAGGGACCTCTTTATGCATTATTAGGGAAATGTTAGATTACCTTGACCATTGAGATTGAAAGTCCACCCACCATTGTCTACATGCTACCTAACATTGAAGGAGTTGGTAATGAGGTACTATGGGAATGTCCATTTAGACAACTCACCATGTGTATAGTAGAACTCAAACTACAACATATCTATTTGGAGTTACCCTACGTCAAGATCATCACAACTTTTAAAGCAAGGATACTAACACCTGGGTGGAGAAGGAAATACTACTGATGCTCCCAATATACCCCAATTCACCACTTAAAAAGAGCAACAATGCTCTTATCAAACAATTGCTCAAAGATCAGTCTTGGGAATTTTTCCATGGGTAACTTATAGAATCACATAAAGTGCAAGGGAGGGGGATTTTTCAAAAAGTATGTAAGCATATACGCTAGGGGTAAACCCCCATTGATTTTTCCCTCCACCCTGAAAGAGGGGGAGGGGGAAAAGGATGTAGTGGAATGATAATTTATTTGTTATATTTTTGAAATACTAATTTTTTGGTATTCAAGTTAATACACTATCATGAAATACTACTCTTGGAGTGATAGGACAATGTATCACTTTTACAATGCAAAGCAATTCTTATGTTACAATGTTCTAGTCTTTTAAGCTTAATCAATATGAGAAATTGAATAAAATATAAAATCTTATATTGAAAATATGGGATATACAATATTTATTTTGATACATCCTATAAGTATAAAAAGGGGGTCATATGACTCTTGCACAAGCCATGGATAGGGGGTTTTCTAGAATTCTTTACTCAAAGGTGATGTTTCTCCTTTAAAAAGAGTGAACTCCTCGGGACCATGATAGACCGCAATCATGTACATCCATTCAACATGAACCATCAATGGTGAGTGCTAACACTGAATAGGCAAAAGCAATGTGTCCACTTACACACACATCCCTGAATAGCCCCTAACCAAGTGCTATGGTGATGAAAAAGATGTGCCCCAAATCCAACTTGGTGGGTTTCTAAAGTTGTTATTAGAGCACAGGGCTACTATTCTGGTAACAATATCATTTAGTTGTTGAAGCTCATGCATAAAACTACCCTCATATCCCCATACATAAAATCCTCAGATGCCAAATCCCCAAAACCAAGGAAACAAGCACCACAACCACCTCTACCCAATCATGTCCGTCAAGTCAATCCTATATAGAGCCCAACCTCTAAATGCTAGTAACTAACTTGCAAAGGATCACAGTCCAATGTTGCTAGAACCACATAGACTAGCTATCCCCACTTGTGAGAAAATACCAAAGAGTTTTATAATTGTGCCCCAATCTCATTCACAAAACAAAAACCATCCATTGGCATACCCCTACATGTGTCTAAAAGTACCCTCAATTCAATGTCTACAACAAGCCAAAGTCAAGCACACTTTGCTTCATCAAATCAGCCCCACGAGAAAGGATGTCCCTCTCGGCCTCACACCTTCTTATGAGAGAGAGTATCTCTTGGAACTAGCTCTACTATCATGGCTACAAATACTAGTGGCCACATAGTCACAATGTATTCAACGGCTCAATAAAATCTTCACTCTATTCATCCACAGCTATAAACGATGACCTAGGCCTCCTCGATGAAAACACCATAGATGATGTGAGGTCCCTACCATGCTCATGGCAAGGATGTAAACTCATCTTCACTAATGTTGCTTCAATCACTGAGGACATTCTTACAACTGAGGTTTCATGAGAGCATGCCCTAAAAGGAAGATTAATCATCTCCTTCAAATGAGGCTATGTTGAGATCATGTCCGATAAACTAGCCCACCTTGATGATGTACAAGTTGAATCCTCCTTCTTGTAATATTGGTTTACTCTACAAGTGCAATGGGAAAGAGTGAGATGTCAAATCATGACCAATGTAGAGCAATGGCACATCATCAAGATATTAGAGTATGATCCTAGTTATGTTGTCTCCACATCATTTCAGGTACTTTCTCTCACCCATAAACATACGTTAGAAGATAATGTGATGGTGCATCCATACATTGATTGATTCCTTAGCAAGGAAGATTTTATATTACTATTTGAATTGGTTCAAGGAACCTCCTTGTTGATTTTTTGACCTATATTACCCATATTGATATCCATCCACAAGATATGGATCATTACACTACCATGGAATACAATCCACACTTCTAGGAGTGGTGGTTGCAAACATAGTTTCCATAACCCCTTGTGCAATCGTAAAAGTATTTTAGTCTATTGGGAGGAGGAGGGGTTTGCATAAATTCCCTATAAAGTTTGCAATTTGACATTTTTTAAATCATTTTTTGACTTTTATGATATACAAAATTTTTCTTCTATGATACAAGTAAACAAGAGAAGGCCTTGACAAAAGAGGAGAAAGAACTTGAAGAAGAAAAAGAAGCATCCAAAAGGGAGGAAGAGAAAGGAAGGAAAAAACAAAAAGAGGAGGAGAAATACCCTAGAAAGCAACAACAAGAAGACATAGCCCTAGCAATTAGAAGATAAATAAAGCAACCCTCAAGAGTAGAATAGCTAGCTCTAATGGGCCTCGACCTAGGAGGGTCTTTAGAGGTAGGCACCAGTGCAGCAAGGCGTATAATTAGGCCACCAATCATCTTAGCCAGAGGTAAGGCTCTAGTAGAAAATGCCTCCCTCTTCACTTATAGCCACAACATCACCCATTGTAGCCCCCACAACAAGTAATTTGGCCAAAAGTAGACTTGAGAGCATAGTCTATCAACTTACTACACAAGTCGTAGCTCTCCCATAAGCAAGATCAGAAGAATCCATGGCCACTAATATCAAAAAATTGGTAGTTATAGATGTAGATTCTAGTTCGAAGGCACCTAAAATGCCAAGAGTGGAAGGGTCCTCTTCTTCTTTACCCATGACAACCCTAAGTTCAAGCACTAGGTTTTGAAGAGTTATTAAAAGAGCTAGAAGAGAATAGGGATCAACTTGATGAGGAGAGGAAGTTAGCCTTAGAATCTTTAAAGAAGGAAAAGAGAGACCATGCCACATACTGACAATAGAAAAGTAGATAGATCTTCAATCTAAAGGGAGAACTGACTGCAGTGCTGCTGCGGGAAGGCAATGACAAGAAAAAAAGATATGAAGAGTTATAGAAACAATGTGAAGTAGAAAGAGAAAACTATGTGCAACTCAAAGGCAAGTATGCTCAAGCCATGAAATACAAAGCTAAGTTAGAAGAAAAACTCGAGAAGATAAAGAAAATCTAGGATCAATGAGTAAAGGAGATGGAGGTGGAAAAGTGAGCCAAAGAGGAGGCCTAGAAAAAGACCCGCGGCAGCTAGTGGAGTTGGAAAATGAGATAGAAAAATCCACACATAACTATGCCCAACTCCAAAGGACACTAGACTATGAAGAAGTACAACAAAGAAACATCCTTGCCCAAACTTGGCAAGAACAGAAAATCAAGCTAAAAATCCTTGTTAAATGGAAAAATCAAGGGCTAGAGATAGCAATGAAAAAGGTAAGTCGTTGGGAAGAAAAGAATGTGGATGCTTTGTAAAACATGACCACCCATTTAGCACAAGAAGAATGTGAAAGAAGCTTGGTGATAGAAAGATCTAAAGTAATGGAAGTAGTGAAGTAGGTTCAATTATAGCAAGGCTTCATCAAAACACTACTTGAGATGTGGAAGCCATGTGAGGATGACATAATGGACAATCTCAAGAAGAAGCTGCAACTCACCAAGCAAGCACTCAAGCACAGTCTATAGGTAACAATTCTCCACTAAGAGTCAACATGATGAAGGAAGAATAGGTTCAAAGGCTTAGGGAAATGAGGCCCTCCATAGAAAAATTGAAGATGATTGGAATAGATATCACTGAAGAACTAGTCTAGAACATGGAAATACCACCATTATCACCCCTTGCACTTGAAGCTAATTAGGAAGAGGAAGAACATGAGTAGCCACAATCCCCACAACCAAAAACCCCCATAGAAAAAGAAAAAGTGCTCCGTCCTCCATGAAATATTATAGAAGACATGTAGAGTAGAAGAGAACAAGTAGAAAAAAGTAGAAAGAAGCTCACTACCACTACCTAACTAGCACCAGACATATCCTTTCCGTAGAGAGCAGAGTACCTGACTAGTTGAGATAAAGAACTCATCACTTGGAAATAGTGGGAGGCTCAAGAATCACATATGCAATTTTCTTTTAACTTTATAGAAGATAATTTAGGTGTTAGTAAAACTAGGGAAAATATGGATGGAGTAAAAAAATTAGGACCTTGGATTGTGGCAATACGATGTCACTACACAGACACGATGTGAAAAACCCTACAGTTCATCATCATCTGAATTTCTTATTAATCTAGAGAGTCAACACCATATTAGTCATTAGTTCTAGTGTCCATAGTATGGATAGTTTCATGGGATTTTTAGACCATTTTAGTCTCTTTTTGATATTTTGGATATTATTTCTTATAAATATCCTTAAAAAGTGTAGTAGACTTCTAGAATAGGGTGACATGCAAAAAGCAAGCTGCTTTCAACCAATTTGGGAGATCTCATGTGAAAAGAGAGGCTTCCAAATTCCCACGACAGCACGATCATAGTTTTCAAGCAATAAACAACACTTCAAATAGGGAGAAGAAAGAGTGATCTAGGAGAATTTTGAGCAAGTGTGTTGGAGTTTTACCCCCCTTTCAGAGCCAATAGAACCATTAGATTTGCCATATGTGCAGCAAAGAAGATGGCACAATCATAGTTTTCATGCAACAAATAGCACTCTGAATGGGGAGAAGAAGAAGGAGTGATCTAGGAGAATTCTAAGCACGTGTCCCACAATTTTACCCCCTTTCAGAGCCAACAGAGCCATTAGATTTTCTATGTAAGCAATAGAGAAGAAGCTAGTGTTTAGTGTGTATTTTTTGTCTACTAGGGAGCTCCAGAAGATCTAATGCTTAGAGATTGCTTTTGAGTAGTCCGAGACAAGGATTTTGTTTATCTTCTCAGGTTCTATCAATACATAATGCTTTGAATCATTGAGCTTTGTCTTTATCTTGTTTACCTCTTATCTATTTTGTTTCTTCTCTTCTATCTCATTTTCTCTACTTCCTTCTCTCTCTGATCTTGGTGGATACGACCTTTCGACTAAAACCCCTCCAACAATGAGCCAATAAATTATTAGCATGACAAGGTATTTGAGGTGCCATGAAATATGAAAGGTGTAATTACAATGTGTAATTATTTAAGATTGATTTTCCAACTACTCAATGAAAAGAAGGAGACAAAAGAGGAGGATGTCTAACCATTTTTCTTTGATGTAAATACAAGAATAGACATATATGCCATGATGAGATTACTCCTTCAAACTACAATGCTATTACCATATTGTTTTGAGCTACTAGAAGACCTGAATAGTATATTGTTCACCAATTCAAGCCACTCTTTTCTCCCAAAAACACCCTTGGTAGCAAGTTCTTCACTGAAGACCTATAATGTAAGCAAAGAATGCCTAGAAAGATTGTTGTGGCTATTAGTTTGACCACCACCCCAATAATTAGAGAGGGTCCCAATGAAGCCCTCCTCATTTACTTGTACACCTTGCTTTCCAACCAAAAAAGAGAGACAAAAAAAAATTTAAAAGAGAAAAATGAGAAAAGAAATGAAATGAAAAGAAAAAGACCGAGGGCCACACATTATCATAGCATCTAGGGTCTATAACCCCTAGCCCTTTCCCTCAAGGCCATGTATAAAAACTAGAAAGTGAATGGAGAAGCTCATTCTTATAGTGTACAATATCATGAGCTCTCTTCTTGCTTCTAGATTCTGTGAGACAGGGAGATATAGAGAGAGAGAGAGAAAGAGAGAGAGTGTGTGTGAGGTAGAAGGAGGGACTATTGGTTGTAGAAGCTCTTACTTTCTCTTCTTCTTCTTCTTCTTCTTCTTCTTCTTCTTCTTCTTCTTCTTCTTCTTCTTCTTCTTCTTCTTCTTCTTCTTCTTCTTCTTCTTCTTCTTTGAGGACCATGTGTGGCAATTGAGACAAAGGAAGTGGAGCTAGCCTATATCACATTTCAAGGATCTTGGAGCCATCACAATGAGCCTTCAATGAATAGACTACAATGAGAAGGTAAATCAATGATTTTGCTACACATTTTTGGAGAGTTGCAATGGCTAGGTTAGATATAGTCATAGCCACATTGCTCAAAATGCTTGAAACAATAAGTGGCCTACAAGCTTGATGGTCTAGCTCACAAGAGAGAGACAACAACAAGAGCAAGAAAAAGAAGATGCACAAATATAGTTGTATACAACAATAGTTTGTAAGGGGTAAATAAGGTTCATTTTACAGAAGAAGAAGCATGAGGGGTTATTCTAAGAAATCATTATACATGGAATCATTAGGCTAGAGCTATGACAAAGACTCTTGTTAAAGTTGGAGATCTAGAGGAGGCATGTATTACATTGATTGATCGTGGATCTAGATAAATATTATGACAAGAAGCCTTTATCAGAGTGGGAGATGGCCAAATGGATCATGGATTAAGGATGTGTATTGCTAAAATGCATTAAGGATATGTATGTTGGATATCCAAACTTCAAAATCACTAAATTTAGGAATGCACTAGATGAACAACACTTCTTTGCATAGGATGTTTTTACATAACCTATAATACTTGGGCAATGGTATATCAATACCTCGCAAGGGCACAAAGTTACTTGATAATGGATCTCCTTGTGTTAGGGTAAGAAGCCGCGATGGGAAGCGAGCTATGCAATTTATTATAACATGTGTGAACCATGAGAGAAATTGTGATAATCTTTAGGAGTATCCATTGCCATCAAGTTCTAAAGGATTCAAAGAGTCTGACGAGAAGATGGGTTTTCAATAGGGGGTGAAAGCATGCTAACGTGGACCACTTTAGACGAGGCTTGATTAATTGTTGTGATGTTTCATGGACCACCAAGACAAGGTTTGATTCATTGTTGTGATGTTTCATGGACCATCAAAATCGATTAACCTTCTCAAAATCTCAAACAAAACCTTGCCGACTTACAAGAAGGAACAAAATCAAGTCCATACTTTGTTTCAAAACCCCTTCTTGATGCAAGATGAATCTAAAAGATCCCAAGAACAAAGCAAAATCCTTGATTCAAAATTCATATCTAGATGAGTATTTTTTAACATTAAGGCACCCATAATCATGGGAAATCAAATATGTTTAGCTTTCTCCAAGTTTGCTAATGCATTCCATTGAAATGGTATGGTCATTAGCTTCAGTAAAGGTGCTTACATAAAATGTAAAAAAAGCTTTCTTAAGAGTCCATACATAATTAAATATGGTGGCAAAGATAAGCACATCAATTTTATAGCTTGACAAAGTTGGAGTGGCATTAGAGGGGCTAATGTAGCATACTAAAAATAAATGGCCATGGTGACCATGTCAACATCTCCAAATACCTCAAGTATGCTTGTTACACAATGATCCTTATATGGGTGTCGATGCTTTTAAGAGAGCATGAGTTCTTCTCTCAATTGCTTAGTGTAAAACAACACTTGCATGCTAGTATCCATGGCTTCTATTCATTTGAGCACCTAATAGCTTGCTACAATCATGCTACATGCTAAGTAAAGTGTTATTCATCATGAATGGAAATCATAGTCACATCTTCTCCTTGAATACCAATCCCCCTGTTAGGATCATTTAGTACATGCTTTCTTCACAAATTCTCGTATCTAGTCACCAGAGACTCCACGTTAACCTTTCAGAATCCTTGAAATAGTATTATGAGATCCCCATCTCTTATCCTTATTCACCTAGCATACAAAAAATAAACCAAGCACACAAAATATGTACAAGCTACCATGCTTGGCAAACCAAGACCTTCTGTTAGTGACAGTGACTTTGGCAACTCTAAACATTTGACACTTGATCATCATCCATGGTTTTTTGCTAGTTGATAGTAGTATCACAACATTGTTTTCCTCTCCTTTGTTAACTCATAATCAACCTTTCTTTTATAGTTGGGTGGGGGAGGGGGGGTCGGATTTTGCTTATGTCATGGGATGTTTGACATGTGGCCATGTCTCAAGAGGAGGAGAAAATATCTAAGTGTCTTAAATTCAGAAATCCATTTGTTGAAATATCTTAATTGCAGATATCCACGTGTCAATTTAGGGGGAAGGAGTACAAAATATTCATAGGACATTTGGCAAAGCATAAATAGGGGGTTGTATTGTCATTTGACCCATTTAATAGGGGAGGTATCCTCTATTAAAGGTCAATTAATTAATGTTTAGGATGGATTTCTCTCTCTCTCTCTCTCTCTCTCTCTCTCTCTCTCTCTCTCTCTCTCTCTCTCTCTCTCTCTCTCTCTCTCTCTCTCTCTCTCTCTCTCTCTCTCTCTCTCTCTCTCTCATAAAATAATGGTGGTTTCTTGTTGAACTAATGTGGAAGGGTAAAAATAAGAGAGTGAGAAGGTTAATATAATATTTAAATTTTAGTTTTAAGGGGGGGTGTTTTTGCAATGTGGGGTAGGGGGGATATGGTGTAGGCCATTAAAGGGGGGGGGAGATGAAATGATGATGATGATAGTGATGAGGGGTTGATGTTGCATGGGGAGGTGGCAAGCATGATGATTGAGGTGGGGTGAGATGGTAGCTAGTCTCAATTGTCTATTTCAGGCTACCCCTTTTGATTCTTTTATTACCTTTTTCTCTTCTGATTTCCATTAAGGTTTTAACCTTAAGATTTTTTCCCCCATTCTTGCACATCATGTTGTACTCTAGTGTGTGCATAGCCTTGGTACATAACTGGGATGAAGAGCCCTAGAGTTTTTTGAGTAATTTGATAATCCATGAAAGTATGCGGGGCTAGAAATGAGCTAGAAATGTTATTTTGTCATGCCCGAGATAAATCATGTGGAAAAGAAGTATATTTCTTTGGGAATGTTATATATTGATATGAGGCAAGATCTTCTATAAGACTAGATCAAGTGAGACATAAGACAATAAGAGCTAAAGATATATGGCTTGAATTGGAACTAAAGAGGACTTACCTTGCAAGAGCCTCACAATTGGTGTTGGGAAGACTAAAGGGCTTATAGCCCTTATCTATATTAGAGTTGAGGAGGTTAAGGGGAATCTTCTAGATGATGATATCATTGATGACATAGGCATCATTGATATAGCTAGGACATAAGTTATGCTAATATAAGTAATGATGGATAGTCTTATAGAGCCTTCCAAAGAATATAAGTATTGATGGGAACTTCTAGAACCTTCATAGAATTTTCTAGAACTTTCTCAAATTTTGTAGATCTTCTTGAAACTTCAAGGTCTTCTCAAATATTCTAGATGTTACTAGAAGCTACTATGCTTCTTGGTATCCATGATACATGCCATTCATGCTCATAACCCATGACATTCTACTAGAATTGATGCTAGATAATTGTCTTGCTTTTGTGATGCATGCATTCATGGCTATTGGAATATATGTGTCAACAAAGCACATCTTCCTTGTTGGAATTACCATATCCTTCACTCTTAGGATGATTCAAAATCCTTTTTTGATGAGGGGAAGGTCCATAAAATACAATGTTATTTAAGAGAAAGCATGTTGAACAATGCATTACAAATTGGTGACACATTTGCAATACAATCAATGCAAAACCAACACAAAGGAATCTAATTTTTACCTCATCAAATGTATTGCAAAGTAGAAGTAGGCTAAATATGATTACATGGATGAAGGGCAGATTAACATCTCTAGAGAAAAGTATGCCATTAAAATATGTTAACTATCATATATATTAATTGCTAATGAGTTAATGTGTATGCTAGTCGTTAACTATCTAATATACATGCTAACTAGTATGTATGCTAACTCTTAAAAAGATAACATATATGCTAACTATCAGAGTTAGCATAGATACCTAGCATAGTTAGTATATATGCTAGCTATTAACTAACTAACAAATATGCTTTCTAACATATAGACTATCTGTTAACTAGCTTCTCTACAAGCTTAGCATATATATGTTAACTATTAACAAGCCAACATATATGCGATCTATTAATTAGCTAACATAGATGCTAAACTAGCATGTTTATTAGCTATTAAGAAGCTAACATATATGCTTGCTAGCATATATGTTTTATAGGATCTTTAATGGGAGAAATGCATTTATATTGGAAGTTCACTTACGTTTACAATGTGGTTGTGTCAAACTAAGAGTGCCACATGCTTATAATATGTGTGCATTCTAGGTTATGTCTGAGAATTTTGAAACCTTACATTGGATTTTTTATAAGATAAGTATACCCCAACTTATTAGTGAGCAAAGAAATGGAATAATCTTGGAGGAGGTGTAAGCTTCGAATGATACAAAGTAGAAAGCCATCTAGTAGGTGACCTCAAGACTCTAAAATACATGTATAGTGTTTCAAAGGGGGACAATGCAAAGGGCCAATGTAATATTGCATGCATAATGCAAAGTACCTTGACAAGAAGAATTGAAACAAGATGCCTAACATACACGTAAAATATCCAAATTCTAGATATTCCATTATTAAAAGTGCATATCTAGACAATGCATGGTCTATGAAAAATAATTGAGAAATTACTTTTCTTGTACATATATTCTATCTAGACAATATGGCCTAGCTCTCCAAAGGTCAAGGAAATTATATCACTTTAGAAGGCATTGTCAAACATTGATTTACATGGTGGAAACATGAAGATAGAAAAGATCAAAAGATGTTCAAGACATTCAAAAGAAATGTCTTATTAGATGTATGAAAGCATGAAGATTTTATCTACAATAACCTTAGATAATAATCCTTGTGAAGGAATACAATTAACCATGCTAGCAATGGTGGAGCAAGATTATGCAAGGGCAATGTTTAGAAGTCTTTAGACATAACCTTTAAGTTTTGTAACATGAAAGTATGGAATATCCATGTCTATTAGGCCTCTGAAAAAATGTTAGATGAGTTAAAAAGTTCAATGGTTAGTGTATGGATAGATCAATGTATTATCTATTACATGGTACGTTGTCTTTATCAAGTTTGATAAACTTTAATCATTGAATTGAAAGTGCAACAATAATCCATCCTTTTTTATTATTTACCAATAGATTATATATAATCACACCCCTTGTTTTACCAAGGAATATGATAGCCTATCAGTATGGTCAACTCAAGGAATGGACAAATCCCATATCAAGCTTGTATAGGTTATTTGAACCATACAACACATGGCAAAGGAGTAGAGAGAGCTAACTATTTAGAAGAATTACATCAATGGACCTATCGAGAGCTTGTCCCATCAAGCAACAAGAAAGAAGCACTAAGAAAACATATAGCAATGCAACATTTGGAGAGACAAAGAAGAAAGAAAACTTTTCAAAATTCTAATGTGGCAATGAAACATACTCTATGGTGACAAACCAAACAAAGACAAGGAAATTCTTGGATATCCACAACCAATAGTTCCTCACAAGCCATACACAATAAATTACTTGATGAGTTCTATAGAACACTTATAATGGAACACTTATTATAGAACACTTATAATGGAACACTCATAAATTGTTGTAAAGATCCTTATATAATCAATTCCATCTCATTCTTTTGAAAAAATTTGTTCCCAAGTTACAATACAATGATCAAAGCTCACTCCTCTACTAGTGGCCTCTTTGAAGATGACCTAGCTTCATCCGAGGCTTCATCATGTAATTATTTTATTGATTATTGCTCTACTTTTTTTGGAATGTTGATTAACTATTGAAATTGATCTAAATAAGTAGGTGTGTTTTTCCATATTCTACTTGCAAACTTGGATGCTTGATCCCACATATTAAACCAAAAGATACATACACTAGATAGTATCTACCACATCATGTATGGAAACATTTGTGGAGCTTCTTGCTTCTCCAACAACATGATCTTCCTTGCATTTCATCCAATGGGATACCCTCCAAGATATCTTCATAGGGTCTTCCATGTAGAAAAAGGGGAACTCTACATTGTCCCTTGGGAAATTGTTTTGAAAAATAACAAAACTTTGGAAAGGTGAGGGTTTTTATATGATGTCCAAATTTATATTCCCTTCCTTAACCTCTCTTGAGTTTGCAATCTACAATCCATGCATCCATCATCATATACAACAAGCTTAAAAAATTGTAACATACTTAGTAAACTATAGAAAAACTCTAATGAAGATCAATATGCTATCCAAATGAACATATCTTGAAATAAAACATCTAATTTTCATCTTTAAAAAATAACTCCTCACTCCATGTATGAATGCTTGATTGGCCGATCTACAAAGACGTGGAAGTTAAGTCCTTATTTGATCTTCCCAAGTGAGATACCTTCAATTTTTTAAATGTTGATTAAAATTATTCTTTCGAAGGAAGTGTGGACTCACATCAAAGCACATCCTTATAGATCATGCTCAAAGTCTTTACTATAGAGTAGTACTCCATATCCTTGACATTTGAATCCACCATTAGATACTTATCCCAATTTGGAATGAGAAAATTAGAATATTCTTCAAGATTTTGTGTTATAATGGCTAGGAAATAGTCCTCCCTGATGTCAAAAAGGGCTTGGATATTAGCCAAGAGAATATATTTCATTTTGTCAATATGGAAGGTGGAGAGGAGAGCTATAGAAAATTCATTATCATCCACCTTGGCTACTTGTCATCAATTGAGCCCACCTTTGTGTTCTCCATTCTCAAAGCATCAACATCCATCTAAACACTTTACTCCTATGATGAGCATATTTACACAAATGGTGGATGGTAGTATTAGAAAAATTGGAACATCTATGTACATCACTTATCATTGCAAGAAATTATCAAATAATTGCAAAATTATGCTTGATTTCTTATTGGAAGTGTCTACTATATCAAGTGGAAGGATCATGCAAGGTGGAGTGAGCTCCTACACACACAAACCTGCATGGCAAATGTAGGCAAGCTGTAAGGGATGCAAATAATCAAAATGATCAACAAAGGATCTCTCGGATTGTATCAAGTCTCCTCCTTATTTATTCTATTGAATTAGCACACTTCTTGCTCTACATCATGCACTTCTCATAAGCCCCAAAATGTATGATGTGAATGATAAGGTGGGGGCATAAACAAGGCCATGTGTAGAGGGGGCATGCTATTGTGAAAAGATGGGATGTTATGAAAATCAAAGTGAATAGTAGTTTTGCACATTGTCCAAAGGAGATTGCAAATTGTCCCTATATATTATAAATACATAATGAAAGAATTCTATATGATCTTTTGACCATATTTTGTAATATTCCCCCGTGCCTCCCCCCCCCTAAGAACCCCCCTCTTAAATTTTTCTAAAATTAACTTAAATTTATTTTTACTCTCCCCTTGTCGACTGCATAGTGGGGAGAAAGAGAGAGAGAGAGAGTGGAGTAAGTAAAAGAAAAGGGGGGCATGCAACCCCCCCAAGTGGAGGGGTGGCAGCCATTAACGGCCTTCTTCCCCCCCCCCCCCATAAGCCACCTCCTCCCCCCCTCTACAAAAGGCAGCCCGACCTCCCTCGTGGCCCTGGTCAGCTCGCAACCCCCCCCCCCCCCCCCTCGTCATTGCCAGCAGCCCTCCCCCTCGCCCATGATAAAAAACACCGCCCTGCTGCCCAGAGAGAGACAGAGAGAGAGAGAGAGAGAGAGAGAGAGAGAGAAGGAGAAGGAGAAGAAGAGAAGAAGAATAAGAATAAGAGAAAGAGAGAGGAGAAGAAGAGAGAAGAAGAAGAAGAAAAGAAGAAGAAGAGGGAGAGAGAGAGAAGGAGACGAAGAGAAGAAGAAGAAGAAGAATAAGAAGAAGAAGAGAGGAGAAGAAGAAGAAGAATTTCCGAAAATACACTCCCCTTCATTATCTTTTCTCCACTCAAGGAGAGGCGACGAGAATTTTGCATAGGAGAGTGCGAGAACTCTATCACTTGTACGCGCGTCTTCAAGTATGGCCCCGAAGCGTAGTTCCACAAAGATGGCTGGAAACCTTGCAAGTGTGGATGGAGGTTCGAAACAAGGTGGCACCGCAACAGCGAACGGTTCATCAGGCATCAATACCACTGGAATCACGGCATCACTCCAAACCCAAGTTGCTCTATTATTAAATCATAGGTTATAATCATCACGATGAAAAATCATATTCACATACATCATATTAATTGTGTGTTTGATAATTTCCTAGGTATGAACTTAGTTGTGATGTATGCAATGAACAAAATAATTTCCGTTGTAAGATGACATCATAATAGGTGAATTTGATTAGATAATTGCATTGTAAATTACCAAAAACGTCTTGCATGAATTCTTGCATTAAGTGCATTGCTCCTTGCACAAGTTCTTGCTTAAAATGCATTTTAGAGGATATTGAAAGAAACAAAAGTGCATCTCCGTATCACAAGAAAGGTTCTATGGTACATGTAATAAGCTGCAGAAAAGATTAAAGTGTAGCTAGACTCATACAATAATTACATTAAGTTATAAAGATCAGATCATTCAAGAAGGTCATAGATCCTGTAAATAATTACATAGGGGATAATGTTAAGATTGCATGCCTAGAAAGTACCTTCGCATGTGTGGCATAAAATAACGTATGGATTATATCAAAATTGTAAGCATT
Organism: Lygodium microphyllum; assembly: GCF_053477565.2. NCBI lineage: Eukaryota > Viridiplantae > Streptophyta > Polypodiopsida > Schizaeales > Lygodiaceae > Lygodium > Lygodium microphyllum. The sequence goes on from NC_141138.1 coordinate 138,248,058, forward strand.
GAAATGAAGGCATGGCATTACGTCGCGTGCATTAAAGTTGTTGGGAAAATTCAACGTTGTTTGTAATTTACCAAATGGAACTAAGATCCATGAGCCCCATGTCAAAGTCCTTGGTGACTTCAAGAGGGATAGGTAAAAGCTTAAGCACCTATGAGCATTATTAAGAGGGCTTAAGAAGTTTATACTTAAGATAGAGTAGGAACTTTTCTAAATAGAACCATCTTGACCAACCATGGTCAAAGGGATAGACAATCTTGATCAATTAAGATCAAAGATAAAGGTACATAGGTACTTCAAGGGATCTAGGAGATAATCAACAAGTTGACCAACCAAGGACAACGGGGTTGACCATGATCTACTTTACAAGAAGACCTAGGTAAGGACAATTAGGGTCAGTAGGGTACACACCCTAACCCAAAGGAAAAAGGAAAACAAGAAACCTAGCTTGCCAAGCCCTTGGAATCTCGCCAAGTCGCAAACGATCTAGGATTGAATGTTGGGAGCATTCGGGAAGAAGGAATCACACCTTAGTAGTTGGTCATACAAACGACCACCATAATGATCGTGATTGTACACTTAGGTACACTGTTTAAACTTCTTTGCTCAAGGAACTAATTCAAGGCAAAATACTTAATGCTTCAAGTTAAAATCTTGGAGGGAGAGACAGGTTCAGTTACCTCCGACTACCTGCCTGGCCCTATCCAAGGGGGTTGATTAGCCGTGCTGGGTATATGGATCAAACCCTCCGCGAGAGGTCTCTCCGTGGGTACTGCTTGGAGCGGGAGGATGCTTGGGTGCCAGGGGAGGCTCTAGCTATAAATTCCTTGCCTCCGAATCCCACACAAGAGGCCAACGTGACTTGAGATGGGATCTCGAGGCTCGTGTACTAGTCTACGGGCGGAACTTGGAGCAACAATCTTGTTGATTGCTGGGATAGCCTTCGGGCATGATAGTTGATGTATTCCGTGACTATGATATATAAAGATCAGATATTTGAAAAAGGAACTTGCTTGACATTGTTTTTGTGTCAGTGCCTAAGTTACGTGAAGGAACCTGTGTTTAAATTGACTAATTAAGGAAGCTGCTTTTGCATGTCAAACATAATGTGGTAGGTAATTAGATAACTAAGCAAACCGAGGAAAGTGCGGTGGACGTGACTTGGGTCCATCCTACGAAAAGGTGATCTGGGTTAGTTGGGAACTTTTCTTAAAAGGCCTGATAATGAGACTATAAAGATCTAGCATCAGTAGAGTTAGAATCCCAATTTATGTTATTTTAGGGGAGCGGAATGGGACTATGCCTTATGGGCAGATAGGTTGAGCTTCGCATCCCTCTCGTTTCCCATTCTCCATGAACCAAGTGTAGCATAGATCCACTTTGACTTCGTTGTTCCTAAGCAAAGTAGTTCATCTGGAGCTCAACGCTAGCTACTTCCTAGAGACTTTGGTGATAGGAAAGAAACCCTAACTTCAGGTCGGTCCTAAGTGGGAACGGCCGGATGCTTCCGCTCGGGGTAGACTCGTGAGAGAGTGTACCCAAGTTGTACTCTAAGCAACTTAGTAAGCAAGATTTCATTATTGTACTTTGAGCTCTTCTCTCCCTCTTGTACACACATTCTACTGCTGCAAACTCTGATTCTCAACATGGTATCAAAGCCATCTCTGATCTCCTCAGCTTCCCTCAGCATCAGTCATCACTAAGTGCACATGAGCTGTCATTTTCTTCATCCTATCCTTCTTTCCTCCATAGCTGCCTGCAACCTACCTCCATTGGAGGACTTGAGGAGGACAAAGGAGGCCATATTATCCTGAGCTTTCTTCTGGAAATCTTTTCCCCATATCAGGGCGCAACTCCTCGTCAGTTCAAACACTGACATTATCCATGTGTGAGGCCAGCATTGTCAAGATCCCAGAAACGGCGCAGTTTCTGACATGGTGGCGTTTCCTAACCTGGCACGGGCAGCAAGCGGCACAATCTCAGCCACTACCATAGGGGTTTGATAGCCCCCCAAGTGAGCTATCCTCAGCTAAGAGGGCTCTAAGAAATTCTTCTTCTGTTGGCTGCTACAAGCCAAACCCTAACTGTGTCTTTTTGGGTAGCCATAGCCAACAAGCTCCAAGCTTGACATTTTGGCATTTTTACACTCTGAGCTTCATTAACAGTGATTTTAATCACTGAAGCAGAGTCTCTGAATCCTATTCCAGAGTCTAAAGCTCTTGGTCATGCTCAACGGACATCACCAAGCATCGGGAAGCCGACTTCCAACTGGGTTTCAATCAAGCACTTCACTAAGCTTAACAATAGTGTTTTCTTAACACTAATCATAAATCATTAGTTGAATAGCTTGTTGGGCATTCACTAAATCCTAGTGAGTTTTTTATTCCTCTTCATATACTATTGTAATGTTATGTGTAAAATGAACACATAGACCATTATGCACAAGAAGTGTATTGCATACCGTAAGTGACATTGTCTCAAGTACATTGGTCAGTGAAATCAATAGCATGAGTGTCATCATACTCTCCTCAGAATCATTAGCAACAAGCATTGAGATCATAGACAAACCGTGTCCAACACAAGCTTCATCCACTAAGCCGTATCACAAGGAGGAGCCTGAAGTTCAGTCTAGGTTTACTTCATTAAAACCTAAAAAGACTATTAAACCACGGAAGAAGCTTGCACATAAGAAAGGACCACCAAAGTCATACTTTGAAATATTACACTTGTATGATTTTCAGCCCTTCTCTTCATTGCAACTTTGACTTCACTTTGTCTAATTTTCTTCCGCATTCAATGAAAGGTTTGTAAGGGACTAGACACTGCCCTTGTCCTAACAAGTGGTAAGACCTTCCCAATGACCACAACATATGCTGATGTTCGTCCTCAAATTAGAAAGTTTGATGGTAAGGATTTCCACCCATGGCAGGTACTTATAAAATACAAAATGATGGAGAGAGGGTATTGGCCTCTTATTCAAGGCAGTAGAGTTGTAAACTCGGCAAATATGATTGATATAGAGGATGACCAACATGCTCAAGCAATCATAATGCTACACTTAGATGAATCCCTGATTCATCATGTTGATCAACTAAACACTGCTAAAGAAAAATGGGATGAGCTTGAAAAGCTCTATGGAGCCACTGGCAAGAATACTAAAATCTTCCTTAAAATTGAATTCTTTAGCTTGGAATATCATTCAGGAGAAGATTTGGAAAAATTCATTTCTCATATGAAGGGACTTATGGCACTGCTTGCTTCTATACAAGCTCCAATACTTGAAGAAGATGCTATTGCTATTCTCCTAAAAGCTATAAAACAGGTGTTTCCTACTCTTGTAACCACTCTCACCAACATTCCAGATCCTACTTTGGCAAGTACCATTCAATCCTGTTTGGATGAAGAAAAGAGGAACCGCAAAGAAAGCAGCAACAGTTAGGCAACTTCAAATTCTCGTGAACAAGTATTGGTTCATACAGTTCTCACTAAATGTTCTTTCTGTAAGAAAAAAGGACATCTTGTAAACAACTACTGGAAGAATTATCCCGAGAAGATGAAATGTAACAAATGCAAGAAGACAGGGCATATAACAAGTAAATGCCCCAACACTCCTGAAATACCCAAAGAATTGGTGGCCAACTATGTCTCCAATTCATTTGAAGATCGATTGTTTTGACTATTTAAATCATCTACCCAAAACAACCTTGTAAGCCTGATTTATAAAGGCATCCCAAAAAGGGGGGGATCTTTTACATGTCTTGTAATCCAATGCCACCTTGGCATTGAGGGGGGGTGTTAGAAGATGGGTATAGAAACCCACTATAAGCAAGGGAGTATAAGGGCAGATGGGTGTGAATAGCCCTAGGGGCAGGGAAAACCCTAACCCTAGCTGGAAAAGGGCTATATAAATAGCCTATGGGTCACTATCATTCGTGAGAGAGTGTACCCAAGTTGTACTCTAAGCAACTTAATAAGCAAGATTTCATTCTTGTACTTTGAGCTCTTCTCTCCCTCTTGTGCACACATTCTACTGCTGCAAACTCTGATTCTCAACAAAGGTGGTAAGGAAACTTATTGGAGGAAAATAAAGGGAATAATGGGATAAACAGGGGAAGATGAGTAGAATGGAGCAGTGTTTTCTGTTGAAAATATTTCCTTACTCACTTATGGATGCTGGGTTGTAGAGTCACGAAACATGGAGCAAGTTCTTGGTGTTCCAGGTCATGTTCATGACTGCAATGCATGCTTCAAAGTATCGTGAGATGCTTGGTATGATGAATATTCTGGACTACATCTATAATCCTTCGCCCTTGTATGCGGAGCGGAGATGGATGGGAGACTCAGGAATATACTACATAGCAGCCCACGGACTCGCGTACCTTTAGACCAACTTGAAGAGAATCAAGTGGATGGAGGATTTAAAGATCGTGAAGCTGTTCATCTTTGTCGAAGCTCGCATAAACGCAACTTTGCACGTTAGTGGTCGGCAAGTCAAGCAAAACAAGTATGTCTATGAAGAAGTGACCCGGGTAATCTCTGCGACAAAATTAAAGTGTTAGGGTGCTATGAGAAGAACGGGTATCAAAGGAAGGGATACCCCAAGCTTCCTATGACTTACCGTTTCCTGAAAATCCATGACACCACTCCATATTATTATTCCGTCCATGTAGCCAATTGTAACACAATCCTATTTTCCCCAAACTGATGTATCAATCAGCCTGTCTTACTTGTCCAAAATAAGTGTACTCAAGGGGTTATGCCTTCATGAATAAATAAAACTTTTTACAATTATCTATCTTGATCATAAATGTTAACTGAGGTGTTAAGTGATTAAATCACTTAGCTAAAAAGCTGTGCTAGTCATATTAGCATAATATGGAAATGTATGATAAGATGTTAACATAAAGAATCTTATTGTTCAGACACAACCCCAAGTGCAGGTTCCAAATCCAACTCCTGCACTAACTCCAACTGTGGTTCAAGAGAAGAAATTCCTTCTCAAACAAATTAAGCCACCCGATTTTGATGGCAAGGGAAGGACTCTTCAAGCCGACGCCGAGATCTGGATTGAGTCCATGGAGGACAATTTTGAGGTAGCAGGAACTGCACCTGCTAACCAAGCCATGCTCGCCAAACTTAAGCTTACAAGCGAAGCGAGACTTTGGTGGAAACAATGGTGCATAGACCAAGCGATCTCGGAGAGGACAATCACTTGGGATAAGCTTAAGGAAGCTATGCGAGGGAGGTATCTGCCACCTGCCTACCATACACAAAAGATGAATGAATTCTATGACTTGAAGCAACTAGGATTATCCCTGGAAGCATATTATTCGAAGTTCATTTCACTCCTAAAGTATGCACCCCCAATGGATATGATACAACAGGTGTCAAAATTTTGTGTTGGGTTGAATCCACCCATAAACACTTGATTGGAATCAATGCGCCCAACAGACCTACAAGACGCACTCATTCGAGCTGCTCCAATAATATAGGAGGTGCAGACCAAACCAAGGAGCAACAGGATTTGGCCTTACAAAGACTAGAATAAGGGTATGTCTATGGCTCAGACTAAGAGAGCGTAGGGTCAGAATCAGGGCCAAAGAAAGAAAGCTAGGGCCAATGCTATCAACAACTTTGTTCCAATACAAAGCAATGATCACAACCCACGTTGCTTCCATTGCAAGGAGCCCGGGCACTTCAAGAGGGAGTGTCCCAAGCTTGGTAGATGGCATCGCCAAGGGCAATTCCAAGGTCAAAATAGAGCCGCTCATGGCCAAGGAACCACCATTATGGCCAGAGGGAGGACCTCCAGTGTTTCCAACAAGAAGCTGGACAATGAAGAAGATCCATCCATAGATGCTGACATTGAGAGGGCGATGGTTCAAACCACTCTTCACAAGAAGGGTCCAAAATTGCCAACTCTCGGTGATTCAAACTCCATCAAAATATCAAGGTAAAAGCTTCAAAACCTTGATTGACTGTGGTAGTACACACTCCTTCATTTCACCAATCTGCGCAAAAATATTAGGGATAGCCACAATAGATGCACCTACTTTACTTGTGGAATTAGCAAATGATCATGAGGTTACTTGTACTAGGCAAACTGCTGGCTTCTCCTTCTTCTTCTTCTTCTTCTTCTTCTTCTTCTTCTTCTTCTTCTTCCCCTTCCTCTCTTTCTCTCTCTTCTCCCTATCTTTCTCTCTCCTCTTCTTCTTCTCCTGCAGTCCTTCTCTCTCTTCTCTCCCTTAGTTAGGTTAGTTAGGTCTCTTTCATTACACTTTGAGTGGCCTTAATAATGAGGCATGGAAATCATTTGTTACTTCAGTATACGTATGGAAGCCATTTCCAGATTTTAATGAGCTGATCTTTCTCATGATTACCAAAGAGCTCAATATGCAGGGTGACTCCCTCTCCCTCCAGGCCTTCAATCCATTAGTTTCTTGAGCAAAGAAGTACAAACAGTGCTCCTAACTGTACAAACACAATCAATCCAGTGGTCGTTGGTACGGCCAATTGCTAAGGTGTGAATCCTTCTCTCCGAATACATCCAGCATTCGATCCGGGATCAATTGCGACTTGGTAAGATCCCCAAGGGTTTCGTAAGCTAAGTTGCTTGTTTACCCTTTTATCCTTGGGTTAGGGTTTATACCTTGTTAACCCAATTTTTCAATACATTAGGTTTCCTCATACTAGGTCAATAATTCCTGGGCAACCTCCTCGCCCTAACTTGATTTGTCAATTGCTTGCTAGGCAATTCATAATTTCCCTAACTTGGCAAATCAGACCAAGGAAGGGTGATGTAGCAGGATGTCTACTCATCCTCTAGAAAATTAGACTTGTACTTAGAACTCGCTAACCTTGTTCTAAGAAGTGGCAATACTATTTTGTGATTTAACACAAAATCATGCGACGTTGCAACTTGTTGCATAGGAGTCGCACCTGACTTGCGAGATTAGTTCTCTCATCAAACGGTATTCCTTGGTCGAGAATACCTTTGGTCAAGATGTAGGGTTTGGGAGTCCTCTTGACCCAATCCAACCCTAACCCTACTAGGCCGATAATGCTTAGCCCTAGGGTTTCTAATTTCCTTGTGGAAGTCTAGTATTAGGCCAATTGATCCTTAGGGTTAGAACCCTAGATCATTCTTGCATGGGCATTTGAATAACCCTAACATTCCGTGAATGTGGGTAGGACCTTTGAGGTTAGAAATATTGAGACGGTTTCCCGAGTGCGATACTAGGCAGAATTTTATCGCGGCTTAGCTCTACCTAATGCTTTGAGGTGGTCATCATTTGAGTTACACCATTACAAGTGATTTACCTAATTCATCTAATTGTCTTGCGCCAAGAGGTGATCTTTCCTTAGAGATGCAAGTACTTTTCCTAAAAGATGTAAATAATTGCAAGATATAACATTCCATGCAAATATGTGATTCATATACTCCTTCCTTCCATGCAGCTTATAAGATCTACAATGATCGAAACTTTTCCTTGACTAAACTATCATGATTGACAATTCGGAGCTAACTCTTATAAACCCTACGTTGATTTACATCAAGAACTATGCGTATAAACCCTTCGTTTAATGCATTGAATTCATGTCAAGATTGTGGGAGAGAAGGAAGGAGTCTCGCTTGAAGCTTTCTTGCTTGCACAATGGGGGAAGACACACAAGGGTGGAGGCTGAAAACAGTTTTTCTCTTCTTAGTTGTGTAAGCCAAAAGAACTCTAATACAAAGAAATAGAAGAACCCTATATATGGGTCTCAAACCAAACTCAACTAACTAAGGTGGCATACTAATTGAGCCACGAACTAGAGTAGATAAGGATAGCTATCATGTAGCTATTATTCATGGGCGGTGTACCAACCGCATCTGTAACTAACACGTCGGTGACATAAATGCACAACGGTCACCCTGGCGTATCACGAGTGGAGCTCGATATCTCAACACTCCCCCTCGAGCTCAATCCCAATTCCTGCACACCAAGCAGGTCTCTGAACTTGCGCAGCTTCTCTGCACCCAATGCCTTCGTGAATATGTCAGCTACCTGATCCTCTGTGCTGACATAAACTAGATCAATAAGACCTAGTAAAACCCTCTCTCGCACATAGTGATAATGCACCTCAATGTGCTTTGTTCTAGCATGATAGACTGGGTTATTTGCCAAGTGTATACTACTCATGTTGTCACAATAAATGACAACTGGCCCATCTGTAGACTGATGCATATCATAAAGTAGCTTATGCAACCAAGCTACCTCACATGCAGCCATTGCTGCACCCCTGTACTCAGCCTCTGTGCTCGACAAGGCAACTGTAGGCTGTTTCTTGCTGCTCCAAGTGACTGCAGTACTCCCAAAAGAGAACACATATCCACTGGTAGATCGTCTATCAGAAATACTACCAGCCCAATCAGCATCAGTGTATCCATGCAGCTGTATCTGAACCCCAGTCTCATAAAATAGTCCATACTGCAATGTGGACTTCACATACCTGAGTATGCGTCTAGTCGCATCCAAATGCGATTTCCTTGGAGCCTGCATAAACTGACTTACCAATCCAACAGCATAGCTCAAATCTGGCCTGGTAATAGTCATATAAATCAAGCTTCCTACTATGCGTATGTACATAGTAGGGTCTTCCAGAAGCTCACCTGCATCTGCGCTCAGCTTCACATTCTGCTCCAAAGGAACTGAAATAGGCTTACAGCCTGTCATCCCATATTTGGACAGCATGTCCAATCCATACTGCCTCTGCAAGAGCTGTATCCCACTTGGTGATCTAATCACCTCAATGCCCAAGAAATAACGCAGCTCTCCCAAATCCTTCATCTCAAACTTCTGCTTCAATAGCATTTTCACATGAAGGATATCTTCATCACTGTCACCTGTCATAATCAAATCATCAACATAAATGACAAGTAGCATAATACCTTTCTCTGTTTTTCTCACATAAAGTGAGAAATCTGCCTTGGAAATCTGAAAGCCAATAGTGACAAGATACTGTCCTATCTTGTCAGACCATGCTCTAGGTGCTTGCTTCAAGCCATACAAGGCCTTCTTCAACCTGCAAACAAACTCAGGATGCACAGCATGCACATAACCTGGTGGCTGCTCCATATAGACCTCTTCTTGCAAATCACCATGCAAGAAGGCATTCTTTACATCCATCTGATGTAAAGACCATCCCTTTGATGCAGCCATAGCAATGACTGCTCTTACGGTTGCCATCCTTGCAACCGGACTGAATGTTTCTTCATAGTCAATGCCATATGTTTGTGCATACCCCTTGAATACTAATCTTGCCTTGTATCTATTCACAGAACCATCTGCATTGTGCTTCACCTTATAAACCCAGTTACAGCCAATTGCATTTTTACCTTTAGGCAAAGGTACCAATTCCCATGTAGCATTTGCTTCCAAGGCATCCATTTCTTCATCCATGGCTTTCTCCCATTTTTCTTTTCCCATGGCTTCCTCAAAAGAAGTGGGTTCTGGTTCCTGTATCACTTTAACCATATATGCATAGTGAATGGCTGTAAATCCATCATATTTCAGCCTATCCACAGGATACCTAGCTCTCGTAGACCTGCGCAAAGTAGGTTCACTCCCAGGTGCTCTCAAAACATCCCTGGTCTTCCTTACTCCAGGTGTAACAATAGAAGGAATACCCAACTCATCATCAATGCTCTGTTCTGAGCCACTGGATTCACCATCCACATAAGAGTGACCTGCATTCACATCAAACATGGGCTGATCAACCTTCTCTTTTCCTTTTTGTGATACCTGCATACCACTATCTGCATTGCTTTGAGAAGATTCTCCTGATCTCAATCTGCCTGTCCATGGCGAAGAATGTGAACCACTGCTAGAGGACGCTCCAGGTCCACTAATATTTTGTGACTGCTGCTGTGAATTCTGTGCAGCATTACCATTTTGTGCATCTACATCATCAATCACATTTACTGGTTTATACCAGCTACTCATCTCATCAAAAACAACATCTCTGCTCACTGTAAACTTACGAGTAGAAGGGTTATAGCATCTATACCCTTTTTGCTGCAGAGAGTAACCAATAAAGATGCACTTCTCAGCTTTTGGATCCAACTTGGATCTCAACTCATCTGGCACATGTACATAGGCAATGCAACCAAAAATTTTCAAATGAGAAATATCTGGTTTCCTACCAGTATACCTCTCCTCTGGAGTCATTCCATGTATTGCTGCAGTGGGAGTCTTGTTCATTATGTAGACTGCTGTAGCAACTGCTTCAGCCCAATAAAAATCTGGCAAGTCTTTTTCATTGAGCATGGCACGAGATACCTCTCCAATATGCCTGTTTTTCCTTTCTACAATTCCATTTTGTTGTGGGGTATAACTGCATGAATATTGCTGCTTTATGCCATGCTCCTGCAGGAACCTTGCAAACTCATTTGAGAGGTACTCTCCCCCTCCATCTGACCTTAGGCATTTTATTTGCAAACCTGTTTCTTTTTCAACCATAGCTTTAAGGGTTTTGAAATGCCCAAAAACTTCACTTTTCTTTTTCATAAAATACACCCAAACTTTTCTGCTATAGTCATCAATAAAACTGACAAAATAATGACAGCCTCCAAGAGATGCAGCTTTAGTTGTCCACACATCAGAGTGGATTAATTCCAATGGCTTCTCACTCTCTTGAACATGTCTAGGAAATGGTTTCCTTGCCTGTTTTCCAAACTGACAGGCTTCACATACCTTATGCATTTCTGCAACCTTGAATTTTGGCAATCCTGCAACAATATTTTGGGCCTGCATTGATTTAAGTCGTTGTACATTAACATGACCAATGCGTTTATGCCAGATATCAATATCTGCAACTACACCGGTCCCATGTGCAAACATTGCTGCACTCAATTCAGACATGTCTGCATCCAATGTAAACATTCTGCCCTTCTTCTTTCCTTTTGCTATCAAGCGACCTTTATTTTTCATATCCTCAACAAAGCATCCATGAGGATTAAATCTGACCTGCAAGCCCTGCTCAACCATTTGACCAACAGAAACCAGATTCTTGGTGATATTCGGGACATGAAATACATCGGACAAGTATTTCTTTTTCCCATCCTGCATAGACAATGAAATTTTTCCAATCTGCACAATAGGATGTGCAGTATCATCACCAGTCTCCACAAATCCTGGTTTTTCCATTTTCCTTGCATCCTCCATCCATTCTGCATGACCTGTCATGTGGTTTGATGCACCTGAGTCAACATACCATACATCATTGCTTTCTTCTGCACTTGTCACAGAATTGTTCATGTGCTGCACCATGAACAAATGCTCATTTCTGTCATCACCCTGTCTGCTAGAAGATGCATAATTCCCTTGTTGCAGTTTTCCATTCATGATGTCATTCTGCTTTTTATAGCAGTCTTTAGCCATATGACCCATTTTACCACAGTAGTAGCATTCAACATTACTGTTTGCATTTTGACCTCTTTGCCATCCACCACGACCTCTTTGGCTCCCCCTGCCTCTAGAGTTACCACGTCCTCCTCCATAGGACTGGTTTTCTTGAGTTTGCTGCATATTCTGATTTCTACCACGGCCTCCAAATCGGCCTCCTCTACCTCTGCCTCTACCTCTTCCAGCATTTGAGTAGAAAACAGCTTCTTTTGAAGTTCCTCCTGAAGAAGATGCACCACCATTTCTCTGCTCCTCAAAAATTAGAAGAGCAATCAACTCCTCAAAATCAGGAAATCTTTCACGAACTGAAATGGATGTTCGGAATTGTGCATAATCCTTTCCTAGACCATTCAAGGTCACGGAAACTAAATCATCATCTTCCACTGGCGACCCAATGGAAGCCAGTGCATCTGCAATCTTCTTCACCTTCATGTGGTAGTCGTTGATGCTCATACTTTCTCTTTGCACATTATGCAACTCTTGCTTGAGCTGCATTTTCCTGGCTTGCGTATTTGTGCTATACATTTTTGACAAAGTATCCCATGCCTCCTTTGGCGTACTTGCATCCTGAATATGCACAATCATAGAGTCTGAAATACTGATAGACAGCCAATACATAACTTTCCTGGCTCTCTCATGCCATGCTTTGAATGCCTGCATTTGCTGTTGATTGGGAACATCAGGAAGAACTGGTTCTTCTTCATTTCCTGCAACAAATTCCCAATATCCTTTTCCCATAAGGAAATTCGTCATTCTAAACTTCCATGCCTGGAAGTTGTTCTTGTCAAGCTTTTCAGTTACAATCTGTGAAAGAGAATCAGACGCCATTACAGAACACTGCGAAAAATTCTGTCACTGCAAAAACTCAGCTTCACCCTCACAAGGGCAAATCTGCAAAACTGGCGAAAGTGGTATTTGACCACACAGTCACTTCCTAGTGACGATTTTGCATCAACAGGCAACAGGGATGATTCTGTAACTCCCAATGTCTCTGCACACGAGCATACGATGCAATATCTGTGGTAACTTTTCACCGACCTGTAGAACAGTGGTCGCACAACATAAAACTGGGCCTTTTCCTGAGTGCGTGCAGAAAACTTCCGCCTCCAAAATAGGCCCCGAAATGGCCTCAAATCAAAAAAACAGGGTCACCGAGAGCTAAAGCTCTCGCCCGCAGCATATACTGCCCTCTTGCTTCACCGTGAAGGGCGTCTCAACCTGAGACAATGCACTCCTGCAATTTCCGGCTGTGCTACCTGCAGAGATCTGCTCCCAAAACAGAAAATGAAAGCAACATTGCTCCTCTTACCAGAACACCGCGAGCTTGGCTTGCTTTCTTGAGCTCCTTACCACGAACAAGGCTCTGATACCATGTCAAGATTGTGGGAGAGAAGGAAGGAGTCTCGCTTGAAGCTTTCTTGCTTGCACAATGGGGGAAGACACACAAGGGTGGAGGCTGAAAACAGTTTTTCTCTTCTTAGTTGTGTAAGCCAAAAGAACTCTAATACAAAGAAATAGAAGAACCCTATATATGGGTCTCAAACCAAACTCAACTAAATAAGGTGGCATACTAATTGAGCCACGAACTAGAGTAGATAAGGATAGCTATCATGTAGCTATTATTCATGGGCGGTGTACCAACCGCATCTGCAACTAACACGTCGGTGACATAAATGCACAACGGTCACCCTGGCGTATCACGAGTGGAGCTCGATATCTCAACAATTCAAGCTTTAATATGAAAATGCATCCTTTCCTAAATACAAACTTCGATAAAAGAACTCCATACATGAGTGAATGCCATGAGACCATTAATGATTTAATTCATCCTTTAGCACTAAAATGTAAGCATCCTCACATGCAATCGGCAAAGTTCATAATTTCCTTTCCATGCATTGCGATTCTTTGGACAACATTCAATGGGCGTCTAATATTATCCTCTATACAAATCACGTTCATGAATTTAAATCATAAGTGCAGCATGCGACATAAGCTCTATCCTTCTTAGCACGATATCATCTTCTAAGTTATGCATTATACGTTCAAGAAGATTGCAACTACCCTTGTCGACGGGAGTGCCAGCAATTTCAATTAATCGGCATGCACTAAACTTTGTAAAATGAATGAATAAATGCATTTAGATTTTCCTAAAAACCATCATGCTTAACGCATCCCTCTCATGCGAGAATACAATTGGAACCTGGGCATGAGGACTCGTAGTGTTGTCCATGCGTGAACTCGGGTTGGAAGCTCCTGCATGTGCTCCTCTCGCCATTTTCTTGGGAGCCATTGACGAATTAAATCTCCGCTCAGCAACTTCCTCTTGGCTCTCTTTATGCATTACGAATCTCTTTCTGCCCGGGGTTTTCTTCTTCTGCGCAGGAATAGGCCTTACAGTTGTGGTTTTTGGAAAACCCAAGAGCATGGGTGAATGGGGCTTAAGGAGGCTTTAATTAGAAGCTTCCAAGCTTCTGTTCCATAGATAATGGCGTGGAGAGAGAAATGATTGGGAGAGGATGAAGAAGATCACGATGATGGTGATGATGATGAAGTTGATGATAATAATGGAGATGATGGTGGTGAGGTCTATGAAGGCGGCAGCGTGGCGCAGTAGCAGCAGCAGTTGGCGGTGCTTCCTCAGGGCAGCAATAGGCATCACGGCGTCTCCCACCTCTCCTGCAGCAGCACAATTCCTGATCTCTCTCTTCTCTTCCCCTCAAGCTTGAGAGGGGGAAGGTCTTGTAGGCTAAGGTGGGGGAGATAGCCACACACGTGGCTCTACATGCCTCCTCCCTTCCCCATACTCTCCACCACTCAAGCTCTTCCCACACTCCCTCGCCCCGCCATGCATCGACTGAGGGGGAGGGGGTTATTATAAAGAAAAATTGCACTAATTTTAACCATTATCCATTTGCCTTTTCCCGTGAAGGGTTTTCCCATGTGGGCTTGCAATTTCAAGCCACGGTCTTCCATACACGACACAGAGCTGGAGTTTATTCATTCGGTGGAGTAAGCACTTAGCCACCAACATTTTACGATACGGGAGATTACTTTGGGTTGTATTTTTGCGCAGGGTGTGTGGGGTTTAGGGTCGATTAATATTTCATCGCGAAAATATTACATTCTCTCCCCCTTAGAGGAATCGAGATGTCCTCATCTCGAGAAGATCTGGGGGTATTGTTGGTTGAGAGTACTTTCATCCATCCAAGTGGCATCCTCTTCGGGATAATCTTTCCACTGGACGAGGTATTCTCTCAAGGTCCTGGATCTCAAATGCCTCTCCCTAACATTTAAGATCCTGTTAGGCCGTAGCTCAAGGACTCCTTGGCTAAGCATTATAATTTGTTGATCATCAAGTAGGTGACTAGGGTTAGACACATACTTCTTCAGTAGGCTGATACGGAATACATTATGAACTTTTATGTTTTTAGGGAGTTGCAGTCTGTAAGCATTACGCCCTAGGCACTTGAGAATCTTGTAGGGTCCACAATATCTTGGACTTAGCTATTTGCATTCACCCAAGGATAGGGAACTCTTCTTTGGACGTACATGAATGAAGACCATATCTCCTTCAACGAAGGATCTGTCTTGATGTTTCAAGTCTGCGTAAGCCTTTTGTCTGTCCTTGGCGGCTTGGATGTCCTGTCTTATTGACTTGATTTGGTCATCCATGTCTTCCAGCATCTGCTTTGAGGCTTCAACCCTTAAGGTTGGATCTAAAAAGTTTAAAGGAGTGCGACAATCGTGCCCATACAATGCTTGAAAAGGGGTCATCTGAATGCTTTGTTGGTAAGAAGCATTGTAGGCAAACTCAACCAGTGGGAAAATATTGAATCCACTTTTTGGGTTCGCGAAACAATGTGCCCTTAGCATATCCTCAATGACTTGGTTGACTTGCTATGTTTGACCATCAGTTTGGGGATGATAAGCTGTATTGAAACAGAGTTGAGTCCCAATGGCCTCAAAGATAGCCCTCCAGAAGTGTGATGTGAAGAGAGAGTCATGATCACTGAACCATGCAGTTTGAATATCTCCTTGATGAATAACCTTGCAATGTCTGAGGCTTTATAGTTAGTCTTAACAGGGATAAGATGTGCAACCTTGGTAAGCATATCTACCATAACCATAATGGAGTTGTATCCTCCCTAAACTTGGGGCAGGCCAACAACAAAATCCATACTAATGAATTCCCATTTCATTTGAGGAATGTCAAGTGGTTGTAATTTTCCTGGCATTTTGACATGTTCGGCCTTAATATGTTGACAAGACAAACATTCAGTGACATATTTGAGAATGCCACCTTTGAGCCTCTCCCAATAATAGCTCTTTTTGACAGCATTAAGGGTCTTGGCATAGCCATGGACTTCCCAAAGTGATTGTCTTGCCGGTATACATAATCTCATTCTGTAGTAGACAAGTCTACTATTGATAGAGAATTCTTGATACTTTGTTTGTAGCTTCAGGTCTTGATCCTTGATAGGGATCTCCCTTAGCAATTTCTGATAGGTTGGGTCATGGCATGCCTCTTCTTTAGCTACCTCAAGAATTGGATTGTTTGGCATGGATACCTTTGTAGCTAGAGATCTTACGGTTGATGGATCTTGCAAAATCAGAGAATTCAAAAATGCCTTGCGACTAAGTGCATCGGCAACTACATTCTCCATTCCAGGCCAGTATTTGATTTCAAAATCATATTCCTCCAGCACTTCAATCCATTGATGTTGCCTCATATTGAGCTCATTTTGGGTAAAAATCCATTTAATACTTTTATGATCCGTCACTAGGGTGAACTTGTTACCCAGCAAGTAGTGTCTCCAAAGCTTGAGAGCATGGATGACAGCTAACAGCTCCAGATCATGGGTAGCATAGTTCCTTTCATGGCTCTTTAGTTTCCTTGAAGAGTATGCTACAGGATGACCTTCTTGCATAAGCACACATCCTAAGGCAAGTGTGCTAGCATCAGTTATCACTTCAAACTCCTTACTAAGATCTGAAAGTTTCAGGATGGGTGCTGATACCAAGCTTTGCTTTAGTTTGTCAAAGCTGGATTGTTCAACAGGTGACCATACAATTGATGCTTGCTTCTTCAATAAATTAGTCAGCGGTGATACAATCAAGGCATAGTTTTTTATAAAAACCCTGTACCATCCTATCAATCCAAGAAAACTACGTATTTCTTTGACAGTTGTTGGTGTTGGCCACTCCAGAACATCTCTGACCTTGGCCGGGTCTACTAAGATTCCTTTCGCTGATACAATGAATCCCAAATATTCAATCTGTCGCTTGAAAAATGCACACTTCTTCTTCTTGGCATAAAGCTTGTGTGCCCTCATTGTCTCAAGGATGATGCAAAGCTGGGGTTCATGATCTTCTTCCTATTTGGAGTAGACTAGGGTATCATCAAAGAAGATGAGTACGAAATCATCAAGATAGGGCCTAAAGATATCCTGCATTAGCCTGTTGAAGGTAGCAGGAGCATTTGTCAAGCCGAATGACATGACTAGGAATTCAAAGTGCCCATCTATGCTGAATGCCATCTTTGGGATATCTTCTTCTTTGATTCTTATCTGATAATATCCAAACCTGAGATCAATCTTAGAGAAGATCTTCGCACCTTGAAGATGGTCAAGAAGTTTATCTATCCTTGGAATGGGGTATTTGTTCTTAATGGTTGATTGATTCAACCCTATGTAGTCAATGCATAGCCGAAGCGTTCCATCTTTCTTCTTCTGGAATAGCACTGGAGCTTCCCATGGTGAACTACTAGGACAGATGTAGCATTGTTCTAACAGTTGCTTGAGTTGCTCCTTTAGCTCAATCGCTTCTGGGATGGACGTCCTATATGGTCTCTTTGCGATTGGTGCAGCTCCTGGCACTAGCTTGATTTCGTGATCAACTTCCCTTTGAGGAGGAAGCTCTCTCAGCTCTTCAGGAAATACATATGTGTACTCCTTTAGCCATGAAGGTTCTTCCCTAGAATCTTGATTCTGATCTAGCTTATTTAGCTTAATCAAATAGACATGTAGCCCCTTTCTAACTCCTTTTATTATCCGAGATGCTTTGGCCAGTTAAATTTTTGGCCTACCAGCCTCTCCTTGAGTTGTGACTAGTTCCCCTTCAGAATTTCAAAAGGAAACTTGGTCCTTTCCACAGTGAATGTGGGCATCATTAGGTTTAAGCCAATCCATTCCAAGCAAACACTCTTGGACACCTAGGTTTGTAACGTTAAAATATTGCTAAGCATTTCTCACATTGCATTACATGTCCACTTCAACTTTAAACCAAGTGACCTAATCACTTGACTCCTTTATCAACATTCACAGCTATGATAGACAGTGATAAAAATCTTATTCATTCATAAGGGCATAGCCCTTTCGAGTACATTTATTTTTGGAAAGGTAGAACAAGCTGATACATTAATTTGGGGAGAATAAGATTGTGTTACATTCAGCTATGGGAACTGAGTAATAATATGGATTGGAGTCATGGATTTTCAGGAATCGATAGGTCATAGGAAGCTTAGGGTATCCCTTCCTTTGATACCCATTCTTCTCATAACGTCCCAACACTTTGATTCTATCGGCAGGGATTACTCGAGTTGCTTCCTCGTACACATATTTGTTTTGCTTGACCCTTCAACCACCGACATGTCAGGTTGCGTTTGTGTGAGCCTCAGCAAGGATGAACAGCTTCACCATCTTTAAGTCCTCCATCCACTTGATTCTCTTCAAGTTGGTCCGAAGGTATGCAAGTCGGTGGGCAGCTATGTAGTAAATTCCTGAATCACCCATCCATCTCCGTTCCACGTGAAAGGGTGAAGGATTGTAGATGTGATCTAGGATATTCATCATACCTAGCCTCCGTCGATAATTCGAAGCATGCATCGCAGTCATAAACATAACCTGGAACACCAAGAATTTGTTCCATGCTTCACGACTCTACAGTCCAGCATCGATAAGTAAGTAAGGAAATGTTCTTAACAGCAACATTTGCTCTACTTCCCCTCATTAAGTTTCCTTGAAAATATTAGATCCTCGTTGGTTCGCTCTGATACCAATTGTAACGTGTCCACCTGTCCACTTGTAGAACATGTCTTAGCAGCCCATTGGGAAGAGAGTCTAGAAAGCACCGCCCGACACTCCCATGGAATGTCACGAGGTTTGCGATCTAGGTCTTCTCAAGTCTGCCACGATGTGGAAGCATTCTGGCCGTTCCCACTTAGGATCGACCTGAATCGGGGTTCCCTAATGGTCAAGTTCCTCGGAGGTAACCAGCATCAAGCGAACTACTTTACGCAGAAACATCAGGGTCGAAGCAGATTTATACTACACTTGGTTCAAGGAGAATGGGAAACGAGAGGGATGCAAAGCTTTCTAGATTCTAGGTTATTGGGACCCCTAAAACAGTATACATTGGGACTCTAGCTTTCTAGATTCTAGGTCATCATTACCTTGTTGTCAATTCCTTTGAGAAAAGATCCCAGCCAACCGGGACCACCCTTCCGTAGGACGGACCCATGGTCACATCTACCACACTTTCCTTAGGTTGCTTTAGTTATCTAATTACCTACCATATTTAGTTTGACAAGCAAGAACAGCTTTCTTAATTAGCCAATTAATCATTGGTTCCTTCACGTAACTTAAGCACTAACATAGAAAAACAATGTCAAACAAGTTCCTTTTTAACAATTGATCTTATTTATCAGTCTTTGGAATACATCATATAATCCAGCCCAAAGGCTATTCCATAATCCACCCGAAGGCAATTCCATAATCCGCCCGAAGGCAATTCCATAGTCCGCCCGAAGGCAATTCCATAATCCCCCGAAGGCAATTCCAACAATCCTTAGGGATCGCTATTCCAAGTTTCCGCCCGTAGACTAGTATGCGGGCCTCGAGATCCAATCTCGAGTCACGTCAGCCTCTTGTGCAGGGTCCGGAGGCAAGGGATTTACGACTAGATCCTTCTCTGGCACCCAAGCGTCCTCCTACTCCAAGTAGCACCCACGAAGAGACTCTCGTGGCGGGTTCGGTCCACGTACCCTGCGCGACTAAAAACCCCCTTGGATAGGGTCAGGCAGACAGTCGGGGGTAACTGATGCTGCCTCTCCCTCCAGGCCTTCAACCTGAAGCATTAATTATTTTTCCAGCATTAGTTCCTTGAGCAAAGAAGTACAAACAGTGCTCCTAATTGTACAAACACAATCAATCCAGTGGTCGTTGGTATGGCCAACTGCTAAGGTGTGAATCCTTCTCTCCAAATGCATCTAGCATTTGATCCGGGATCAATTGTGACTTGGCAAAATCCCCAAATCAGCCCAAGGAAGGGTGATGTAGCAGGATTTAACACAAAATCATGCGACGTTGCAACTTGTTGCATAGGAGTTGCACCTGACTTGCGGGATTAGTTCTCTCATCAAACGGTATTCCTTGGTTAAGAATACATTTGGTCAAGATGTAGGGTTTGGGAGTCCTCTTGACCCAATCCAACCCTAACCCTACTAGGCCGATAACGCTTAGCCCTAGGGTTTCTAATTTCCTTGCGAAAATCTAGTATTAGGCCAATTGATCCTTAGGGTAAGAACCCTAGATCGTTCTTGCATGGGCGTTTGACTAACCCTAACATTTCGCGAATGTGGGTAGGACCTTTGAGGTCAAAAATATTGAGTCGATTTCCCGAGTGTGATACTAGGCAGAATTTTATCGCGGCTTAGCTCTACCTAGCGTATTGAGATAGTCATCATTTGAGTTACACCATTACAAGTGATTTACCTAATTCATCTAATTGTCTTGCGACAAGAGGTGATCTTTCCTTAGAGATGAAAGTACTTTTCCTAAAAGATGTAAATAATTGCGAGATATAACATTCCATTGCAAATATACGATTCATAGAATCTTTCCTTCTATGCAGCTTATAAGATCTACAATGATCGATACTTTTCCTTGCCTAAACTATCATGATTGACAATTCAGAGCTAACTCTTATAAACCCTACGTTGATTTATTTCAAGAACTATGCCTATAAACCCTTCGTTTAATGCATTGAATTCAAGCTTTAATATGAAAATGCATCCTTTCCTAAATACAAACTTCGATAAAAGAACTCCATGCATGAGCGAATGCCATGAGAGCATTAATGATTTAATTCATCCTTTAGCACTAAAATGTAAGCATCCTCACATGCAATTGGCAAAGTCCATAGTTTCCTTTCCATGCATTGCGATTCTTTGGACAACATTCAATGGGCGTCTAAGATTATCCTCTATACGAATCACGTCCATGAATTTAAATCATAAGTGCAGCATGTGACATAATCTCTATCCTTCTTAGCACGATATCATCTTCTAAGTTATGCATTATACGTTCAAGAAGGTTGCAACTACCCTTGTCGACAGGAGTGCCAGCAATTTCAATTAATCGGCATGCACTAAACTTTGTAAAACGATTGAATAAATGCATTTAAATTTTCCTAAAATCCATCATGATTAATGCATCCCTCTCATGCGAGAATACAATTGGAACCTGGGCATGAGGACTCATAGCGTTGTCGATGCGTGAACTCGGGTTGGAAGCTCCCGTGTGTGCTCCTCTCGCCATTTTCTTGGGAGCCATTGACGAATCAAATCTCGGCTCAGCAACTTCCTCTTGGCTCTCTTTACGCATTACGAAGCTCTTTCTGCCCAGGGTTTTCTTCTTCTGTGCAGGAATGGGCCTTACAGTTGTGGTTTTTGGAAAACTCGAGAGCACGGGTGAATAAGGCTTAAGGAAGCTTTAATTAGAAGCTTCTAAAGAAGCTTCCAAGCTTTTGTTCCATAGATAATGATGTGGAGAGAGAAATGATTGGGAGAGGATGGAGAAGATCACGATGATGGTGATGATGATGAAGCTGATGATATAATGGAGATGATGGTGGTGAGGTCAATGAAGGTGGCAGCGTGGCGCAGTAGCGGTAGCAGTTGGAGGTGCTTCCTCAGGGTGGCGACAGGCAGTCACGGCATCTCCCACCTCTCCTACAACAGCACGGCTCCCGATCTCTCTCTTCTCTTTCCCTCAAGCTTGAGAGGGGGGAAGGTCTTGTAGGCTAAGGGGAGATAGCCACACACGTGGCTCTACATGCCTCCTCCCTCCCCCATGCTCTCCACCACTCAAGTTCTTCCCACACTCCCTCTCCCCACCATGCATCAGCTGAGGGGGAGGGGGTTATTATAAAAAAAAATTACACTAATTTTAACCATTATCCATTTGCCTTTTCCCGTGAAGGGTGTTCCCGTGTGGGTTTGCGGTTTCAAGCCACAGTCTTCCATACACGACACGGAGCTGGAGTTTATTAATTCGCGCGGAGTAAACACTTAGCCACTAACATTTTACGATGCGGGAGATTACTTTGGGTTGCATTTTTGCGTGAGGTGTACGGGGTTTAGGGTCGATTAATATTTTATCGCGGAAATATTACAGCATAAGAGGGAGGTTTTCCAATCCATACCTCCTTTGCTACCTAGAAATCCAAACCACTAGAAGGTGATCTGTTTATGACATGCACAGCTGTACTAACTGTCTCAGCCCAAAAGCTCTGTGGTAGGCATGCATGGCTAAGCATACTGCGTACATGCTCATGGATGGTTCTATTCATCCGCTCAGCCAAACCATTTTGGGGGGGTTATAGGGGGCGGTCAACTGACACGCACTTAATACCCCTCTCTTCACATAACTTCTCAAAAGCATGTGAGACATACTCACCCCCATTATCTGTTCTTAGACATTTTAGCCTATACTGAGACTGGTTCTCAACTAATGCAAGCCATCTCTAAAACAGAGCCAAGACATCGGATTTCAGCTTAATGGGATAAGCCCAAACTTTTCGTGAAAAATCATCTATGAACGTAACAAAGTACTTTGCACCACCCATAGACTGACAAGGTATGGACCCATAGACATCCCAATGTACCAATGCCAAGGGCTCACTCATGAGTGGCCTACCAGACTTCTTGTGCGTAGACCTAGTCTGCTTGCCATAAAGACAATGCTCACATGATTCAAAACATGCATAATTAAGGGGCGGTAAGTACTGCAAACCAAAAAGCATTTTCATTCCCTTCAAAGACATATGGCCCAAATGGGCATGCCAAAGAGATACATGTGGGATAGAACCCACAGACAAAACATGATCAAGGGAAGAAGCGGATACAATCAAGGGATAGAGGTTGCCAGCCTTAGCACCTCTCGCAATCACAAGTCTTCCACGAGCGATCTTCCATGAAGAGTCTCCAAAAGATACATGATAACCCGTGTCATCAAGCTATCCAATTGACATGAGACTGGGTGTCAAAGCAAGTACATGACGTACATCATGCATAACAAAACTGCTGCTAGAAGGAAACTCCAGCCTAACATCACCAATGCCCACAATATCAAGAGAGCTATCATCACCCAAGCGCAACGAACCCGAAACCGTACAGTATGAATAAAACCACTCTCGGCAAGGTGTCACATGAAAGGATGCACCTGAGTCCAAGAGTCAACACTGTGCATACATAGAGTGTATCTCTGTCATCTATGAAGCACTAGAAGAAGCTGCAAGGATATAATCATCATCATCGACATTCTCAAGTTGCATAACATTGATCTCTTCAATTTTAACACTGGACTTTGTAGGCACTATGCTGCGATTAGAAGACTTATCCTGCACTTTGTATTTCCCCTTATCTTTGTGCCTTTCATTGTGCAATTCATGGCATTGTGGCCTAATATGGTCCTTTTTCCCACAATGGTGACAAGTAACATCTGCATTCCTACCACGGGATTTGCTATGTGACTTCCCACGAGGCTTGGACCGAGATTTCTGAGAATCCCGTCCACGGCCACTGCCACTGCCATGCTTTCCATATCCATCATTCCTGCCTTTAACTGTCATAGTGCGATACATGAGAGGCATCCAAATTCTTATGGTTAACCTCTTCTTGCAGAAGAACACTCTCAACATCAGATAATTTCAAGGTAGCAGTAGAGGCACATAATGCAGTGCAAAATACATCCCATGACTCATTAAGAGTACCAAGCAAGAAAAGAGGAGTGACATTCTCTACAAAAGTGATATCCCCTATGAAGTCAAGTTCTTGAGTATAGCATGGAACTGGCTCAAGTGAGCAGACATGGTCACATTCTCCTTCATGCGCAGATCCGTAAGCTGCTTCAACCAATACATCTGACTCTCTGGACTTTTCTTGTCATAGAGATTCTTGATTTTACCCACAACTGCTATGCACTCTGTTCTTCCTCAAATACATTGTAATGAACCTGTTCTATGAGAGATAATACAATAGTGGACTTGCATAACTCATCAAGCTCAAACCATTCCTCATCTGGAATAGTTGCAGGCGTCTGCCTGCTGCTGAACCTCAATGGTTTGATCTGCAATTTCTACACCAACACCTGCCAAATCTGGCTCTTCCAATAAGAGTAATTTGTACCATCAAGCATAGTGATGTTGAAAATAGCATGATCAGTCGACAAGCTCGCCATAATGCAGGCTAGAAGACTATAGACAGCTCAAAACTGCTTGCTGTTTACTGTAGAAAATGACCAAAAAATCACCAAAATCGAGAGAAAATGACGAGAAAAGTGTAACCAATGCTGTTGCCCACCAAGTACTAGTGAAAGTACAGCATTTCAGAATATTTCAGCATGAAAAATCCATGTCAGTCCGAAGTTATATGCTTGATGTAATAAATGACAGTAGGGTATTGTGAGAGTCAATTGTTGCTGACCAAATCATTGTACCAAGTTAATAAATGACAACCAAGACATGACCAGCCATAAACGGGGATAAACCAGCACCAAACAGTCATCAAGACCCTAATCAAACACCCAAACATATCACCAAAGCATTTGCATGTCAAAAGCAATTCCAAGATATCAGTGCATGAACCATGTAACATGTAAGTGTAAGAGATCCCAAAGTCTCAAGTATCTGCAAAATGCTCAAATAGCATACACCTCCTGCTCAATGTCGGTAAAGCATACAAGATGCTCCCACTGGCACCTCCTGCTCAATGTTGGTAAAGCATACAAGATGCTCCCACTGGCTCAAAAGGCAGATAAACGAGCCCAACAACTCAAGCAAACCAAGTCAAAGTACCAAAGACAAGTAACCAAGACAACGCCTCAATAGCATCCAAGGTCGTAATGGAAAAATCCAAGTCATAACGGAAAAATCCAAGTCAATGTCCAACTACTCAAGGGAATACTCAAATGAATGTCGAGACGAGCTCAAACAACTGCCATCCACAGCCAAAGCATAAAGCATTCACCAAGACATCATAACCCGTATTGGGTAGCCTAGGCATAAACCATGTCATAGATGAAATGCAAGCTGCAAAGAAGTGATAGTCAAATCCAAATCAAGCTCTAATCTCAGCTCAAAAGCATTCTGGAGCATAAACAAGACATGTGGCATAGTCCAAATACATCATGACATCATACCGAGTAGCTGGGAGCACCGCGTGACCAATAGGCATAACCCAACTGTAGCATAAATAGCTTCAGCCCTGAAGTTTTCAGCAACATATAACCTCTGTAAACTAAGCAAATCAGTGCTCAATCTAAGCTCAAATCCATAGGCAAACCATAGGCATACATTCCCGTATGTATACGCACCAACCGGGCATAATCAGGCATCAAATGCCAAGACCTGTAAGCATAAAATTGAAGTAACAGGTAGCTGCCCTGTTTTGGACAGATCTGGGATTGTTCAAAATAGTCAATGGATGAGATAAATCAGCTCCAAATGCGTCTCAAATAAGAGGCATAACATCCACAAGTGATCCGGTATCAATAGACATCAGTAGAAGCATCACATAAGCCATAGGCATACAAATACATGATGTCTCAGACCTGAAATCTATTGTAGAATATTTTTTCATCAGAATTTGGAAAATCTGACATCACCATCACGTCCGAAGCTCGCCAAAACCCCAACTTAGACTCTTATCTTGCCTAAATCGGGTTTTGAATGCCAGAGATATGACAAAAAGAGTGATTTTTGAACCAAATTTTGAAACAAGCGCAAAAAAAACGTGAGTTGGCTGGGGGGGTCTGCTATCCTAGGTGTCAACAATGGGGCCCAAAGGGGGTACTAATGGGAGCCAAAGAAGGCCTACACCAAGCCTCAGCAAGCCTTGATAGGCTGGAAGCAAGATCTAGGTGAAGGAAGCTCCAAGAGGTGTGAGCAATGGCTGCCCACAACCTATGAAAACCCTATTTACCTAGACCTGTGGACTGAGACAAATCTTTGAAATAATGAAGGAATACCTCAATCTCAATGCCCTGATGGTACCTCAATAGGCCGGGAAGAAGCTCGGGAAGCTGGGGAGTGACGGGAGCTCAAGAGAATGAGCTATGGCTGCTGAGAAGGAGACCCAATGTGAGTGGGGAGTCAATGGGAAGCTGAGAATGCCATGAGCCAAGCTCAAGAGTCGGGAAGCCGTGCTCTGATACCAGTTGAAAGGTGAGAAGGATCGAAGCTTACACTCGAGAGCTATGGCGGGAGAGCAAGAGCAAGAAAGAGAGAGACAAGAAATGGGAACTCCAACAGTCACAATGTGTGACCGGGCCTTCCTTTATTCAAACTGTCACTAAAAGAATAAAGAATAAAGTGGCGGTGTGACGAGCGGCTAGGTGGAGGCGCCTTTACCCCCAACATTTAGGTGGCCATCTTTTGGCAACCAATACCAAGAAGGTGATACTGGTAGCAAAGCAATTCACTTTGCAAGTTTTTCATATAGGATATGGATGCCATGCGCTTCGAATGCCATATTATTTGTCATATGCGGGTCAAGCTATTGCAGCGGGGATGACATAAGTTGAGGACCTGCATCCATATGTGAAGAGAAGATTCATGAGGGAAAAGAAAACAAGGCTATGTAGGGGTGTACTGCTGCAACCTGATGAAGGCCCCTCCATGGTGATGCTAATGCCAGAGGTGGAAGACGAGAATGATCGAGAGCGCTTCCCAAAGAGGATGAAGCCATCATTAAGTCCACCTTCTCCCAGCTCTGACTCTTGATTGATGCCATAGCTCATGACATTCCCTCACACTGGATTGAATTTAGGCTTTTTGACACATGCCCTTGGATATCATTTTTAATTTTCTTGTAATTGCAAAATTCTTTATAGTCTCTTGTTGTGCTCTGTGAATTAGACTTTTGTATGACCATTCATGTAACTCTAGTAGGCTTACTTGAATGTACCATACTTTGTTTCTCAGTATCAATTCATGTAAACAGACTATTTAGTAGAATTTCCAATTTGAGTTTTGAGTATTAATGTTTTTTTTGTGTTTGAGTGGTCTTGGTCATCTAACCTTCTCCACTAAGTATCTTGGATGTTTGAATTGGTGATGTACTTTCTTGTTTTGGGGGTATAGAGATTGATAATAGTAGATGTCAATGGGTTTCTCTTGTGAAGAAGGCAAAGCCCTTTTTGAAATACACGTCTATGGTCGTGGTTTATTGTGGGACACTATGCTATGTTGAGGCCAAGACTTCAATAGTTTATAGTAGACTTTTTGCTGAAGGGATTTTGGGTAGGCATATGCTCATCAATGCCGAATTGGTATTTGACTCCTATACTTCGGCTACTATCATGTAATATACAAATTGACATTGAGCAGCGTCTTCAGTTCTTTTATGATAGGGCCCGGTGCTAAGGACCTAGAAATTGAGCATCCCTATGAGCCAGGCCATGGACTATTTACAAAACCTTTTTCACATATAGACATTGAAATTGATCCTAATAATACAATGTTTATTGATGAAACACTAGAAAAAGTAAAGTACAATCCAGTTGGAAGCCGCATTAAGGCTCCTGGATTTGAGGGCGATGATCATGATGATTTTTTTGAGAGATTGAAGGCATATCTTTTGCGCTTATATTGGTTTCTAGGATGTGCTATTGAATATGTATGGTCGAATGGTATAATGTAGAAACACATTATTCTTTGATTGTTAAAGACATTTGGATATTGTATTGTGTTGTGTCTTCTTTGATATCTTGTGAATTTAAGAAAATGAATGAGTTACATCATCTTTGTATTCCTCAGAGGCAAGCGCGGTTAAACACACCAAAACAATAGCATTACCAACAATAAAAGAAAAGTGACACAAAAAACCAATTCTTAACAAAAGGATTGTGTGTTATAAAAGACCCATCCCTTAAGAAGGGTTGTGTGTTACAAGGTATAGCTTGTTGTGTCAATTACATCATGTTGATTACCCCATCTCTACACTCGAAAATACACCAAAATAATAATGCAACTAATTGTAGAGAGAAAATTGATAGGAATGATCTATAAATTATCAAAGGCTTTGTGTGTTACAAAAGATCCATTCTATAACAAAAGGTGTGTTACAAAAGATCCCTTAATAGAAGGGTTGTGTGCTACAATGTACATCTTGCAAGAGAAGCTCAGGTTACAAGGTTGCGTGTTACAAGAGTGGCTAAGGTTAGTAGTACTAAGCTTTGACCTAAACTCTGTCTTGAAGGTCCTTGCACATCATCTGTGATTCCCTTCTTTTTAGTACATGCTTTCTATTGTGTATGAAGTAGAAGTCTTCTGTATTGGGTGCCTCATTGTTGATGTCTTTGCGAAGCTCGACCAAAGCACATTTCTCTCTTATGCTTATAATGGTCAATAGAGATGAGGCCTCATCTACCACCTCAATGTTTATAACCTGGTTGGCTTGCAAGCTTGTAGCCTCTTGGTCCATTGGCACAAACACTCCATTGATATAGTGCTCCCAACAATACCAGAACAATAGTATAAAAGTCTGGGTTGTGATCATGTACTTTGCCACAACTATATCAAAGGACAATGCGACAGTGTGCATGTCCCACTTGTTTCATGAACCATTGGCTCCGCAATATCTTTGCCAGTAATTCATTGTCCATTCGCGTGCAAACTAGCATTGTCTTGGTAACGTTAACATCAAACTCTCAAAATAGTTCCACAAAAATGTTGACAGGCATATATAGCATGATCTTCACTAATTTTGTTGGAATGGTAGCCCGTAATGATCGTTGCACATCTCTATATATCTTGCTTCGTGTGGACTCTACTCCAAAGCAATCAGGCTCTAGCCATGCCAATTTGTTCTTGTGAAACCGGCCTTGAAGTTGGAAAAAATGATCATAAAAAAAGAGGCCTTCATCTGCAAGGGTACCCCCCAGTCCTTCCCTCATATTGTAACTGTCCAAGATGTCCATAGCACATGGATGACTCCTACAATGCACTCAATGGGCTGCCATTCCTCATAGGATGAAGGATAAATGTCTGAAGTAGTGACACACGATATTCTCACACAAAATACAATAAATGTTTAAAGCAATGACAAAAATGATACATAAAAACCAAGAGGTTAAGAAAAACCTATAGTTTGGCCTATGAGGTGGAAGCCTTGTCTCATATCCAGGTGCCATTACAATCTGATGGTGCATGTAGATGTGTCGTACGAGCAGCTCCTTCATAGTTGTTTTGCCCTGTGGAATTTTAAAGTCCACCACACGTCCCTTCCATGCCCATTTATAGACTCTTCCCGCATGCTTGTGTTTTCCTCATCATGGTTGCATGAGCACCCAAGATCCCTTAGAGATGAGAACCTCTATCTATGTATTCCCATCAAGGGTAATGTGAACCAAGATAGAGAAGACAGAAGTTGAAGGTCTATGAGGCAAGGGAGTAGCATTGTTTGCGACCACTGCCAAACATCAAGAACTTAGATGATGAGGGTGGGAAGCCATTAGAGATTGACAACAAAGAAAGAGTTCAAAGAGCTCTAGAAGGAGGAGAAGGTCTCGATAGCTAGGAGAAGACGATGAGTTTTTGAAAAACCTCCCCAAACCTCCCTCCATAATCTTTCCAAATCTTCTTCTTGTCCGTGGATAGTGACATTTAGAGGGTATTCTCCTTTTAAAAAAAGGCTTTTGGGTATTTTTTATCATTTTATAAGTAATTTTTGAGAAAATCCAACGTAACCTCGGCCTCCATCCTATTGGATGCACTACTCCTCTCTCCTCTTATTTGCCCTCCTTTTGACCACTAAAATTCTCTAATGCCTATTTTGGAAAAGGTTGGCCAACAATCGTATATATAGGGATTTTCCCATGCCTTTGGTAATATCTAAGAGGAGGTTCCATAAATATATTAGTGGGTTGGGTATCTCGATCCATACTAGATAATCCTTTACGAGGTGATCACATCCCATCTTGATGGGTTGCCATGGCATGATGTAGCATCTAGCCCCCAAAAATATACTCCTTGTGCCTGGACTTTCTGTGCTACTTCCTTCTTGTCAAAGACCACCTCAAGAATCCCCCTATTTCCATAATAGATTTTGATCAGCCATGTCATCACCTTTTTGAGAGTTGTGTTAAAGCATGTTGTCATTTCCATCTAGGGATTCAGCGGATTTTCTATAAAAAATACAAAAAATACCTTAGTGTTGAACTTGAGGACATTGGCATAGACTTTGTTTGCATTAAGGGTGCTCTTCCTTGCTTGTCCTTCTCTCCTATCCTCCATATTGCTATGAAGGAATCATAGCCAAGATCTTTGAAACTATTAGAGATTCAGAAGGAGAGAGAGAGAGACGAAGACATGGAGCTGTAAACAGAGAGTAGTGAACTCTATTGTTCTCTTGTTCTCATTCTTCCATAATGCTTACTAAAGTCTAATCACACATAAACACAATATTAGTGAGTTTGGGGATCTCCCAATTCCCATTTTTTAAATACTAAAAAGGTGGCACCCGGATAATATGCCTATAAGTTTCTCAAAACCATATGATGTGACCTATCATTGGAAAGCACTTGAAAAATGGAATCTATTGAGCTATAGAGCGCTCGATTTGGAGTTACAGTGTTCAAGTTATGACAAATCCAAAGATTTGACCACGTGTCCCAAACTTATGGAAAATTCCCAAATTCCCCAATATGGTGTTCATAACTGATAAACAAACTAGGTCACTAACTGACTGTACTACTAACTGTAGTTGAGTCTGACCGACTCAGTTATTACAACACACATGTAGAGTGATAGCTAAGATGACAGCTGTCTAGATAAGATCGATCATGTCGGTGATACTAATCACGAGCTTGATTCTCAACACTCCCCCAAGCTCAAGCTAATTGTTGTACTCCAAGTAGCTCCCTGAAATACACAAACTTCTCCTTACCAAGTGATTTGGTAAAGATATTTTCTACCTGATCTTCTATCTTCACATGGAGTAGATCAATCTTTCTAGCAAGTACCATCTCCCTGATAAAACGGTAATGAACTTCTATGTCTTTGGATCTAGCATGATAGACAGGGTTGCTAGCCAACATCACACTACGGAGATTGTCACGATGCAATGTGACTTTGCTGTCCAACTGTATTCCCAAGTCATGTAGTAGTTTCACAAGCCAAATTGCATCAAATGCTGCTAAGGCTACACCCCTATATTCTTCCTCTATAATAGATAAAGCAACGGTTAACTGCTTCTTACTACTCGAGCTGATCATACTACTACCCAAACTGAAAGCATAACCATTGGTTGACCTCGTGTCATAGAGACAACCAACCCAATCAGCATCCATATAACCTGTCAAGTCAAATGATTTCCCATGCTCATAAAACAACCCATAATAAGTAGTACCCTCCACTATCGCATAATCCTCCTAACTATATCTAAGTGTGGCTTACGAGGTTTTTGCACGAACTGGCTAATCAGTCCCATTGCATAACTCAAGTTAGGATAGGTAATAGTAAGGTAAATCAAGCTACCCACCATTTGTCTATACATAGTGACATTCTCTATCTCAATCCCAACATCAATTGCAAGTTTGACATTCTGATCCAATGGTATTTCCATGGCTTTACACTCCATCATGCCATATTTCAACAACATATCATGAGCGTATTGTTTTTGTAATAGTCATATGCCTTGAGGTGTAGACACAACCTCAATCCCAAGAAAGCACTTCAGCTCACCAAGATCCTTAACTTTGAATTTAGCCTATAACATTGCTTTAATTTTAGCAATCCCATGATCATCATCTCCAATGATGATCAAATCATTGACATAAATCACTAGAAAACATAACCATGCTCTTTCTTCTTTGTAAATATGTTGTGATTTGCATGACCTATTTGAAAACCAAGCTGTTGTAAATAAGTGCTTATGCGAGCATTCCATGCTCTCGGTGCTTGTTTCAGTCCCCATACAAGGCCTTTTTTAGCTTACACACATATGTCAAATAGTCAAGGTGTACATAACCCTTAGGTTGCTCCATATACACCTCTTCAAGCAAGTCACCATTCAAGAATGCATTTTTGACATCCATCTATCATAATTTCCATCCCTTAGAAGCCGCTAATGTAATAAATTCTCTCACCCTTGCCAACTTGGCAACCGGTGAGCTGAAAGTTTCCTCCTAAGCTAGGTCGTACTACTGTGCATATCCCTTTGCAACCAGCTGCGAGCTTTATACCTTTCCAATGAACCATCTAACTTGCATTTCACTTTATAAACCCATTTGCAACCAATGGGTACTTTGCCTTTAGGCAAATGAACCAATTTCCATGTCTCATTTTTAGCCAATGTTGTGTATTCCTCATCCATGGTAGCACACCAATTCTCATCTGTAATTGCCTCACTGAACTTCGTAGGCTCTTTGTAGCCTGACACTTTAGTTGTATATGCATAATGTCTGGCTGAATACCCACTATATGTTAGCCTATCAACTAGTTTTTTAACCCTTTCAGACCTCCTCAACTGCGGTGCACTTTGGGCTTGCCTCTCATGAGGCAGCATATACCTGCTTTGTCTCGCACCTTGCCTCGCAACAGGCATCATAACTGATGGTATGCCCAATTCACTATCAAGACTATCACTACCAAGTGACTTATATCCAGCTGTAAGTGGACCAGCCACATAGTCAAACATATTTTCTTTGCCTTTATCCAATCTCCCCCTCACTGACATATTTGTGTCAATGAATGTAGTAGTATGACTGTGAAGTCATCGTGTCCAAGGACTAACAGTAGATGAGCCATCACCTACCGGGCCAATCATAGACGTATTAGCTGAAGGATAATTTTCAGCATAGGTAGGGCTGACTGGTCCATTAGAGACCACTACATTCGAATTACCATACCATGAGGCTATTTCATCAAAAAATACATCCTTGCCATAAAGGTTTCTTGAGTGGATGGATCATAGCATTTGTAAGCCTTTTTCTCCTATGCATAGCCAAGAGAAACACTTTTGACAACTTTCGGGTCTAACTTCTTCCTCTTTTCATCAAGTACATGTACGTAGACAATGCAACCAAATACGTTTAGGTGACTAATGTCTGGCTTGTGCCCATACAGTTTCTCATACGGAGTCAAATCATGAATCCCAATTGTAGGTGTTCGGTTCAACACATAAACTGCAGTAATCACTGTTTCAGCCCAATAAACATTTGGCAATTTCTTTTCATTAAGCATTGCCATGGCAGCTTCCATAAGCACCCGAGTTTTTCTCTATGTCACACAATTTTGCTGAGGTGTGTAATTGCATGTGAGCTACCTTTTTATGCCATATTTAGCAAGATACATGTCAAACTCTTTGGATACATATTCTCCACCTCCATCAGATCTCAAACATGAGATATGCATGCTTCTTAAAGTCCCTTTAAAGAGATGAAGCACCTTATCCTTGTGCTTCAGAATATATAGCCATGTGTATTGACTGAAATCATCAATGAAGGATACATAATACCTAGCACCACCAAAGACACATTATGGGCAAGACCCCATACATCCGAACGTATCAACTACAAAGTCCAAGAATTATTTTCGACATGTTTCATGAATGCAAATCTCGCTTGTTTCCCAAACTAACAAGCAGAGCATACATGTCCAAGATCGATGTACTTGAACTTTGACAAGCCAAGTACAACCTCTTTTTGCTGCATATTTTTCAATTTCTGTACATTAACATGACCGATGCGTTTGTGCCAGATTTCTACATCCCAAACTACTCCATTATCATGGGCAAATATGACTACCTTCAATTCCAAGATAGATGCATCCAAAGTAAACATTATGCCATCTCTCTTACCTTTGGCAATCAATTTACAACAATTGCCATATTCTTCAATAAAACAACCATCCCTCTTGAATCTGACTTGCAAATTCTATTTTGCCATCTGTCCAACCGACAATAAATTCTTGGTAATAGAAAGTACATGTAGTACATTATGTAGGCTCTTCTTTCTACCATCAGGCATGAGCAACGGAACCACACCTGTATGCTGAATATCATGCTGTGTATCATCACCAGTACATACAAATCCACGAGACCCTGCTATTAACTGATCACACCATTCACCATGAGAAGTCATATGATTGGATGCTCCTGAGTCTATGTAACACTTTTCATCTTTTCCTTGCTTAGGTATATTCTTAGATACATGCTGCATAGCAAATAGTCTATCTCCCTGGTCATCTTGAGTACCACTGGAAGATGCATAATGTCCATTTTGCCTACCTTTTGCCTTCATATCAGCTTGCTTTTTATGGCAATCCTTTGCAATATGCCCATATCTTTTGCAATAATGACAATCTTTATCCCTGTTAGACTGCTCATGCGACTACCAAGAGCCACCAACACCGTTTTGGGGAATATGGGAATTTCCCATAAGTTTAGGACACGTGGTCAAATCTTTGGATTTGTCATAATTTGAATACTATAACTCCAAATCGAGCGCTCTATAGCTCAATAGATTCCATTTTTCAAGCGCTTTCTAATGATAGGTCACATAATATGGTTTTGTGAAATTTATGGGCATGTTATCTAGGTGCCACTTTTTTAGTATTCAAAATATGGGAATTGAGAGATTCCCAAACTCACTAATATTGTGTTCACCTCTGCCTCTAGGTGATCTCCCCTTGCCTCTAAAGGCTCCAGATCCTCATTTTCCTTGCGTATTTAAGCTATGCCAAGCATTTTTCCAAACATGTTTCAAGTTTCTCCTCAACCCCGAAAAGCTCCACAAGCTCTACCACCTCTAGCTCGGTGACTAGAGTAAAATACAGTGTCTCTGCCTTGAGATGTGCTTGAGTATTTAAGACAAGCTTTACTTCATGTAGCAGCAGTGCAAGTAACTCATCCCAATCAAGGGGTTCTATTCTCACAGAAATGGACGTATCAAATGCCTTATACTCCTTGCCTAACCCATTCAATGTCACAACAATCATATCATCCTCTAAAACATGAGATCCAATAGTAGCCAGCTGGTCAACTATGGTCTTTATTTCACTTGTGTAGGCTAGAATGCTCCTGCCATTCCTAGACATGTTGTTGAATTGTTGCTTTAGTTGTATCTTCTTTGCATATGTGACATTACCATAATTCTTCATGAGTGCATCCCAAACATCCTTCGAGAAATAAAAATTGGTAATTTGCATAGCCATCGCATAAAAAATGCATAAAGAAAACCAATGCTATACTTTACTAGCTCTTTTCGACCATTGTCGATGAGCTCTCCGCTATTCTTGTATAGGATTCCGTTTAGGAAATTTGGATTCAGCTTTAGCCCCCGTACATAAATCCCAATAGCCTCTGCTAAATCAAAAAGCTTTGCATCCTGAACTTCCATCGAGCAAAGTTTTTGTTATCAAGCTTCTCTTCCACAATTTGAGTGATATTATCAGTGCCTTGAGCATTTGCCATATTTGCAACTAAGGTATTCAATGCTATATGCAATCTATAAGTGCTCGACTCCCTACAGTTCAGGAAAAGACTTGCTGCAGTAGTTCAAGAATAGTTTTCATGCAGTTCAGAAACAGTTTCCGGTAATTTAGGAACAATTTTCCTGCAATTCTTCAGGAGTAGACTTTCTGCAGTTCAGGAACAATTTCACTGTAAATTGTATTTCAACAATGAAAAAACACAGTCAACTGAGCATAAACCAAGCTCAAATCAGTTCATACCATTCTAAGATAGTGGCAAAACATCAGAGCAACAAACTATATCCATGCAAGCATCAATGTTTGTAATGTATGCAAGTAGTAGCAGTACCAAATATAGCCAATCCACTGCTATAACCAACAGTATTTTCTCTATTAAAACAAGAATATTCAGACCTCAAAACAACCCCAAAATATCTCATCTAGTTGCCACTCTATGCGGGAGTTGATATATGTCCAGCTGGTCAGAATATATTGCATGTATGTCAAGTGAAGATGATAGGTATCCTTCATGCAAACAATAGCGGTCAACACCCCGGTATAACCAGCAACAAATTAATCCAAACTTTGGACTATCAGCACTCACAGTATCCCAAAAAGCATCTACCACTCAAGTGGTATGATCCAACCATTTGTCAGTAGCAAATAAACATCACAGATACTTCAACCTTGTCGGTATATTTTTTCCAAATTCAGGACATCAACCAATTCATTGTTTCTAGCCTACAAATAAGCTCCAAAACTAAGCATTTAACACTCCAATATCATGGTCAAATGCATGATAATAAGGGCATATACATTGTTAGGATGAAAGCCACTAGTGCCCTAGAAACCACTTGCAGTTTACTGCAGTAAACAATCAGTTTGCATAGGTCTGTGATGAATATTGCAAAATCTGTGAGGAATTTGAAAAAACTTACTTCTGCAAAGTTGCAGACCACGTTGAAATGGCTAGGATCAGCGGACCGTTTCTCCAAAATCCATTTCTGTAGCAAGATATAGCTTTTGCAAAAAAATAGGCTGCAGGCACAATCTCCTTTGATGAGTTTTCTTCAGATCTAATGTCTTAATGTCAAATGGCCATTGCCAAGCCTTGAGGCTTCAGGTGTTCAGGCTCTGATACCATGCTGGAGATTCAAAGGGAGAGAGAGATACAAAGACATGGAGCTCTAACAGAGAGTAGTGAACTCTCTTGTTCTCTTCTTCTCATTCTTCCATGATGCTTACTAAAGTCTAATCACACATAACTGATAAACACACTAGGTCATAATTGACCGTACTACTAACTGTAGTTGAGTATGACCAACTCAGTTCCAACACACATGTAGAGTGACAACTAAGATGATAGCTGTCTAGGTAAAGTCGATCATGTCGCTGATACTGATTACAAGCTTGATTCTCAACAGAAACTACCTAAGGGTTAGCCTCTAAGCATAGGCATAATCTAATTTTAAACTTGTCAAACAACCATTCAAATATTTTTGCTATGTAATCCCCAAACCTAAGGGATATCATAGATATATTATCATAGTGCTTGGTTGCAGTGGATGTCTGACATGAGGCTTTGTGATGGTTGGATGCCAGAGTAGTGCTTGTCTCTCTTCCCTACGTTTGCTTGGCTATGGTGGACTATCTGTCCTTGAAAGCTCACTTGGTAACAGGAGAGTGCTTTTATAACACCTTTCTCTACAGCTTCTTGCCCTGCCTAGCAAAAAACTTGGGCTTGGTTGGCTATAACTTCGTTGTTTTCAACGTGGAGCATGGCCCTCATGTCATCCCCAATGCACCACCTTGCCTACAAGCCCTAGCCTACACAAGCATCCCC
Organism: Lygodium microphyllum; assembly: GCF_053477565.2. Taxonomy (NCBI): domain Eukaryota; kingdom Viridiplantae; phylum Streptophyta; class Polypodiopsida; order Schizaeales; family Lygodiaceae; genus Lygodium; species Lygodium microphyllum. The sequence continues at coordinate 138,285,096 of NC_141138.1, forward strand.
TCCATGCTCAGAGTCTCCACCAACGATCCCATGCTTGCCAAGACTCTCTAAAGACTTGTATAAACACGGTCATCACATGGTCTCAGGTGTTATAAACCTTGCAATGTTTGACCTTGAGCACTCACTACTCAACTTCAGCAACACCCATCCGCTTGTATTGATATTTATTCCTGGGAGGGCGAGTGGGGAATCAGGGGCTTTGGGAGAAGGGGAACAATTTTCACAAACAACCTCTTTACTTCACACTATGTGCTCATCAACCCTCATCAATATCAAAATTAGCATACATGAAAGCTATGAATATGACAAGCTTACCTTTTGATTAAATCTACATCTTGTAGTAGCAAGGTCTTCAAATTCCTTGAATGAGACTTGTATAGAAACTTTAACATTAAATATACACAAGAGCATATAAATAAAATAGCTTTATGGAGTGGACACATTTGGAACATCTTAGTGGGATGATATGAATTGTGAACACATAATGAATAACCATTTGTTCATGTTTTGTAGCCTAGAACATAAATCGAACAATTTGAGGGGGGGGGGGGGGTTGGCTCAAATGCTAGAAAAAAGTTTGGTAAATCCAACATAAATCTAGATGACCTTACATAAATTCCATATCAATACTACCTAAGATGCAAATTGATATTCACTTCAATATTTAAAAATGTCAATAAATGCTATATTGAGCTTCCCATTAATGAAATTTGCCCTTTGATACACATGATTGTAGAATGCCTTCATCTAGCTCTTCAGGTCATCTTGAATCAAGTGAGCCTTCACCAGACCTTTGCCACTATAACCTTCTTTGAAGACGCTTAATCATCATAGGTTTGGGGGACATATCATGATAAAAAAGATGGTATAGGTTCAAGCCTTCTAAGCTCAAGCCATACTCATGATGAGATTCTTCTTGCAAAAGGCCACCCAAGATTTTTTGACCTACCGTATGCTTGGTGCATCGATTTTGCATTTATTTCTGATTTCATTGTGTAGGCTATGTATTATAAACAAAGTATAAGGAGATAGAGCAATGAAGCTAAGCAAAAGTAATTCCAGGCAAGTAGTTCCTAGTGCACATGATGCAAAATGTACCTAGTTAGGAGCCACATCACAGTGGCTCTATGGCAAAGAGAGCTCATAGCTTGCAAGGAGATTATTGAGGATATGTAAAACTAATCAAGGGAATTGTTAGTTTGAAACATATTTGAAGGAGATCTATCTACTAATTTAGTGGCACATGTGCCTAGTAAAGGTGATCCATTGCAAGTGTGATATATGGAATAAACTCAACATGCAATAATATTGTAGTGATCCCTCTTTGGTTTAGTAATAAGTATGTAGAGTGGGTTAGCCATGCCTGAAGCTACCAGTTGCATATTGTGGAGAGTGAGTCCTTTAGGAGCATGCATGGAGATGATGGCTATCGATTCAATATAGAAGCTAGAGGATAGTTTTGTGGCACTAATGTGTTTCCAATAATGGCAACTAAAAGGAGGTCCACACATGGGTTGTAGAGTCATGCTCATAATGATACTACTTATGAAGAGAGAAACAAACTATAGAAATACTTTGAATATGTAGGTCGGACCTATTTTTATCAAATCAAATCATAGAATCAAGTCATCAATTATGTAGTGTGAGAGAGTATGAGTCTAGACAATTGCAGCAAGCATTATGCTAGACTTGGAAAGAGAAGAGATTGATCATGGGAAGCTTGAAGCCAATGACTCTAATCAAACGGGAATTTATAGTTTTATATATTGCACACTTGCTGCTTCTCGATTATAAAATACTAGAATTGAACATATATGTGTGCAAAGAAAGTAGAATGAAAGACAGATAGTCACAAAGATAACCAATAAAAGGGTGAAGATAGAAGATCATGCAAAGAAGATTTTGTTGAGATGGCAAGCTCAATACGTGAGGACATTGATGATGGATTGCCTAGTTACATGGGTTTACACATCTATGCTTAGCATGTTGGTGTTCATTATGATGCTCACATGGCCACTAACTTATCACTTATTATATTTGATTCTTACACCTACCTATAACTAGCATAGTTATAGCACCAGTTGATTAGTATAGTCAATGATGTACTATTTGACTTTGTAGGTCACTTTTCTTTATGTTGTATCTTATCTATACTTTGTGTACATTGTATTGTATATAAAAGAAGAAGAATAAACTAGCAAAAAAATGCTTTAGCCTCCATCTCTCTTATTGTATTCTTGAGTGAGCTTTTTCTTGTATATATGGTGTGTTTGGTAGAGAATTAAGCAAGTCCTCCCATCATGCAATTCGTGAAATTGGAGAGGCTAGTTTTGAAGGCTAAAGCAATGCCATTGGAGAGGCTAGTTTTAAAGGCTAAAGTGAAGGAGAAGAAGCAAGGATTTGAGCAAGTAAGGAATGGGTAAGAAGCTCTCCCATTCTTCCACTCTTTCTCTTGGGGATAGTGCATGTGGAGGCACTAGAAGAAGCAGGGTGGGCAAAGTGAAAATCTTAGATTGTTGTGAGATTTGGTGTGCAAGTAGAGCAGTGTATGTTCTGTAGATAGGTCCTTTAGGACTTTTCCAATACTTTTTTGGCCACCTGAGGTTTTAGATCCCGTTTTAGATCCACAAGGTTGTGGATAGTAGTTTCAGGGTATAATGTGATTTCGATTGTGCTGACTAAAAGTGGGTGCATAGGTTATAAATTTTGAATTTGTAAGTTCTAAGGTGTTTGTTTAGAATCAAACACAAGTTTTATCTACTAACAGGTTACATATTACATGCATTATTGACGAGTCAATGAAAAATATTGCTTGGTGTGTTGCTATGCACTTATTATGAAAGGTTGGAGAAGACTTGTTGTTTTGTATCAATTTTATGATAATAGCACACAATGTTGAAAACCCCATCATTGAGAAGTTGGGCAAGAATAACTACCCATCATGGAAGTTTTGTGTAACAGACTTTCTTATTGAAAAAAACCTCTATGAGTTTGTTTTATGTGAAGAAAAGGAGCCAGAGCTAAGTAATCCTACGAGACTGCAAAAGAATTAAAGGCGGGGAAAAAATGTAATGCAAAATATAAAAAGGTAATGTATTGGCTATCCTACAGTCATTGATAATACTATACTAGGATATATCAAAAATACAAAAATTTCACATGTAGCTTGGATAATTTTGAGAACATATTTTCAATAAATACAAAGACACAAAAGCTTCAACTCAAGTAAAAGCTAAATACTTTGAAGAAAGAAAAGATGTCTTTAAATGAGTATGCTTTGAAAGTGAAAAGCATTAAAGATACCTTAGCAACTATTGATACAATGCCTGATAATGGTGATTTGGTTTCATCTACTTTAGGTGGCCTTAATAATGAGAAGTCTTAGAAATCATTTATCACTTCTATATATGTATGAAGCCATTTTCAATTTTTGATATATTGGTCTCTCTCATGATCATTGAAGACAACAACATATAAGGCAAATCATCTAAAAGAAGTGGTAAATAGGTCCAAGCATTTTACTCAAGTTTAGGAAAGAGACGTGGAAAATCCTCTTCAAGAGGTTGTGGTATGGGATATACTAATGATAACCAACAAAACAAGTTAAATCAATAGTTTGGTGAAATGCAGGTTTTAGGAGGCCATGGTAACTTTACAAATATAGGGAGATCTAGAGAAAGAAGTGGATGGGAAAATAAAAGTTTTAGAAATTCTGGTATTGTTTGTCATTGTTGTGATAAAACAGGTTATATTGTAGCCCAATGTTATGCTAAGAAGAATGATATCTGCAGTGATAATTTACAGCAAGAATATTATGCATCATCTTCATAATAGAATGAAGACAGAAACAAGCTTCTCTTTGTTATGTAGCATATGATGAATGTTGCTACAGGAAAGGGGACACACATGATGATGTATAGTATATTGCTTTAGGTGCATCTATCATATGACCAACCATGGTGAATGTTTAGAAGAGATGTAGGATTTACAAAATCCAAGTTATGTGTTGTTAACCCCAACCCAAGAAGGCGGAAGAACGCCCAAGCCGAGAAGGCGGAAGAATGAATGAAAAAGTGGGAAGAAGATGGAAAAGGAGCAAAGACACGCAGGCAGCCTCTAAAGCTAAGCCAGGGCCAAAAGCATAATTTTAAATAAAAGGCGCCTCAAAAACTCCAAAAACTCTTATAAAAGAGCGCCAGGCTCCCTCCTGTGCCACTTGTAAAAGAATAGATGGATATAGGCTTAGGGTATGAAGCAAGAAGAGGAAATAAGAAAAAGGGACCTTGCCACAATGGCCGGTCGTGTAAAAAGGGATGGCGCCTATGGGGTTTTAGGGTTTGTATATATAAAGTTCAAAAAGTGAATGGAAGCTCATTCTTTGGTGTGTGGCTAACAAGAGCTCTTCTCTTCTTCTCCTCTTCTTGCTTCTGTGTGCTGTTGAGAGAGGGAGTGTGAGAGTGTGAGGAAGTGAGTGTGTGAGAGTGAGGGATCAAGAGTGTGAAGCTCTTCACCATCTCCTCTTCTATTCTTCTCTTCCCTTCTCTTGCGCGCGCGGCTATGGTGGATGGAGCTTGGAGACGGAGGAGGCTTGAGGATGCTTGAGCTAGCATCTAGGATTGTGGAGCTACCGATGTGTGCAAGAGAAAAGGCAACTCATGTTGGCATCAAGGTAAGCTCACTACACTCGTGGGATCAACGACGCATCGGCTATGTAAGAGGTGGCCATTAGAGCTCGCTTGGAATGCTTGAAACAATAAATGGTCTATGGGTCTTAGCGGTCGAGCGAAAGCTCCCACATTTTGGTTTCGTTGTCGGGACCAACGGATTCAAGCTTGAGTGCTTGTGCACCTCATATAGAGCATCAAAGTAAGAGATTCATCCTCGAAACAGAGCTTGAGATAGGTAGGAAGATTGGGTGTTTTGATCTTCGAAACAAGTAAGTATTTTGGGTTAGTTAGTTTGCTTGATGATTGGAAAATAGGGAGAAATCATTTTAGTTTGTTGCTTTCGATTCTTGTTGCATTTAGTGTAGGATAGGATTAGGAAATCGAATTGGGAAAGGGTAGGGTTTACTATTGCAAAAGAGGGCAAAACATGGCATAAATCATGCAAAAAATGGAAAAAATCTTGCTTGGGATGCTTAATGTCGGCAAGTGAGTGATTGGGAGCATCAAAGCCTTAACCAGGAGGGGGTTTAAGAGCCAAGAGACTAAGGGAGAGCTCATTTGCGACCATTGCAGTGAGTGAGAGAGAGAGAGAGAGAGAGAGCCCGCAAAGATTCGATTCGATCTCGTCATCGAAGAGCCTATCGCTCACCCCAGGTATACCAATCACTTCCCTTGGTGCCTTAGTTGGGATTTAAAAGTTTGTGCTTGGATTGATTGCCTGACTTGTGAGATTTAATCGAAATCATCGTCGTGCGGCATTCGTTGTGCTGCGTTTGGCCCTCCGAATGGCCTTTGTTAGACCGAGTCCCAAACTCAATCCTCGGACCCTGCCATTTGGACCTCGACCTGAAAACCCTAATCGGCCCTCGGCCCTTTGTCCCCTCTGCCTGTCCAAGTGGTGGCACTCAGCCTTTTGACCAACTCGACACTCGGCCTGAAGTCCACTCGACCCCATTCACCAATTCGGTGGCCCAGGACCTGACTCGGCCCTCGGCCCAACATTTGACTCGGCCCGTCCGAATCACGCCACTCGGACCTCGACCCCATGAAAAACTTTTTGTACTCAGACCAATGCAATTCGGCCCATCTGAGTCACCCACTTGGCCCCTACAATTTGAACCATTTGGGCCGAGTGTATATTTGCCTCAATTTCTCAGAAATTTGACCTGACCCAGCTGGAGCTTAGCAGCACAAACTGTCGCAAGCCCACTTGAAGCTCAGAACCTGATTCTGGCACACGAAATAGACAAAATCGTAAGGCGTAGCCACTTAGCAGTTTGAGTGGGCTGTCATGATACCTAGAAACCTAGAGACCTAGAGGCAACCGGCTGAGCCCTAAAACCCCGATTGGACCCAAAAAAGGGCAAGGCAATGTAACCAAAAAGCCCTAAATCCCATCAAGACGGCCATAGAAGATTGAAAAAGCCTATCAGGTCCAAAACAAAGCAAGGGTGCATAAGACATTGGAGGTTGTTTGCCGCACTCACCTTGAATTTTTGCACTTGAAGTGCACTTAAGGAAAACTGAAAGCCTGATTGAGCACAACTGCACTAGAAAGAACACACACACTAAGTGGAGATAAATTGAGGACTGTATTTAATAAGTCAAGGAACTCACTCAGATAAGCCACTCAAGGAACCCATGAATAGGAGAAAACCCACAGATAGAGACAAACCATCAACACATGAAGTAGGACCAAGCAAGTGGTGCAAACAAAGTGGATTTGACAAACCTACTCAACCTGATCGATAGCTTGGTGGAGCACGAGAACTTGACTATGGCAGAGGAAATCTCAGACCGCAAGTCTAACAAGGAACTCGACTTAGGTGTCTTCCGAGAGGCTATTCAGCCCAACTGGTCAGCAGCTACGATGCGCACGCCCGGTATGAGCATCGCGGTCGGACAGTATGTGCTATCATTGCAGACTTAGAATAAGAGAGAAAGTAGCCCACAAGGCGTTGCAAAGCATAACCGCATACAATATAGACTAGCAGGCCAAGAGTCAAAGGCAAAGCATGGAGTTGCGTGAGGTGCAGCGAGTATTAAACTTAGCCGGAAGAAACCGAATGGATCACAAGAGAGCCTTAGAAGGAGACTTAATGCTGAGCGAGCTTTTTATGAAGTAATTGTTAGACAACACCGCAACAGAGCAAAGTGTTGCAGCATTGGTGACCTTACTGCTAGCAGGGTTAGGATCAACCCAAGCCTCTAAGAGCTAGTCTAAAATCCTAATAGTCGCAAAGAAACTCGACAAGTACCAACCCCATGACAATCCATATAGCTGTGTAGAGTAGTTCGAGCAAGTCTGCGAAGCCAATGGCCTCACCGACCTGACTCAGCGCTCTCAAGCATTTGGGCTCTGCTTAGATGACAAGGTCAGGAATTGGTATACAAGCTTAGACACTGTAGAGCGAGCAAATTTCAATAGCCTCAAGAATCTCTTCATTAAGAGATTTGCTGAGCCTGGGTACTCCGATAATCTGCTAGTACGACTTATGAATGTCAAGTAGAAAGAGAAGGAGAACATTCGCGATTATGTAACCCACATGAGGAGCCTCTTCAAGAGAATCCCTACAGGCGAAAGACCAACTGAAAGAGCAATTTCAATTGTGCTCATCAGCGGAATTCAAAATGAGGAAGTGTATAAGGCTTTGGCAACCAACTCGAGCTTGCAGCGAGATGCACTAGCTAGGGTTTTTGAGGAAGCTATCGGAGTTGATGATCAGCTAAAAGAGAGGAGCTCCAGAAGCTCCAACTCAAAAGAAGCCATCTCGCGAAGTTCAGAAAGAGCATCAGCCTCTAGTGAACGACTAGCCCCATCATCTCAAGATAAGGGGAAGGCCACCGAGACCAAACCAAGACTTGGCTGATGTCAAGATGGAGATAGTCAAGCTGCAAGACGTGTGGAGATGAACAACACTACCACACATCTAATGTGTGTACTGTGGCAGAAACCATTTGCCGGTTGAGTGTCAAGACCCTTGGTCGAAACCTTACACTAACTGCGGCAGGTTCTGTCACGACATTGTGCATTGCAAATTGCCCAAGAGAATTCTGTACTCCCAACCATACGGTCAGCTATACCTAGTGAACAGGCCGCAGCCACTCTTCGAAAGGGGAGCCCCATTGGCCCTTCTTGCGCCTAACGACATTAAGCCAGCTATCCCTAGGGTGGACATAAACCCTATGGGTATACCAAGACCACCTGGTCCAGATGTGACCCATCCACCGAGTGATGCTCCAGTCCACTACGTGGAAGAGCCAAATGAGGAAGAGACTTCCTTATACACTTATGTCTCTCACGACGATGAGGGCAACACAGTCCTTATGGACTATCGACTAGTACCAATGATGGCATTGGGGAGAGGATGAGATAGAGGCCTAGGAGGGCAGACACATGATCCAATCATCTATTGGATGTGGTCACCCAGGTCATGTCTCATCATGTTGCCCCGAGAGGGAGCAGCAAAACAAAGACAAAGCTGACCTAAGGTGCATTGAGTGTGGAATCACCCATCTCTTCGTCGATTGCCCAAAGTGGAAACCTTTCACAAGTTCAGCCAACGTACCATCTATTCCATTGGGGTTGTTTGGTGTCGAGAACCTTGATGGGGAGGCCACACCTATCCCATTGCGGGTCATGACCCGTTCCCAAATGAAGCAAGCCGACATATCACTACCAGGACCCAACAACCTTGATGCAGCCTCGATAGAGAAGAAGAGTTGCAGGAGAAGGAAGAAGAGGTCAGAGGCTAAGATCGCACTAAAAACTGAGAGTGCTACAACCTGCCTGTTGGAAAGAAGGTCACGGACGTAGAGGCAGAAACTTCGGCTCCCAAGACGGCCGAAAAGGGAAGTGCCAAGGTAGGGGAGTACCCACATCCGAAGCGCCAACTCGAGGCCATAGAGAAAGTGAAGGACTAGGTGAAAGAGGCCCAAGAGCACTTAAGGGATGCTGAGCCCATCCTAGAGGACGAGATCGATGATCTCACCAGCATGAACACGGCGATCTCACCCCCTCGACCAAATTCAGGAGATGCAACTGCACTGCAAGCAGCACCCCTTTGGTCAAGCCTTGATGCCGTAGGCCCACAAATCAGTCACAGCCGTTGGCCAGGACAATCTGGTTTAGGAGAGGGACGAGCAATCGAAAGCCTCCTTACCATGCTAGTGACCACCCTTGTGACATTAAGCCTAGGAGACCTGCTTAAGCAGCATCCCACCCTATGGCAAGACCTCAAGCAGTGGGTTGAGGGCTCACGAGAACAAGCTGCAGATTTGAATGATCATGATACAGAAACATAAATACCAATTCTAACACTTCACTATGTGCCAAAATCCTTGCATGTTAATGCTTTCTGGGAAGGCACCAAGATGCATGCAGTGTTACCAGTCCTGGCCTTAGGCAACGCAATGAGAAAGGGCATCGTAGACACGGGAGCCGAGGTTAGTTTTCTGAGCTACGTAGTACTACAAACCTAGGGAAACCCACCTATTGAGATCGCCCGGTTTAATGTCACATTAGCAAACGGCATGAGAGTGAAGCCATTCGCAGTACTTAAAAACTGGTCAATGAAAATCGCAGGTGTCCAGTTCTCTGTCGACTTTATAGTCATGAAGGGAGTGGACTACGATATCTTGTTGGGCCGACTCTGGATGTGCAATGCCAGGGTTATCGAAGATTGGGGTAATGGCTTGATCTTCTTAGGAAATAGGATGGAAGCTGTGAGGGTAGAGATGGACACTTGGAAGACCTCACCAGTCGACTTGGATGCCATCTCTGTGACACTCAAGGATGACACTCAAGTCAAGAAGTCCTATGGGTCCTTGACCAAGTATATCCCATGCCCAAAGGATGAGGGAGATTGGATGCATGTCCTTGCTACAGTCGACTTGCCGTTCTCGTATCAAGAGGCACATGAGCAAGTCATCAGGATGACTGGCACGACTGACTGCACGCCCTCTGTACCAGTTTGCATGATGAAAGGAACCCTTCTTAGGAGACCTAATCCCGTCACCTTTCAAGTGCCAAGCAACAAGAGAGAACTCTAGGAGGCTCTGGAATACTTAACAGACAAGTTGGCTGACAATTTAGCAGCAAACTCAAACCACTCCAGGATCTCTTAGGCGAATCCAAGTGGCAATGGACCAGGGTGCATGACTTGAACCTTATGTACAATTGGACCCTAGTCCCTAATCAATGATAAGAGATATACCAAGCCCTAGGAGACGATGAGCAGTCTGACACAGAAGACTCTGACAACAAGTATGAAGATTGCCAATCCTTCAGTGATGGAATTGAGGGTGAGATGGACACAGTAGAATACGACACTAAGGGACATGAAATAGAACAAATACGAGAAGACTCCAAGCCACAAAAGAGAAGTGTCTATAGGATAGAGGGAGGAATCATGCGCATGGATTGTGATCGCGCTTGGTTAAAACACATAGGAGCCATAGACCTTGAGCAAGCAGGCCTAGCTCAGCTAGGAGCGACACCAGTGCTTAGGGCAGAATCACCATATGAACTGCAACCACCAGGGGAGACCCCCTCTTCTAGCAAGGACGGCAAGTTCGACTCTGAGTCGGAGGTAAGCTTGGATAGAGACCTAGAAATACCTAGGTCGCCCAAGACCTGACGCACCAACAGGGACCTACCCCTCCACCTAAGGCTCAGACGATTGAAGCAGGGAAGGGCGAACCAACCCAGGGACACACGAACAGACGAACAACAAAAACCACGGGACCTCCCTAAACGATTTACAAAATTCAAGAAAGGAGATAGGTTAGTGATCTTGTAGGGTGCCATATGGCAAGGGAAAACAAGCGAACCAATCGAGGCAGCCAGGGTCAAGGAGGTGAACTTAGCCCAAGAAGGGGAGACACCACGACCAGCCTTCATTGCTGATGACTTGAGTAAGGAAGAAGAAACGAGTCTTGTCGCTCTCTTGCGAGAGTACGTAGACGTATTCGCATGGTCCCTGGAAGAGCTTAAAGGGGTAGACTCGAGTGTAGTGACTCATAATATAACCATGATACCAGATGCATCGTCGGTGAAGTAGCAACCGTACACGCTCATGCTATCAAGGAAGAGATTGATAAGCTAATGAGAGCAAGATTCATTTACGAAATTGAGCACACGGACTGGGTATCACCCATAGTCATCGTGATGAAGAAAAATGAAAAAATTAGAGTGTGTGTCAATTACAAGAAGGTGAGTGCTGCTACTAAAAAGGACAATTATCCATTTCCATACACCGAGCACATGCTTGAAAGAGTGGCGGACAAGGAGGCCTACAGTTTTCTGGATGGATTCTTAGGATACAATCAGGTGCAAGTGCATCCTACCAATAGGCATAGGACTGCCTTCGCCACCGAGTGGGGTGTCTTTACTTACATAGTCATGCCTTTCGGGTTGACTAATGCCCTTGCCACCTTCCAACGTCTCATGTGCACTATATTTAAAGACATGCTTTGCAAGGAGTTGGAAGTCTTTGTCAATGGCCTTTGTGTTTACTCGACCTGGATGGAACACTTAAACAAACTCAAAGTAGTCTTTGAACGGTGTCGCCTATATCGTCTCTCCTTGAACCCCTTGAAATGCCAGTTTTGGGTGAAGCATGGATGCATTCTCGACCATGTGGTGTCGAAGAATGGCATTGCCACTGACTTCTCAAAAGTCAAGGTTATTGTCGACCTTCCACCCCCAACCAACTACAAGGGAGTTCAATGCTTCTTAGGCCATACGGGATACTATCAGCGATTTGTGCTGAATTACGCATTGATAGCCAGACCTTTATACAAGCTGCTAATGGTCTTTGAATGGACTAAAGCATGCCAACGAGCATATGCAGAGTTGAAGAAGGCTCTAACCACGGCACCAATTCTACGAGCCCCGGATTGGACCATAACCTTTCATGTGCATATCGATGCTTCTAAATTTGCTGTGGGGGTAGTGTTGTGCCAACTCGGCGAGCACAACCTAGACTATCCAGTGAGCTTTGCTAGCAGACAACTCACAGAGATGGAAATGAACTACTCGACGAGACAAAAAGAGAGGGCTTGGCCATGGTGTTTTCTATAAAGAAGTTTCGACATTATCTATTGGCTACACCCTTTACCTTCTTTATGGACCATCAAGCCTTGCTATACCTAGTGAATAAACCTTGCGCTACAGGACACATAGCCCGGTGGCTCCTTCTACTTTTGGAGTTTGACTTCTCCGTGGTTGTACGGAAGGGAAAACAGCACTACATGGCTGATCATATGTGACGCATCCCCATGGGAGAAGCCGCTGAGAAAGGCATTACTGCTGAATTGTCAGACGCCCACCTCTTTAACCTATCCAATGAGAGAGATTTATTCAAGGCTGATCTAATGCAATATTGGGCAGATGACATAGTCCAAGTGCTTGAGCACGGACTGTCTGAACGACCAATAGAGAAGGCAAGGCTGAGGTGACTTATTCTCAAAATCCAACCCTACTAATTGATAACATGCCAGCTGTATCACTTAGGGCAAGATGGATTGCTGCGTAGATGCGTGTGTGAACATGAAATGCATGATGTGCTCTTAGAGGCACACAATGGAATTGCTGGTGGACACTTTAGTGGAGACACGATGGCCCGCAAGGTGTTGCAGTCTCAACTATGGTGGCCAATGATGTTCTGTGATGCCACATGATTTGTTAAGCATTGTGACGAGTGTCAGAGGACGAAGGTCCCAATCCGCAAGGATCAAATGGTGTTGAACCTAATCATTGCACAACAACCCTTCAAAAAATGGGGAATCGACTTCATAGGACCCATCAGCCCCGCTGCACAGTATTCGCAGGCCAAATACATCATTGTGGCCACAGACTACCTAACGAAGTGGGCAGAGACTAGAGCAACACGAAAGAATGATGCTCGAATGACTGCCAAGTTCTTGTGGGAGCAGGTGATCTCACGATTCAGATGCCCCATCGAACTAGTCAGTGATGACCAGGGGACACACTTCATCAATGAAGTGATAGTGCACCTCCTATCCACCTTCGTAATTATCCATCAGAAATCCTCTCCATACTACCCTCAAGCAAACGACCAGGAAAAATCCACAAATAAGATTCTTGTTAACGTCCTAACCAAGGTAGTCTCAACCTCACGTAGTGACTAGGATAACAAGCTGATGGTAGCCTTGTAGGCTTACTACACAACTTGCAAAACGACTGTCAGATAGACCCCTTTAGGTTGACCTACGAAACCAAAGAAATTCTCCCCGTAGAATTCTTCATGCCTAGTCTGCGAATTGCACTTCAAAAGCGATGGGAAGGAAAGGAGGCATGGACGCAATGCCTAGTTGAGCTCGAATGCCTCTCGGAGGCTCGCCTTCTAGCCACTCATGCACTCATATGTGAGAAGGCATGACGCAAGAGCTGGTTTGATAAGCATGTCAAGCAATGCGACTTCGAACAAGGCGACTTAGTGCTCCTATACTCAGTGAAGGGGCATAAGCAAAAAATGAAGTTTAGGGGTCTTGGACCTTTCAGAGTTCGTGGGATCAGCCGAACGGGTAACGTCGAGCTCGAGACTCTAGACAGTGAGGAAATAGGCTTCTTCAATGGCACTCGTGTTAAGAAATACTATCCTCCCACGCATCCTTTGCATGGGCCACCAATGTTGGAACCGCCTGTCAAGGTACGAGCAGCCACCATCACCAAAATTGATGATGAGGATGAGAAAACCGTGGAGCCTGCATACATGCACATCACGGTCACTGCCAAGCGAACATGCGTCTTCAATGCCTTAATTGACGAGGGAGTGGACTTCAATTTCTTGACTCATGATCATTGGACCCAACTTGGCAAACCACTACTACAACCCACTAGCGCCAAATTAAGCCCATATGGGGGTCGCTCATATGCACTTCTCAGCAAGTGCAGGGCCACCATTTCTATCGAGTCTGAGACTATACCAATAATCTTCTATGTGTTGCTAGACACCAAGGACGCAGGCACCAAGACGTTGTTAGGGCAACCCTTCAAGAAGCAAACTCATTGTAACGTTGATTATGAGTTGCAGCGCATTCACCTCACCGTAGGCAACATCCGCATTAATACAGCTTTCAGCAAGGGCTACGCGATAGAACAATTTGCACGGCCACTAGTAGAACTATTAGCAGCCAAATCTAAGGAGAAGGGTAGTGCTCAGCCCCACCACCCACCACCTCTCAAGAACCGCTGCTCGTGGTAGCAGAAGCTAAGGCTCAATATCCTAGTTTCCAATGGAGGCCTAAATAGCAGCAACCGCCACCTATTAGGAGTCGTCGCACACAACCTCATAAAACCCGAAGCTCTAAACCTAGGACACCAAGGCACAGTTACAGAAATCGGTGCATAATCAGGCAAAGGTGGGTCCCTAAAGCCCTCCTGCACGTGCAAGGCTACTATGAGGGAAATGCCTGGATATGGATCCCTAAAGCTCACATGCCAAAGAGCACCACTCGTATGCTACCCCAAAGCCTGATCACCCCCAGCCCCATAGAACCTCAAAACCATAAACCGCAGTGCTCCCTAGGCCCACATCCATCAAGCTCATCCACACACATGCCCAAGAGAGTTGAACAAGTCTATCGGTCTAAATGACAAACGTTGTCACATGAACCATCACCCGCTAGAGCCCATCCGACTACAATGATCCACTCTGAAGGCAGCAATCCATCAGAAGTAGCTGCTACTTTCCCAATCCTAAGCCAAGAAGCCCAACCGCAACCTCAAGAACACCCGTAACCACAACTATCCATTGTCCTCAAAGGCTCTAGTGCTATCAAAACCCAACCACCAGCACGTCTCTTAAACCCTCCTATGAGCGGAAATCATTTTTGACAACACTGGCCTCAGATCTAGTCGAAGATACAGGGGATGATGTGGTTGATTGCATTAGATGGCTCGATGCCACCTTCAAAGAGCTAGCTCTGAGCTACGACCACTTGGACTTAGGCTTGTTGCCCGAGCCTTTTGCAACCAAAGTTTATACAATGCCTTGTTCTTGGGAGATGTTTGAACTTGCCTTCGCAAAGGCAGCAAAATCCTGTTGTATTGCTCAACAAGGAGATCTCTAAAGAGCAAGCCCTCAAACAGCACCTCATCACGTCATACAATTAGTGAACCACTTCTGCCATCACCGACCAAGAAATTGCAGAATTATCCAAACTTGCTGAGACTAAATTCCCATTCTTGCGGCACTGGTACACTCTTAGGTTGCAATGGGAAGTAGAAGGATGCCGAGTCATGACAAATGCTGAGCAGCGCCGTGCAATCAAAACAACGGAGTACGACCCCACTTATGTCGCACCAACCTCATATAGAGTGTTAACCACTCTTCGCAACCGCCCCCTGGAAGAGCACATCAAGGGACACCCTTGCCTTGATCACCTACTGACTGAGGAAGAGCTACATATTGCTAGCCCCGTTGCCTCCGATGACTTTCTAATAGACGTTCTCACTTACATTACACACGTAGGCACTCGACCTGTTGATCTCGACTGCATAGCTCAGTTAGAGTACAACCCCAATTTCTACACTTGGTTTCTATGCTGGTAACTCCTAGGCCCATTGCAGAATGTCCTCAACCTCTGAAACCTTCAATCTTAGGAAGGATTCTTCTCAAGCTAGGAGGGGAAGGAGAGTGAGGTGAATCAAATTAAAAACCAAGGAAAATCAAGGTGAATCAAATTAAAACCAATGAAAATCAAGAAAAACACATAAACACGTAAACAACAAGCAAGGTAGGAAAATGTCAAGAGAACTTTGAAATAAAGGGCGAAAAGTTAAAGTTGGAAGGGAAGATTCTACATTGGATGGGATTTTAATGCTTTCATTCAATAAACATATAGATTCTTTCTTTTTAAACTATGACTTTTCTTGCGAATTGTTAATGTGAAAGCACTAATGGAAACTTGGGATTATGACGGGAACAAAAGATGTTGCAGCAAGACCGCATCCACCGACTTCCGTTCACAGAAGAGGAAAGAGCGCAATACAGCATCACTCTTGAGAGCCGCGCCTACAACCAGCTTAAGTTCCGAACCATTCACAATGTAGAGGGTGTGGTGGCCAAGGAGGAAGTGGCCAAGAGAGTCATTGAACAATGCAACTTCACCAAGTACCTCAAAAAATTTGTGCAAGAACTTGACCACACAAAGTGTGTGGAGTTTCTCGGGTCTTACGACCCTGACAATGAGTGCGGCACCATCACCGTAGGAAGGGGAGAAAACGCCAAACAAGTACAGGTTTGCTTAACCCCTACTTTGGTGGAGAAGGCATTGGGACTAGAGCCAAAGATAGAGAAGAAGCAGAAGAGGAATGTGTACACCATGCTGAAAATAAAAAAGGAGGACATGCTAACTAACGATAGCATCAGCATCCAGGACATCCCTGATGCGAAAGCCAGATTGCAAGCAAAAGTAGTACACGTGCTCTTCTCCAGCCAGCGCTACAATGCCTTAATGCATCGAATCAGTGTGCCTGTGCTGGAGAATGTAGCGGCTCACACCTTGCATGAAGTCAATTGGAACAGTTATGTGCACAAAACCATCGACCATGCAGCTAAAGCACTGGCTTTAGGAAGCACACCAGTAGGAGGAGAGTCCCCAGCTTCCAAGGCCACAGAAAGAAAGAAGGCCTCGTCCAAGGCCTCGTTTATTGCCTATGGAAGCATTTTGATTGCGCTCATCTAGGAGGTAGTGAAAGAGACACAAGATGCAGAAGAAGGGAAAGGAGAAATGCCTGACAGGTCACCCCCTCACCAGGACCAAGAAAGGTCCAGCGATAGGACCGAGACTGATAAGGAAAGGCAGGGACAAAAAGAATAATCAGGCAAAAAGCAGGCCAAGAAACCCAAGAAGAAGATAGCACAAAAGAAATGTACTCATTGTGCAAAGAAAGTAAAGAAGAATCCTTATAGTCCATCGGTTATGTTTCACATCCCATGTCACACACATATCCATCTTCAAGATACTATGGCTCACTGAGAACTTGTTAACTTGTCCCAAAATTCTATGTTTAGATTTACTAATAAATCAAAATCCAACTAACTTTTATTTGTTAAATTGGAAGAGCTATATAGTAGTACAAGGGATTAGGCCGACAGATGGTCACATAGATGCATATCTTGAAGTAAAAAAATCTTATGGGTGCACCCTCACTCATGCTTAACCTCACACCAAAAAGCCTACATTTCAAATTATGGGTATTTTGTGAAGAGCACCTGTGAGTTTTCATGCTTATTACTAAAATATGCTAGAACTGTAATTCTCAAGACACTTTAAATGTGCTTCATCTACAATTTTCACACATTGCTAAACATATTATTACACACAAAAATAAGCATAGCATCTGTAGAATAAAAAAAGACCAAGGAGCTCGTAGTTGTAGAACTGAAGGCTGGAGCGATAATTTTGCAACCAATAGCTTACTACTTTTTAAAACCCTTTCTTGTGTGCTCATTGGGATTTTTTATACAAATTGAATGCATAGTATAAAAAACTACACAAAATAACATAGTTTGACACGACAAAATGTTCAATGACAATATAAAATAAGAATGAGAATGATCAAATTGTTGGCTTGTAATACTTCATATATACAAAATAATATAACAAAGTTGTTTATATGACGTCAAAGCCACCTATTGTGGCTTATAATATCTAATGAGCTATGTACTATATCATATACATAAGCTATAACCAATTTGAGAAAGTATCATCCTCACCCGTTGCCTCCTCATTGTCCTTTGTAGCATCCTCTTCATCATCCTCATTACCCTCCTCATCACCCTTCACATCATCCCGTGCTTCGCTGCCTCCTCTCTCTCTCTGCCTTGTTGCGTGGCTACCCCTATAAATCTGAAAAATTCAAACTTACCTATCTAAGAAGTTTTAATACAAATGAAGACACAAGTAGCTTAACAAAGTCTAATTATTGTGATTTTAAAAGATATTTTCTTTGTAATGATACCCTCCTCATATAAGTGCATCCCTGTGTCAAATTTGTTATGATAGCACTTATAAGCCATCTTGCAGCTAGTGGGGGTTTGGCCCATAACTTTAAATTGCAATATGAAAATAGCACAAGTATTAGGGATTATCAGCCACAAATTTAAGTAGATAAAAACTTAAGATGAAATTTAGATATTTACAAACTCAACCTTCTATGTATTGATATCTCGTGATCCAAAATGAGATGATCTAAATCACCTCGGCTAGATTGATCACATCTCACTTTGTTATAGGTAGAAGATTCCATACTCTATCCTACCTTGTACTTGAGCCCACTCTAAGCAAGTAGAGATGGTGAAGTTTTTTGTGCTTGAGAAGGCTTAGGGCTAGTCACGTACTTGTAAAGCTTGGATAGGGTAGAGAAATGTCCAAAAAAACCCTCTACATCTACCATGAATCTATCTTGTATTGCCCTATTTCTCTAAATATGGGGATCAGAATTCCAAGACAATGATCCCACCCACCTCAATCTTTGTGACAAGGCAAACAAATACATCTACAAAAACACAACACATCATGATTAGTGGCATGGCAAGACACACACATATGCATACCTTGTGTGTACGCATACACACATAGGCTACACATGTATATACATATAAGTATATGCATATATCGGCTACACACACACACACACACAAAACACACATATGCACACACATACAAAATTCATGTCATTACCCATTAAACCTCTTTCTCTCTTACTTTTCTTTTCTAGGTAGGTAGCACATGTTAGCTTGTTTAAATAAAAAACAACATTTGTTGTGTTACACCTCCACTACTAGGACTCTGCAGTAGGTTCTATGTAAGCATGGGTATTTAGTGAGAAGAAGAAGAAACAGGAAGAAGAAAAAACAAAGGAAGAAGTCAACAGGGCTAAAAAGGTGTCAAAACAAGAGGCCGAGAAGAGAAAAAGGGAAGAACAGGAAGAAAAAGAGAAACTGGAGGAAGAGTATAGGAAAGTTGAAGAAGAAAGGCAAAGAAGAGCTGCGAAGGAAGAATAGGAATTAAGAAGGAGGAGGACTTGGCCGAAGCCACACGGGATGGTCCATTAAGCAGCACTCCAGGGCTGATGATCCGGGAGCTTGGAGCCTATTGAGGAAAGAAGGGCCTAGCTCTAGCACGCAGGTACCAGAAGTCACGCCGCCCTCTCTTTGAAGGCAAAGGCAAGGCCCTCCTCCATCCTATCCCCACCCTCATGGTTCCCTCCACCGAACCAACCACCCTCACCCCTAGCATCCCCACCAGCATGGAGGTCTCCAACTTCGTGGCCTGGATGCAATATTTTATCAATAAAGAAATGGCCTAGGAAAAGAGCATGGAGACCACGGCCATGGGGCAAAAGAGACCAGCTGTAGATGCTAATTCGAGACAAGATCAAAAGTGTTTGAGAGTGGAAGCCTCGACCTCCCCAACCCACACAACAATGCCACCACCAATCAGTTACGATGAGTACGTCACTGAGTTGCTCTCCCAATTGGAGAGGGCGAAGGAGGAAAAGAGGATGGCTGTGGCTGAGTTGGTGGTGGAAAAGGAGTCAGTAGCCACTTTTCAGCTTGGAAAAACCCGCACAATAGCCATGCAACAATGACAGATCTTTGACCTCAAGCAGGAATTAAAGGCCAAGGAAGACATGGAAGAAAGCTACAAGCAGCAGCTCGAAGATGAGAATCAAGAACTGGTGCAAATGCAGCAAGAATATAAGCTCCTCTTGATGCAACATGGGGAATTGGAGGTGAAAACTGCCAACATTGAGCAAATGATGGAGGAATTGAATGCCAAAGAGGACGAGAGAAAGCAAGAGAGGGAGCAGCAGCAAAAGGAGATCGAATCTATTACCGATCAACTACACTTGGAAAGGAATGAGCACGAGAATATGAGCAGGGAACTCAAGGCCCAGGAGCAGAAGCTCATAACCCTGGCACAAAAGCAGGGGGAAGCATGGAAGGAATGAACAAAAGAGTAGAGGAATGGGCAGTGCAAAATGAGAAATGGGTGAAGACATTAGCACGGCGCCTCGCTTTGGTGGAGAAAGAAAAAATCCTTACAGAAAGTAAAGCAGACGCCGCCCAGACAGCCTTCAGTGCCTAGCAACCGGCCTTCATCGACACATTACTGGACATGACCCGCCCAGAGGGAAAGGAGTCATTGGAGGTGGTGCAAAAAAATTTGAGCATTGCACGCAAAGCCCTACATGCAGGGCTACAGATGCCACCCCAACTTGCGGAGGTTAGGCTGAGTTTAGAAGAGCAACGGAAGTACCTACTACTGGCCGGCCTAACCCCCCAGGAATTGGACGCACTAGGCTTTGAAGAAGGAGTGCAACTAGAAGACTGGCAAGGGGAGGAGGCTGACCTTGAATTTGTTATGGGGAGAATCAGAGAAGAGGTAATCCCACAACCCCCCTCGTCGCATGCCCAAGAATAGGAACAGATTGATTCATCCACGGAAAGACAAGCCGCACTAAGGGAGAGACGGAGAAAATTAGTTAAAGAAACTAGGAAGCAATTAAGAGCCAAACCGGTCATGCAACCATCCGCACCCCTCCCACTGTGCCCCGATGACCTCCCTGTTGGATTCCACACAGAGCTGGTGATTTGGGAATGGCAAGAAAAAGAAAAAGACCCATTCACCTTCAGCTTCCTCATGCCTAACAGCCAATGAAGGGTCCTATCGATCAAAGTGATGGAGGAGGTGATCGCGACTAGCGGTTGACTGGGACAGAAATGGCTGGAAGAAAGGGAGAGGACCCCCACTCTATGGGGAAGGGTAGAAGCAGAGTTTTGGTAAGACAAGGTGTTCGAAATACCACATATTGTATAGGGCTACAACTGCCAACCCCTATGGAGGAGGCAAGTGTGTGACATTAGCATGCTCGCCTGGATGGCTTTTTGTAACACCCTGCCCTATGAGAGGAACGACCCCACATTCATGGTGTATCCTTGTAGGGTAGGCGTGGATTTTGTTGTCACCCTCCATGGGTGTCATGATTTCCCCATCATCTACAATTCCAATGCCTCCTCCTTCGAACATGCCCTCCTTTTTGACTCGGGAAGCCTAAATGATTTCATGACGTGTTTTCTCGCGGACTTTTCTTCATGCCCCGATCCAGCCTTTATAACTACATGTAATTATCTTAGGTTACTTAAGCTACTACTCAAGCCGACCCCACAAGAGCGTGGCTTGCCTCCCCTCTTTTTTGGCCCTAACGCCATTGACAAATGTGCCATGGTGTGTTTAATGATGAAAGCTAGCCTTCTCCCCTCCTTTTTCCTAGCTCTCCTAAAGGATATGAATGACAGTCAGTTCACTAGGTGCAACCATCCCTTCCTCTCCACCACCTCTCTCCACGTTCGTATGAACCTCAAAGGGTACATGCAAAGCCATCAATTTTTTAGCAAATCCATCCGACCCCCTTCTCCGCCTAAATTAGATGAGGAAGATTAGGTACAGGCTATCGTTCCTCTAGTGTAATACTACTCCAAAAAAAAAGAGAGAGAAGAACAGAGCAAAAGAAAAAGAAAAAGCATCCAAGGAAGAGCAAGCGAAACATTACACATGGAATGGACAAAACAACTCACTTACAGAAGCACTTCGCACCACGTTGTCGTGATATTATGAGGACACAGTGTGAAAAAGTATGAAATGTATCATCATCTGACTTCTCTATTGATCTAGAGAGTCAATGTGATCTGAGCCATTAGTACTAGTGTCAATTGCATGGATTATCCAAAAATACTAGATTTTTGGAAAATTTTAGTTTATTTTTTATATAATTTATTGTAAAAATCAAAAAAAGTTAGAAAAAGCTTCTAGATTAGGATGCATGCAAAAAGCTAGTTGCTTTTTCAGTCAGTTAGGAGATTTTTCATAAAA
Source organism: Lygodium microphyllum (assembly GCF_053477565.2). Lineage (NCBI taxonomy): Eukaryota > Viridiplantae > Streptophyta > Polypodiopsida > Schizaeales > Lygodiaceae > Lygodium > Lygodium microphyllum. The sequence continues at coordinate 138,306,674 of NC_141138.1, forward strand.
AAAGACAGATTGACGAAATTACACGCGTCGTGATCACTGTGAACAGGCTGAAAACTACAGATTGAACTAAGAAGAAGAAGTGATCTGGGAGATCCTTGAGCAGGTGTCCTGCGGTTTTACCCCCCTTTTGGAGCCAACAGAGCCATTAGATTTGGGTTCCGGACAGCAAAAAAAGAGCTGATTTTTCTGATCCACGTTTTTGGTCTACGAAGGAGCTCTAGGAGAACCAATGCCTGAAGATTGCTTTTGAGTAGAGCAAAGATTCCAAATTCTTTCAATACATATTGAATCAATTCATTGTGATTTGTTTTTGTCGTGTTTACCACTTGGGTATTCTCTATCTTCTCTTCCATCTCCTATCTCTACTTCCTTCTACTTCTGATCCCCGGCGGATTTGACCTTGCGACAAAAACCCCTCTGACATTGGTGAACTCGACGTGAAAGGTCGACACAGAAGAAGGAAAGATAAGATGGGAGAATCTTGGCTAGTGATGTTTTGCAATAGTTGGTGCAAAATATGAATATGCTTATGCAGGTACAACAACAACAACAGGTGATGCAAGCTTCAGCTCAAACAAAAAGTGTTGTGATGAATGCTTTGCAAGCAATTGAGCGTGAGGTGAAGTTAATCAATGGCAGGAATGTATCAGCATATGTACATACCTATGCTCAGAAGATGGAATGAAGGAAATCTAGTCACGACTCAAGGTGAGGCTGGTAAGCCAAAAATACAGTTGGCAAAAGCAACACAGATAATAAAAGGTGTTCAAAAGGGTCTACCTGTCTATCTGATTAAACTAAATAAGCTAGATTAGAATCAAGAATCTGGAGAAGAACCTTCATGGTTAAAGGAATACGCAGACGTATTTCCTGAAGATCTAATGGAACTTCCTCCCCAAAGGGAAGTCGACCACGAAATCAAACTTGTGCCAGGAGCTGCACCGATTGCAAAGACACCGTATAAGATGTCCATTCCGGAAGCTATCGAACTGAAAAAGCAACTCAAGCAACTGTTAGATCAAGGCTATATCCGTCCTAGCAATTCACCATAGGGAGCTCCAGTGATGTTCCAAAAGAAGAAAGATGGAACGCTTCGCCTATGCATTGACTACAAAGGGTTGAATCAAGCAACCATCAAAAATAAATACCCCATTCCAAGAATAGATGAATTACTTGATCGTCTTCAAGAAGCGAATGTCTTCTCAAAGATAAATCTCAGATCTGGATATTATCATATAAGGATCAAGGAAGAAGATATTCCTAAGACTGCATTCAGTACAAGGTATGGACACTTCGAATTCCTAGTGATGTCATTCGGGCTGATGAATGCTCCTGCTACCTTCAACAGGTTAATGTAGGATATCTTTAGACCCTATCTTGATGACTTCGTACTTATCTTTTTTTATGATACCCTACTCTACTCAAAACAGGAAAAAGATCATGAACCCTAGCTTCGCATTGTTCTTGAAACAATGAGAGCACACAAGCTTTATGCCAAGAAGAAGAAGTGCGCATTTTTCAAGCGACAAATTGAATATCTTGGATTCATTATATCAGCAGAAGAAATTTCAGTAGATCCAAAGACGTTCTGGAATGGCCAACACCAACTTCTATCAAAGAAATACGTAGTTTTCTTGGGTTGATAGGATGGTACAGAATTTTCATCAAAGATTATGCTTTGATTGCAGCACCTCTGACTGATCTACTAAAGAAGCAAGTAGCAATTGTATGGTCACTTGCCGAACAGACCAGCTTTGACAAACTAAAGCAAAGCTTAGTATCAGCACCCATCCTAAAACTTCCTGATCTTAGTAAGGAGTTTGAAGTGGTAACTGATGCTAGCGCACTTGCTTTAGGATGTGTACTTATGTAAGAAGGTCATCCCATAGTATATTCTTCAAGAAAATTAAAGAGCCATGAAAGGAATTATGATACCCACGATCTGGAGCTGTTGGCTATCATCCATGCTCTCAAACTTTGGAGACATTACTTGCTAGGTAACAAATTTTCCTTAGTAACGGACCACAAGAGTCTTAAATGGATTTTCACTCAGAATGAGCTCAATATGAGGCAACGTCAATGGATTGAAGTGCTGGAAGAATATGATTTTGAAATCAAATATAGGCCTGGAAAGGAGAATATGGTTGCCAATGCACTCAGTCGCAAGGCATTTCTAAATTCTCTCATTTTGCAAGATCCATCAACAGCAAGGTCTCTAGCCACAAAGGTATCAATGCCAAACAACCCAATTCTTAAGCTAACAAAAGAAGAGGCATATCATGACCCAGTGTATCAGAAAATGCTAAGGGAGATCCCCATCAAGGGTCAAGACCCAAAGCTAAAGACGAAGTATCAAGAATTCTCTATTAGTAGTGGGCTTGTCTACTTTAAGACAAGATTATGTATCCCTAAAAGCCAAACTCTCAAGCAAAAGATACTGTGGGAAGCCCATGACTCCCCTTTCTTAGGACATCTGGTTATGCCAAGACCCTTAATGTGATCAAAAAGAGCTATTATTGGGAAAGGCTCAAGGGGAACGTACTCAAATATATCATGGAATCTTTGTCATGTCAACGCATCAAGGCAGAATATGTTAAAATGCCTGGGAAATTGCAATCACTTGACATTCCACAAATGAAATGGGAGTTCATTAGTATGGACTTCATTGTTGGCTTACCCCAAGTTTAGGGAGGATATAACTCTATTATGGTTGTAGTAGATATGCTCATCAAGGTTGCACATCTCATCCCTATCAAGACAAACTATAAAGCTTTAGACATTCCAAGATTATTCATCAAGGAAATATTCAAACTTCATGGGTTACCCAGAAGAATCATTAGTGATCATGACTCTCTCTTCACATCACACTTCTAGAGGGCTATCTTTGAGGCTATTGGAACTCAACTCTGTTTCAATACAACTTACCATCCCCAAACTGATGGTCAAGTAGAACGAGTCAGCCAAGTCATTGAAGATATGCTTAGGGCATATTGCTATCACGAACCCAAAAAGTGGATTCAATACTTATCGCTGGTTGAGTTTGCCTACATTGCTTCTTACCAACATAGTATTCAAATGACCCCTTTCCAAGCATTGTATGGGCATGATTGTCATACCCCTTTGAACTTCTCGGATCCAACTTTGAGGGTAGAAGCTTCAAGATAGATGATGGAAGACATGGATGATCAAATCAAATCAATAAGACAAGACATTCAAGCTACCAAGGATAGACAAAAGGCTTACACTGACTTGAAACGGCAAGACAGATCCTTCGTCGAAGGTGATATGGTCTTCATCCGTGTACGCCCTAAAAAGAGTTCACTATCCTTGGGAGAGTACAAGAAGCTAAGTTCGAGGTATTGTGGACCTTATAAGATCACCAAGTGCCTAGGGCCTAATGCTTACAGACTACAGCTTCCCGCAACTCTAAAGATTCATAATGTATTCCACGTTAGCCTATTGAAAAAGTATCTACCTAATCCGAATCATGTACTTGATGATCAGCAAATTGTAATGCCTAGCCAAGGAGTCCTTGAGCTATGGCCTGATAGAATCCTAGATGTTAGGGAGAGGCATTTGAGATTAAGGACCTTGAGAGAATACCTCATCCAATGGAAAGATTATCCAAAAGAGGATGCCACCTAGATGGACGAAAATACTCTCAACCAACAATATCCCTAGGTCTTCTCGAGATGAGGACATCTCGATTCCTCTAAGGGGAAGAGGATGTAATATTCCCTCGTGGCTCCCCCCATGAGAACCCCCCCTCTTTAATTTTCTTAAAATTAATTTTTTTTAACTCTCCCTCTCTCTCCCCCTGTAGACTGCATGGCGGGGAGAAAGAGAGAAAGAGAGTGGAGTAAGTAAAAGAAAAGGTGGGGCATGTAGCCCCAGGTGGAGGGGTGGTGGCCGTTAACGGCCATCTCCCCCCCCCCCCCACCTCTACAAAAGACAGCCCCCCTCCCTCGTGGCCCTGGTCAGCTCACAGCCCCCCCTGTGATCAAAAATGCCGCCTTGCTGCCCTGAGAGAGAGAAAGAGAGAGAGAGAGAGAGAAAGAAGAAGAAGAAGAAGAAGAAGAAGAAGAAGAAGAAGAAGAAGAAGAAGAAGAAGAAGAAGAAGAAGAAGAAGAAGAAGAAGAGGAGGAGGAGGAGGAGGAGGAGAAGAAGAAGAAGAGAGAGAGAGAGAGAGGAGAAGAAGAGAGAAGAAGAAGAAGAAAAGAAGAAGAAGAGGGAGAGAGAGAAGGAGAAGAAGAGAAGAAGAAGAAGAAGAAGAGAGAGAGAGAGAAGAAGAAGAGAAGAAGAAGAAGAAGAATTTCTGAAAATATACTCCCCTTCATTATCTTTTCTCCACTCAAGGAGAGGCGGCGAGAATTTTGCATAGGAGAGTGCGAGAACTCTATCATTCGTACACACATCTTCGAGTATGGCCCCGAAGCGTAGTTCCACAAAGATGGCCGGAAACCCTACAAGTATGGATGGAGGTTTGAAACAAGGTGGCACCGCAACCGCGAACGGTTCATCAGACATCAATACCATTGGAATCACGACATCACTCCAAACCCAGGTTGCTCTATTATTAAATCATAGGTTATAATCATCACGGCGAAAAATCATATTCACATGCATCACATTAATTGCGTGTTTGATAATTTCCTAGGTATGAACTTAGATGTAATGTATGTAACGAACAAGATAATTTCCGTTGTAAGATGACATCATAATAGGTGAATTTGATTAGATAATTGCATCGTAAATTACCAAAAACGTCTTGCATAAATTCTTGCATTAAGTGCATTGCTCCTTGCACAAGTTTTTGCTTAAAATGCATTAAGTGCATTGCTCCTTGCACAAGTTCTTGCTTAAAATGCATTTCAGAGGACATTGAAAGAAACAAAAGTGCATCTCCGTATCGCAAGAAAGGTTCTAAGGTACATGTAATAAGTTGCAGAAAATATTAAAGCGTAGCTAGACTCATACAATAATTACATTAAGTTATAAAGATCAGATCATTCAAGAAGGTCATAGATCGTGTAAATAATTACATAAGGGATAATGTTAAGATTTCATGCCTAGAAAGTACCTTCGCATGTGTGGCATAAAATAACGTATGAATTATATCAAAATTGTAAGCATTGAAATGAAGGCATGGCATTACGTTGCATGCATTAAAGTTATTGGGAAAATTCAATGTTTTTTGTAATTTACCAAATGGAACTGAGATCCATGAATCTCATGTCAAAGTCCTTGGTGACTTCAAGAGGGATAGCTAAAAGCTTAAGTGCCTATGAGCATTATTAAGAGGGCTTAAGAAGATTATACTCAAGACACAGTAGGAACTGTTCTAAATAGAACCATCTTGACCAACCATGGTCAAAGGGATAGACAATCTTGATCAACTAAGATCAAAGATAAAGGTACATAGGTACTTCAAGGGATCTAGGAGATAACCAGCAAGTTGACCAACCAAGGACAATGGGGTTGACCATGATCTACTTTACAAGGAGACCTAAGGTAAGGACGATTAGGGTCAGTAGGGTACAAACCCTAACCCAAAGGAAAAGGGGAAACAAGAAACCTAGCTTGCCAAGCCCTTGGAATCTCGCCAAGTCGCGAATAATCCAGGATCGAATGATGGGAGCATTTGGGAAGAAGGAATCACACCTTAGTAGTTGGTCGTACGAACAACCACCATAATGATCGTGATTGTACACTTAGGTACACTGTTTGAACTTCTTTGCTCAAGGAACTAATTCAAGCCAAAACACTTAATGCTTCAGGTTAAAAGCCTAGAGGGAGAGGCAAGTTCAGTTACCTCCGACTACCTGCCTAGCCCTATCCAAGGGGGTTGATTAGCCGCGCCGGGTATATGGACGGAACCCGCCGCGAGAGGTCTCTCCGTGGGTACTACTTGGAGCGGGAGGACGCTTGGGTGCCAGGGGAGACTCTCGCTGTAAATTCCTTGCCTTCGGATCCCGCATAAGAGGTCGACATGACTCAAGATGGGATCTCGAGGCTCGTGTACTAGTCTACGGGCGAAACTTGGAGCAGCAATCTTGTTGATTACTGGGATAGCCTTCGGGCATGATACTTGATGTATTCTGGCACTATGATAAATAAAGATCAGATATTTGAAAAATGAACTTGCTTGACATTGTTTTTGTGTCAGTGCCTAAGTTACATGAAGGAACCTGTGTTTAAATTGACTAATTAAGAAAGCTGCTTTGCATGTCAAATATAATGTGGTAGGTAATTAGATAACTAAGCAAACTGAGGAAAGTGCAGTGGACGTGACTTGGGTCCGTCCTACGAAAGGGTGGTCCCGGTTAGCTAGGAACTTTTCTCAAAAGACGTGATAACGAGACTATGAAGACCTAGCGTCAGTAGAGTTAGAATCCCGATTTATGCTATTTTAGGGGAGCGGAATGGGACTATGCCTTATGGGCAAAGAGGTTGAGCTTCACATCCCTCTCGTCTCCCATTCTCCATCAACCAAGTGTAGCATAAATCCGCTTCGACTTCATTGTTCATACGCAAAGTGGTTCATCTGGAGCTCGACGCTAGCTACTTCCTAGAGACTTTGCTTATAGGAAAGAAACCCTGACTTCAGGTCAGTCCTAAGTGGGAATGGTCGGATGCTTCCGCTCGGGGTAGACCTGAGAAGATCTAGATCGCAAACCCTGTGACATTCCTTGCGAGTGCCAGGTGGCGCTTTCTAGACTCTCTTCCCAATGGGCTACTAAGATGTGTCCCACAAGTGGACGAGCGGACACATTACATATTTTAAAGAAATCATTCATTATTACTATTCCATATATAGTGACCCTGAATTCCTAGTTTGCTTAGAGTGATTTTGTTTGAATGTGTCTACTTCTCTAATGAGTTTCTTTGCTACTCTAATTGTTTTTTGTTAGACTCACATACCAAAATGCCCAAAAAAGAGGGCATATTCCCTTCAAATATTAGTCATGAAATAAGGTAGGCATCTCCTATGAACACCAAGGATATCTGTAAGCCAAGTGAACAACTGAGCTTGATCGCAACCAAGGATATCATTCACAAGATATTGTATTTACGTACATAAATATATAACTACTAATACAAAGAATGCAAAATGATATAACCTATATTTAAGCATGCATTATATTGATTATCTCAAGTGGCCTTTCTTTTCAAATTGTGAGTCCAAATTACCCTTCAAATACTATGCCACCACACTAGGAACAACATAAACAAAACAATCATGAAAATCCCTACATCATACTAAGGATATCATAAACAAATCAATCATGGAAATCCTTGCATCATCAACCCCTAGCTATATCTAGAGACAATGGTGGTCAATCAATCATGGCAATCTTTGAAATATATGGTACATGATCCAAATAATATTGTAGCTAGGAAACCAATGCCTTAAGGGTGAGGAACTCTTGATGGAGTCTAGGAAGGCATGAGGACATGTAAGATCCCATGCAATTTTAAAAGAAAGGGTATTTTATTTACTAAAAACATAAGTTTAGTAAAGTAAAAGGGCTATTTTATGGCCTTACAGCATGTAAAGAAAGGGTATTTCTTAATACCCTTTGAATGCACATTATATAGATAACTTCTTATAGGTGCACCCACTAAGAATATACTATGCCACAAATCAATAATGGTAATCCTTACACCATACCAAGAATACCATAAACAAATGTGTTGTGCTTAGTTTGTCTACCTGCAATCATGATGGATCAGCAATCGTGTGGCACATTAGGAGGTGAGCAAGGAGCTTCAAAAGTAGCAATGATGACACAATGAACTTTTAATCATTCCTATATAGGAAAAAAAGGGAATTCCCTAGGAATTGATAGGATATTCATAGGGAATGCCATGAATCAAGAGAGCAACCTATCTAAAGCTATTATAATAGACCTACTATAATACTATTATCACCTCTAGGCTTGCATTTTTGAACTAATAAGATAAATATGAAGCTTCATTCACTAAAGTAAATGATAATTTATCACCACGCAAAGCATGAAAAGCATAACAATACTAAAAAAATATAAACCTACTGAACACCAAAAAGGCCTATAATTCTGAAATGTTACAATCACACTGAAGCTGTGTTTTAACTTTAAGCCTGGTTTAAACTTGTGGATTTGAAAAGGCATGAAAAAAAGTGTGGGGGGTACACCGTTTTTTTCGGCACCCCCAAATTCCTTGTTTTAATCATTTTTCAATCTACAACCATCAAAGAAACCCTCTTGGCTATGAGATGCTCCATTTTTTCACCCATCCTCACTCTGGGAATTATTAAATTTGATGCACTATTCAAAGAGATCTTATTTCAGTATTTCTCTCTTCTCTCTCATCTCTCCTCTCCCCTCTTGTGGATTGTTCCTAGGAGTAGGAAACCATGTAACCAACCCTTTTGATTGCATTAATTTCATCATTTGCACATTGCATATCTAATATATGTATGCCATATTTCAATGTCTACAACCACTCCTTTGCCTTTTGCATACATAGTAGCATTCATAGCAAGAATTCGAGCATCTAAAGTGAACATGCAACCAACTCTACTTTCTTTTGCGACCCACCTATACTTATCACCAGAGTCTCCCACAAAATAGCATTTTGCATTAAATCGAACATGCAACTCTTGCTCTACCATTTGGTCAACAAACACTAAATTCTTTGTGATAGATGACACATGTAATACATCTAACAGACTCTTCATTTAGACCATTGTGCAAGGACAAGGAAACTTTTTCCATTTGTAAAATTGGGTGGTATAAATCATCACCTGTCGGCACATGTGGGAGCTTTCGCTCAACTGCCAAGACCCACAGACCGCTTGTTGTTTCAAGCATTCCAAGCGAGCTCTAATGGCTACCTCTCACATAGCTGACGCGCCGTTGATCCCACAAGTGTAGTGAGCTTACCTTGATGCCAACCTGAGTTGCCTTCTCTCTCGCACACACCGGTAGCTCCACAATCCTAAATGCTAGCTCAAGCATCCTCAAGCCTCCTCCATCTCCAAGCTCCATCCACCATAGCCGCGCGTGCAAGAGAAGGGAAGAGAAGGGAAGAGAAGAAGATAAGAGGAGATGGTGAAGAGCTTCACCCTCTTGATCCCTCACTCTCACACACTCACTCCCTCACACTCTCACACTCCCTCTCTCAAGAGCACACACAAGCAAGAAGAGGAGAAGAAGAGAAGAGCTCTTGTTAGCCACACACCAAAGAATGAGCTTCCATTCACTTTTTGAACTTTATATATACAAATCCTAAAACCCCATAGGCGCCATCCCTTTTTACATGACCGTCCATTGTGGCAAGGTCCCTTTTTCTAATTCCCTCTTCTTGCTTCATGCCCTAAGCCTATATCCATCTATTCTTTTACAAGTGGCACAGGAGGGAGCCTAGTGCTCTTTTACAAGAGTTTTTGGAGTTTTTGAGGCGCCTTTTATTTAAAATTACACTTTTGGCCCCGACTTAGCTTTAGAGGCTGCCTGTGTGTCTTTGCTCCTTTTCCATTTTCTTTCCACTTTTTCATTCATTCTTCCGGCTTCTCGGCTTGGGCATTCTTCCACCTTCTTGGGTTGGGGTTAACATTACCCCCCTCCGAGACGGGTGCCAGTCCCATGGCACTCTTGGCGACTGTTGGGAGGCAGTTGGCGAAGTAGTCGTGTAAGGGCAGGGCCACGTGTAGACTCGGGTGCTCATGGAAACTTGGTAATAAGGTTTGTTGGAGAAGCCAAACGGATAGCAAGTGGTTGATGGGGGCCTCTGAAGTTAGTGGTTTGTCGCCTTTGTGATGCTTGGAAGGAAAGGGTGTGGTGCTCTACTTAAGGGGAATGTCTACCTTATTGTGTAGTGCATTGTGCTGGTGGAATGGGGAGTTGGGTCTAACCACAGGCTAGCCTGGGTGATATCCCACGCTTGGGGGCCCCATTCGTGCAAGAGGTGCAGTGCAAGTAGCTTAGGGTGACATATCTAACCATATGCGAGTGTGACCTCTCTAGGCATGTCCTGCCCTTGATGGGCCCTAAGCGTGAAGTGAGGGAGTTAGGAGAAAAGCCGGCCGACCGAAGCCACCGGGCACGCCTAACTTGAGGACCCCTAGGTGCAGTGATCATGCTTTACATTCAGAGGGGTTTTTGTCGAAAGGTCAAATCCACCGGGAATCAAAAGTAGAAGAAAGTAGAGATAGGAGATGGAAGAGAAGATAGAGAATACCCAAGTGGTAAACATGACAAAAAAAAATCACAATGAATTGATTAAATATGTATTGAAAGAACCTGGAATCTTTGCTCTACTCAAAAGCAATCTCCAGGCATTAGTTCTCTTGGAGCTCCTTCTTAGACCAAAAACGTGGATTAGAAAAATCAGCTCTTTCTCTGCTGTCCAAAACCCAAATCTGATGGCTCCGTTGGCTCCAAAAGGGGGGGTAAAACCACACGACACATGATCATGGATCTCCCAGATCACTCCTTCTTCTTAGTTCAATCTGCATTTTTCAGCCTGTTTACAGCGATCACGACGCGTGCGATTTCGTCAATCTATCTTTTTTTATGAAAAATCTCCTAACTGGCTGAAAAAGCAACTAGCTTTTTGCATGCCATCCTAATCTAGAAGCTTTTTCTAACTTTTTTCGATTTTTACAATAAATAATATCAAAAATAGACTAAAATTATCCAAAAATCTAGTATTTTTGGATAATCCATGCAACTCACACTAGTACTAATGGCTCAAATCACATTACTCTCTAGATCAATAGAGAAGTCGAATGATGATGCATTCCATACTTTTTCACACTGTGTTCTCATAACATCAAAACATCCACCCCTTTTGAACTTGCACATCCTCTGGTATGTGCCAAAAACCTAGTTGTCACCGAATTCTGAGTCCTCATCCTCTGCAACCATATCCTTTACTTCTTCATCTTCCATATCTTCCTGGCTAGCCCCTGTATTATGGCCACTATTTTCTTCCAATTCTGGTAATTCATAGGCAGTAGATTCCTGCCTTTTGAATAATTTGATTCTTTTCCCTGCTACCGGAAGTTTTATGGCTGTCCCATCCAGCTCATTTAATGCATAAGTAGCATTATCAAACACATGTCTTACCACATAGGGCCAAACCATCTTTTGGAAACTTTACGCATGGCACTATGATGGTTATCTAAACTGCTATCATAAACCAATACCCAATTCCCATCTTGTATTGTTTTTTGTCTCAGTCTATGTCTTTTGTCAAACCGTTTCTTGTTCAATATCCTTATTGCCCTTAACTTTGCAGTTGCTACCTTTATGCCTTCTGACTTTCTTTCCAATTGTCTAATGTGTAAGGCCAATAACTCCTCCCGATTCAACTCCTCCTCCCAAGGTAACACACTACATGTGACTGTCATCTCTTCTATCGGCATGATAGGTTTTTGACCATACATCAATTCTGCAGGCATATATCATGTAACATCACTATGAGTTGTTCTATCAGCCCACAAAGCATAAGGGAGCAATCGTGGCCACTCTTTTATCTTCTCTCCACATGCTTTTGCCAATGCCTTCACACTAGGTGGATGACCTCTTTCACTTTTTCCATTTCCTTCAGGGTTATAGGCTGAAGTTAAAGCAAGCTTTATCCCCAACCGTGCAAAGAAATCATGAGCTTCATCTGCATCCAACTCACCCCTATCTGTTGTAAATTTTCCCACACAACCATATCAACAAAAGAAGTA